>NC_058371.1:73195646-73524396 GCF_018350175.1 Felis catus | reverse complement strand
CAAATTATGCACTGGTTCTTAAGCTTCCACTGATGTAATGCCAGGGCAGTTCTCTGAAGCTGAACTACTTTAGTAAGTTCTTGAATCTTCCTTCTCTAAATAATGATTTTTTTTTTTTTTTACAATTTTACACTCATCCTTTTCTTGAATTGGGTTTTAAAGAAAGTATGGTAAATAATAGGCTAATGGTAATTTTTTTGCAATCATTAAACCAGGGCCCTTTTTACTCTTACAAGGAATTTTGGCACTGTGAGAGGAAGAAGTATTTTGTTTTGTTAAAGTTTCTCCCTCTTCATTCATTTTCGACATATTGTTTTCCCAAATTCCTGCTTTGCTGAAATCCTCAAGGAAAGAAAAATGTCTGAAAGATTCACACTCTGTCATCATCACCTACCACAAAAACTTGAGTACAGTTGGCATGTGATCGTCTCCCACATTCAACCAAAACTATCAGTGTGTGGTACCTGGGCAAGTGAGATGCTTTCAGGGGTCTGACCTACCTCTTCATTTCATGTCCATAGTCAGAATGGCTATGGAATGGGTCACCATGATGGGAGAAATGGACATTAGCAAAGCACATTGGCCATTCACCCAGCAAACATTAAATGAGCACCTACTATGTGCTGAGCACGAGGCCAGTTCTTCTAAGTCACCAAAGTGATTCAGCTGGACTGTGATCTTGGCAAGAGAAGAAAGCAAGTATGGGTTTCCCCAGAGGTCAGTCTGATACACTGTGACCATATGACCTCTCTGCCCTTGTATTTCATTGCTCACTGATACACACTTTTTACTCAGGAAGACTCATCTCAGGGGATCCTAGAAGGACCCCAAACCCACCATTCTCACTGTTGCTATCCAACTCTCCATTACTCTCCTCCTCCACCAATACTGATAACCCCTCTTCTTTGTCAATCCAGATCCTGCCTATCTTTGGAAGTCAGCTGAAAACCTATGTATTTTCTCAGCTCTCAGCTCCCAACCCTCACCCCTCTCCTTATCTACAGAAACCCTATTGAACATGCCATCTCTGGTACCTGTTAGGGCAACTATCTAATATGCTTTATTACTTAACCATTTTTTGTGGGAGGGCATTCCAATATCTTTATATCAGTTTTCTTTAATAAAAGGATCTTGTTTCTTCTTGAATTGATAGATAAAAAGTGACTATCCCATAGAAGGTATCCAATGGTTAGTTCCTGCACAATGTCTAGTTTTTCAATAATAGATACTTGATAAGTATACATCAAATAGAAGTAAACTTGACCTTGTTCTTTTTTCTTTTTCAAAGAAGGTGGAAAGGGAAGCTGTGGCTGCCTTTATTCCCATGGCTTTGCCTCCTTGCTTTCTAGTTTGGGCACTTGAGAATTTTCAAGGTAGTTTAGGCAGTTGTAGACCAAGATGAATACAAGTCAGAGGATGATAACCACTATTTTGTTAAAACGATGACATCTGGGATGTCACTGGTTCTTTCAGTGCCGGCACTTTGGTGGGACTCAGATCACAGTTCCCTTCTTTTAACCACTAAGATGTGGAGAGAATAAGATGGAAAAGATGAATTATATAAAATTATATAAGAGGAATTTGATTTCTTCACTAAAACCTGTTATAAAATGTGCATGGCTTTCACAAGTGAAACAAGTGTTTGGTTAAGTCAAAAAACTACACAAACAAAGGGTTTGAAGTGACATCTATGGAGGGAGTCTTCTTGGTCTTGAACAATTAATTTTGCATCTCATTCTTAGTTCCTGGTTCTGAGTGGTCCCCTCTTAACCTTCCATACATGAGGATTTACTGGTGTCCTGATCTCATAAGTTAACTTTCTTCCTTTCGTTTTCTTTTGGGCTCTAATGTTTAATGGAGTTAGGCTGCAGGAACATAATTTGTCCCTGTCTAACATGCAGTGCTATGTCTGAGCCTTTTGAGTGAGCAGAATAAATTAGTGTCTTGTTTTATTAATAGTACAAGTTCAGAAGAGTAGGTTTATTTAAAGTGAGAGATAAGTTGCATCATAAGGGAAAAGACTGAATGAAAATGCCACTTGTTGAAAGAAGTTTCTTCATTTTCTGCCACTCTCCCACTGGGCCAAGCTTTCCTCCTTCCCGGGATCTATCTGCAGGCAGTTGTCAATATCCTAAGCAAGAAACCTGATCATATTTTCAACTCTATTATATGCCTTCCTCCTCATTTCTATAGTCCTTAGGGGCAGTGGAGAAAATGATCATTCTTCATTCATTATTTCGGGGAAGATTATGATCTTTTCTTCTCAGAAAAGAGTCCCCATCTTCTGCTCAGCAATTCCTCCAACTTTCCTGCCAAAGTTATCTTATGCTCCCCCCTCACTCAATTCATTCACCACCCCCCACCCAGAGGCCTTAGGGAGACTTCCAGTGGCTATGCAAACGAGGCCTGAGGGTCTCACCTTCTATTCTGAACCCTTTTCCTCTTATTCCTGCACAGTCTCCTCTGCTCTGAGTCTGATTTCCCTGAAAGCACACCTAGTCTCATAGTGTTCCAGCCACTCTTGCCTTCTTCCCACACTTCCAGAAACCTTCCATCTCTTTATGAGGCTTTTCCCGACTGCTTGGGAGCAGAATGTCTCTCTCTCCTGGAAAGTCATCAAAGTGGCTTCTCTACAACTCATTACTTCTTACCTAATAAGAATGATAATGGTAATGATAGCAGCAATAGCTAACACTTAAATAGCACTTATGTGCCCATCACAGCCCTAAACTAATCATTTTACATACACTAACTGATACAATTCTGGCAACAATCTTTTGAGGTGGATTGATTGTTAATTCTATGTGCCAACTTGGCTGGGCAAGGATGCCCAGATACGTGGTCAAACATCACCCTGGATGTTTTTGTGAGGGTATTTTTGATGAAATGAACATTTAAATCACTGGACTTTGAATAAAACAGATTGCCCTCCATAATGTGGAGGGGGACCTCATCCAATGAGTTGAAGGCCTGAACAGAACAAAAGTCTGACCTCCTCTAAGCAAGAAAGAATTCTGCCTGCAGACGGTCTTCTGATATGATCAGCAGCACCAGCTCTTTCGTGCGTTTCCTGCTGGCCCACTCTGCAAATTTTGGACTTGCTAGCCTCCATGAGGCTAAGGAACTGCATGAATCAGTTCCTTAGAATCTCTTTCTATATATAGAAATAGGATTTATACATATCTTACTAGTTCTGTTTCTCTGGTGAACCCTGACTGATACCAGTCTGTATTTTAATGATTATCCTATTTTACAGATGAGACAACTGATTCACAGAGAAGTTAGGTAACTTACCCAAACATCATCAGTACTAGTATGTGATACAATTGAGATTCTGTCCGACTTGGGTATATACTCTCTGCCATGAGATTAAATACATGCCATTTATGTTGCATTCAAAGTTGTTTTGTTTATCAGTTTTATATGTCTTTTATTTTTTACTGGATTATTTATGTTTTCAGTTGTCAGTTTTGAGTAGACTGAATCTGCCCATCTGATGAATGTGCCACGTAGAGTCCCAGTCTGGACTTTTGAAAGAGTTTAGGCAAGTTGCATGAATGGTGCTTGCTGCCCAGACAGATAGTGATTCAGTTTGTCTGCTTCTTGACCATTTTCCTTTTTATCTGATCATCATCTCAAAACAACAAAGGAAGACCCCATAACTTCACTACCAGCCAACATTTTAGGCAGCGTTTTAGGAACTACCTTTTGCATTCCTTAAGCACATATTTCAGAATAAAAGCTATTCAGCATTTTAAGAGACTTGGATCTTTAGAGGTTTAAATGTATATGATAGCTTTCTGTAGATTGTAAAATGTAGCACTAACAGGTGTCAAAACCATCATCGCTATTCTGAGGCAAATAGAACAGAGGTGTACCTCTTAGTCTGAGGAGACCTCATGCTGTGGAAACAGTGTCTCCTCCTTGGCCCTGCGACAGAGTCTCGCCTCTGTGGGGTGGAAGTGTAGGAGCCGGTTTCCTAATGTTAAGGTTCGCGCTCGCATTTCCTCACGCATTATCTCCGTGGAATTGTGTTTCGCGTAAGCCCCCGGGGAACGCATTTTGTTTCTCAAAAGCACTGAGACTGTGACTTCAACGGCTCTGCTGGCACCTTTGCTCTTGGAGCAGTTTTCATTTTCCACTGGCACCATGTGGTTGTTTCCACAGGCATTTTTCTTTTATTTTCTGGGGGACCAGGAGGCGGGACCAGCAGGGTAGAATGTGTGCCCGGTAGCAGACCTTTCTGTCTGTCTCAGTGTCTGTCTGTCTGTCTCTCTCACACATACACATACACAGAGTCGTCTTTAAGCAGTTCACCAAAGCACCTTTTCCAGCCTGCCAGGCTATCAGGCACCGGAGTGTTTAAAGTTTTAATAGGCTTAGAGGTGACTGCGGAGTCCACCAACATCTGCGTTCATCGGTAATTTATGACTGCCTCTTATTTAGTTGGTTTAGTAAATTGCACCTAAGAGTATTCTTTGAGACTTGGCAGTCTGGGGTACAGTTTCACGATTCAGCTGTGTTTTTGCCAACTCTTTGGCCCCCTGTCCCCCACCACTTTCTTTTGGATGACATTCTCAAATACTTAATTTGGAGCTTTGGTCTGGAACACACTTTATCAGACACCTTTTGCGTGCCAAGAGACCCCTTATACGTTCTGTTAAGGCTAACTTTCCACATGCTAACACGTTTATTTCTACATCATTTTTAAAGTCACCGCATGTCCAAATAGCAGAAGGACCGCTTGGTTCTTGCGGCCTCATTTCTCTCCCCAACCCCCCCCCCCCCCACCCCTCTTCTCTGGATTTCAGTTGAGGGGAAATTCCTCTCTAAGCAGAGAGGTGAGGGTGACGGTGCCTAACCAAACCATAAAATTGTCTATTGCAAAAGACGTTTAAAAGAGCTTACTTTGTTATGAGGTATGTGAGGACGTTTTGGCCTTACGTGTATGCTCGCTCTAACCATGCCCAAAAGATGAAATCAAGGCTATTATGGGTATAATTTATTTCTCTCTCAAGTCTGTCATCATGCGTGTAGATTTGGGATACTGTGTTTTCCCACTTTCAGGGGTAAGGTTTATATCTGGCAAATACAGATTTAAGGCCATCTATGAAATGTCCCTGAGGCAATTTGTTTACAGTTTCACAGAATTTGATTTTCTAGCTGAATCTGTGACTAACTTACTACTCCCTTTTCCTTTCAGTAAGCATTATGGAGAACTCAACTTTCCAGGACTCAACTCCCAATTGTGTTGTTGCCTCCCAATAAGAGAAGGTGTAATTTGTCTGTGTTATGATTAATACTCTGTAATCATATAATCTGCTAGGCCAGTGTGATCTTAAGGCAAAATTTGCAACGAACTAGATCCTCCACTCATACCATTAATCTTCTTTTAAGGTCTGAGCAGGGATTAGTGGTTAAAATAAATCTTGTAACGTTCTTTTCTTTATGAGTGGAGGATAATTTAACCACCTTAACCCTTGGTGGTAGGGGAATGGGAATTTAGGTTTAAGCATGAAATACAAACTTCCATCCATGTTTCCTTCAGGATTCATGTCTCCTCCATCCCATTATACTTGTGAGCCAACGGAGAAGTGTCGGAGGCCACATGAACACTTCCCTCTAAAACCCACCTACACTCTGTGTTGCTGCCTCTCGCTCTTGTCTCTTGGTGCCAAGATGCCTGATCTGAATATAGTTTGTGCATACTGGTAGCCAAGACATGGGCACTGTGTATCTACAATCTTTGATTCATTTTGAATCTAATTATTTTTCTCTTAGGCATCCCTCCTGCATAGCAGGAGCAGAGAATTTGTCGTCAGACTATGACAAAGGACCCTCAAAGATGCTTGAATAAGAAATAAATGAAATAAGCACATTTTCCTTCTACTCAATGGCCCCCAAGCCCCAAGCCCATACAGAATCTTCTGCCACCACATGCTTCTATATCACCTTGAAGGACACAAGGTACCAGGGTCATCCTCCCTGCCTGGTATAGCCCCTCCCTTCCAACCATAGGCCTTCCAGGGCAAGGGCAAGCAAGAGGGAAGCTGACTTCAGTGGTATTTTTTGTGGCTGTAGCTAGTGCAAACATGTACTTATTTTGTTAGAAGTGCTCATAAGCCTCTTATTTTGCTAAAAAGTAAGGAAGTGCTTGAAGATTAATGGAGATATACCAAGAGGACAGAGGAGCCAGCTTGAAAGGGCTCCTACTGATTGACTAGGGTGAATTTCATCATAATCATGAATAATGACAGTAATGGATTATAACACATTGGGTAAAATAAAAATCTATGAGTCAGGGGCTCTTAGGTGGCTCAGTTGGTTAAGCTGCCAACTCTTGATGTTGGTTCAGGTCATGATCCCACTGTTTGTGGGATTGAGTCCCATGTCAGTCTTGGTACTGACAGCACAGAGGGTGCTTGGGATTCTCTCTCTCTCTCTCTCTCTGCCCCTCCCCCAGTCTCTCTCTCTCTCCAAAAAGATAAACATTTTTTTTTAAAACTCTACAAGTTCAGGGGCACCTGGGTGGCTCATTCAGTTAAGCGTCCGACTTCGGCTCGGGTCACGATCTCATGGTTCGTGGGTTCGAGCCCCGCGTCGGGCTCTGTGCTGACAGCTCAGAGCCTGGAGCTTGCTTCGGATTCTGTGTCTCCCTCTCTCTCTTCCCCTCCCCTGCTCACACTCTATCTCTCTCTCAAAAAATAAATGTTAAAAGAAATAAAAAAAAAGAACTTTAAAACTCTACAGGTTCATACTGACAGAAGTAAAAATAATAAATAAGAGAAAATATATACTAATAATTATAGAACCCAAACAATCCAGAAACAATAAAACAGAATGCCATGTAGTAAATACATAAAGAATGGTGGGCAGAAAATCAACAATTGATGCTAAAGCTAGTGAGTGAATTTAGTGAGAAACAGGATATTTTCATGATTTCAAAGTATCTCTCCACAAATTACTTATTAATTACATAGGGACAAATAGTTACTTACAGTGGAGAAATCTGGTGGACATCACCTTATCCAAATGATCAAAATCAATGTCACCAATAATGGGACAAACTAATAGCATGTGCTTCCTAATATGGTGCACTGAGAAGGGCACAGCACCACTTGGTGACATTTCCACCAAAAATGAGTGATCTGAATCTTGTCATAAGCAAACATCATTCAAACCCAAATTGAAGAACATTCAGTAAAATAATTGCCTGTAATATTTGAAAGTGATCAGGTCTATAAAAACAAAGATTGGAGGGGCGCCTGGGTGGCGCAGCCGGTTAAGCGTCCGACTTTAGCCAGGTCACGATCTCGCAGTCCGTGAGTTTGAGCCCTGCGTCAGGCTCTAGGCTGATGGCTCAGAGCCTGGAGCCTGTTTCCGATTCTGTGTCTCCCTCTCTCTCTGCCCCTCCCCCGTTCATGCTCTGTCTCTCTCTGTCCCAAAAATAAATAAACGTTGAAAAAAAATTAAAAAAAAAATAAAAACAAAAAAATAAAAGCAAAGATTGGAGAAGTGTTCCCGATTGAAGGAGACTAAGGAGACAGGACCACCGAATGCAGTATGTGTTCCCGGAGTGATCCTGGAATGGCAAACAATTAGATATCAAGTCCATTTGGGGGGACTTTGACACACTTTGAAAAAGGGCTGTGGGTTAAATAATAGAATTACATCAAAATTAAATACCCCTATTTTGAAAATTGCACTGTGGTTTTGTAACAAGGTCGTTGTTCCCAAGAAATATACAATGAAGCATTAAGGAGCAAAGGTATATGATGTCTTCAGGTTACTCTCAAATGGTTTGAAAAATAATGTACATATATATGTATATATACATATACATGCATTTGTGCATATAGATACACACACATATTTATCTACTTATCAAAAGAGAGAATTATAAAGCAAATGGAATAAAATAAACAGTTGTTGACTCAGGGAAAAGGGTATATGCGGTGCACCTTGTGCTGTTTTTACAACCTAAGTTTCAAATCATTTTAAAATATAAAGTTACAAAAATATTTATAAGAATAAACTTGATTAATTTGATATCGACAAACAACTTGGGAAAATCACTGCTATTCCACATTTGCTTTCTATCTGAACATACTGGCTACTTCCTTAACTCTCTGCTTGGTGCTTATAGCCAGAGTGAAATCTTTTACTATAACTATGGGCTGTTATACTGAAACCACACACTCATCTGTGTAAGTAAGACAAAAGCAAGCATCCCTGGTGCTTCTTGTCTCCTCAGTCCAGCAGTGAGGAAGGAGAAGGTCCTAGCCCATGGGAGGGAAAGGTTCTCACCACTGAAGGCAAGACATCACGCACTGATGACAGAGGTGGGAGCACCCTCTGGTGGTCTGTGGGCCCCCGAGGAATGCTGGGTCTAACTTGCCCAGTCAAGGAAGGCTCAGCAATCATGACAGGAGGTGGCAACAGCAACCACAGAAGGGCATAGGCTCTCTAGAGAGAGGACTCCAAGGGTTTTTGCTTACAGTCCCAGCTGGGTCTTGGCAAGGGCAAACAGGCATTCATCAGGCAAAAATCACATATGGACACATGACCCACCAAACCTTACAGATGTTATCTCTAAAAGCAGTCATACTCAAACGTAGCTTTTGTGCCTGAATTCAAACTACTGTTTTCCACAAAATGAAATTACGTTACTTACAAAGAACTTACCAAACTCAACACCCCCAAAATAAATAATCCAGTGAAGAAATTGGCAGAAGATATGATCAGACATTTCTCCAAAGAAGACATCCAGATGCCTAACAGACACATGAAAAGATGGTCAACATCACTCATAATCAGGGAAATACAAATCAAAACCATGATGAGATATCAGCTCTCACCTGCCAAAATGTCTAAAATTAACAACACAGGAAACAACAGATTTTATTGAGGATGCGGAGAAAGGGGAACACTCACACTGTTGGTGGGAATGCAAACTGGTACAGCTACTCTGGAAAACAGTATGGAGGTTCTTCAAAAAATTAAAAATAGAACTGCCCTACAACCCAGCAATTGCACTACTAAGGCGTTTGCCCAAAGGAGACAAAATACTGATTAAAAGGGGTACATGCACCCCAATGTTTATAGCGACATCATCAACAATGACCAAATTGTGGAAAGAGCCCAAATGTCCATCAACTTATGAATGGATAAAAAATATGTGATATATATGTGTGTGTGTACACACACACACACACACACACACACACACACACTGGAATATTACTCAGCCATCAAAAAGGATGAAATCTTGACATTTGCAATGATGTGGATGAAACTAGAGAATATTATGCTAAGTGAAATAAATCAGTCATAGAAAGACAAATACCATATGATTTCACTCATACATGGAATTTAAGAAACAAAACAGATGAACATAGGGGAAAGGGGAAAAAAAGAGAGAAGGAAGCAAACCATAAGAAATTCTTAACTATAAAGAACAAACTGAAAGTTGCTGGAGGGGAGGTGGGAGGGGGATGGGTTAAATGGGTGATGGGTATTAAGGGGGGGAACTTGTGATGAGCACTGGGTATTGTATGTAAGTGGTGAAACTACTTCTGAAACCAATATTACACTGTATGTTAACTAACTAGAATTTACATAAAAATTTGAAACAAACAAAAAAATAAATTTCCTTCCTTAAAACTTAGTATCTATAGGTATCAATGAATTTAAGGGTTATCCTGGATCAAAGAGAATGAACATAGCTGAAATGCAGTATTGGCTTGGCCTTAAGCCCTACAATAGAATATTTTCCAATTCATTGGTTATTGTTGAGCAGATACAACATTTGTAGGCCAGATCATTGTCCAGGTCAATAGCTAAGATTGAACTTATCAGTGTAAGCTAGGGTGAACATCAGCCGCTATCATTTGGGGGAGGCGTGTGGGGAGGGGTTTGGGCAGATTTTCAGCCAGGCTATAGAAGTGAGAGAATTTGGGGTATCAAGAAATTTTCAAGTGTTCTGGAAAAAGAACTAGTAAATTTTACCTCCTAAATGTACTTTACCTGTTTTTCTGGAGTTTGCTTCCTTTCACAAAAGATTCACAGTGATTTGCAATAAGAAAACCTTAAGTATCTTTACAGTTACTAATAATGACAGTGGTTTCTCTTCATTGGGCTTTCAGGGCATAGTAGGAACTATGTTCTACTGTTTTTTTTTTTTAATTTTTAATGTTTATTTATTTTTGAGACAGAGGGAGACAGAGTGCGAGTGGGGAGGGGCATAGAGAGAGGGAGACACAGAATCTGAAACAGGCTCCGGGCTCTGAGCTGTCAGCACAGAGCCCGATGCGGGGCTTGAACCCACGAACCGTGAGATCATGACCTGAGCCGAAGCCGGACGCTTAACCGACTGAGCCACCCAGGCGCCCCTATGTTCTACTGTTTAATACTCACTACCACTCTACGAGATAGGGTCATTTTATGAGGAAGATTCGAATCTTCTCTGTTTGTCACTCCATCAGCACTTAACTATGTAAATATGCATGGCAGTGAACTAGAGACAATTCACCGAGAAACCCATTGGTGAGCCCTAGTTTTCTCCTGCAATAGAATTGTGTCCAGTTACCTATGGGAGCAATGCTGCTGGAAAAAGCTCATTCTCTGTAGATTTTCTGCGGCAGAATGAATCCCCATTTAACTGTCATATCATGGACATTTATTTTATCCTGGCAGGAACACTGTGTTTAAACACACAAATAAGCATTTCCTTTTCTTTCCCCTTGAAATGCAAACATTCCACAGCAAAGTCACCAAGCAAAACTGCCATGTCCAGGTGCAGGTTTTTAAACAAAAATGTCATCTTCAAATCCTGATAGGCAAACGCCGTAGAAGTTAAAATCGAAGATTTAAAGATTAAGTAACTAAAATGGAAGAAAAAAGATGAAAATCAGTCTGTATTAGTTTCCTTCCACAACCTGGGTAGTTGATAGCAACAGAAATGTGTTCCTTCACAGTTCTGGAGGCTAGAAGTCCAGAAGGATCCGTACTCTCTTTGAAGGCTCTAAGAGCCTTCCTTGCCTCTTGCAGCTTCTTCTGGTTGTCGCTGGTAATTGTTGATGTTGCTTGGCTTGTAGATGCAACGGTCCAATGTCTGCTTCCTTTAATATGGCCTCCTCCTCTCTGTGTCCATGTGTCTGAAGTTCCCTCTCTTTATTAGAACACCAGTAATTGGATTAGGGCTCACTCTCATCCAGGATGCCCTCATTTTAACGAGATTGTGTCTGCAAAGACCATATTTCCAAATGAGGTCACATTCACAGATACCAGGGGTTAGGACTTCCATATATCTTTCTGGGAGACATAATTTAACCCACAACACACCTCAGTATTTTCATAGAGAAAAATATGACCTAAGTTATATTAAAAGGAAATCAGATCTAAATCCCTGAGAGGGATAACTATCTGCTGCATGCTCCATTTATATTTTGGCACCTGCTGTTTAGTCCTTTCTTTGCTTGCTCTGAATCGCAGGTGAGGTAAGGGTGAAGATTCCATTGACCTGAGACTGGAAGGAACAACCAAGTCTGCACTGGCCCAATTATCCCTGTTAGTTACATATTTGTTTTTCAGAAATATAAGGAAAACTTTCAGGTAACAAAATATGTAGCTTTCAGTCTAGTGATAACACATAGCAGCTCCATGTTCCTGGGGTTAAGTCTGTAAAGAAGACTCAAGGAGACACACATAACAGACCTAATCATCTAATTGATTATTTTGTCAAATTCCAAAATTTTTAAGAGAAAAAATTTACCTGTGTGCTCAGCCCCCTGATTGAGCTGCCTACTGTGTTTATATTGTTATAATTGCTGAGCTGTCTTTTTAAAAAATGTTTACTTATTTATTTTGAGATAGAGAGAAAGGGAGAGAAAGCATGCATGAGCAGGAGAGGGGTAGAGAGAGAGAGAGAGAGAGAGGGAGGGAGAGAGAGAATCCCAAGCAGGCTCCATGCTGTCAGCACAGAGCCTGAGATGGGGCTTCAATGCATCAACATGAGATCATGATCTGAGCCAAAATCAAAGAGTCCGATGCTTAACCAACTGAGCCACCCAGGTGCCCCTTGAGTTGTCGTCTTAAACATATACTGAAGTGATACATCATTTGGCTGTGCCTATATGGCATAAGGAATTGAGCATTTTCAGGTTTGTTGCCAAACCCATGACTGAATCTTTGAATTGTTGATGCCACCCCTCTTGCGATAATTGGATCAAAAATGCCATTCAGTTTGCTGCTGGATAATCCATTTCGGATGGTTCAAACTCCCTATTTCATTGTCTATTCACAACATATCAGTCTCTTCTTAAAATTGGGCATGTCCCCACGGCAGCTGATCCTCAATAGATGCAATGGGGATAAAGATCCACTACCATCCACAAATAAACCTGGGTTGAACTATTCGGAAGAAATACTTCAGACACGTGACTAACATAAAGCTGACCAGTACAGAGTCAATGTTTTACTGCAGAATCTTGTTTAATATATTGAAAACATTCAAGCCCAAATGTTGAGAAAACAAAGTTTGACTCAAGGGCCAAGGCTTATATTTTAATGTAGTTAGTAATGAACGATGGTAAATAACTCTCAAGTTTCATTATCTGTTCACCAAAGGAACACTCTCATGTCTGTAACCATGGGTTTGGCCCTGAAGGGAAAACCTCCCTAAATGATACACTGGGCAGCAAATGGTAACTTAATTTATCCTTTGGAAGTCCAACAAGTCCCTGCTGTTATTAAAGGAGCTAGCTCTAACAATGTGTAGATTGTAGGACATGTCCAAAGCATTGGAATTCTGGGCTGGTTTATATTAGGAGCTTCCTTTCAGTGTATTCTTAGAGAACCCATTGGAGAACACCTAATTTTTCTCTGCCTCTTATGTCAACACAAGTAGAAAACCTGTCAGAGATTAAGCCAGTCAATGTCACCTGCAAGAAGGGCATTTTTGGAATGTTTAATTTTCAGGGTGTGAAAGAGGAAGGGGATTAGCATGTTCTCAAGCAGCCCCTGAGTACAACTGGGGGTCTCAGGAGAGTTTCCAGAGGGTCTCTTCAGAAGCATTAGCAGAGAGCGAGAGAGAGACAGAGAGACAGAGGGACAGAAAGGAAGAGAGGGTGGGGGAGAGATAAAAAACAGGGGAGGAGAGAGAGCAAGCCAGTGCTGGAAACCAATGAGGGGTGCAAGGGAATGAGAAAAACCCTATAACTCCAGGGAGCCAAGTGGCTGTGGCTTGATGTATCCTGCATCTTATTTTCTATGATTTTTCCAGAAAAAGTTGGCAATGAGAATAGAAGAATTGCAAACAATGTAGCATGCCCTTGCCAAGATTTAAATACAGAAGAAACATTCTAAAGGACCATGTACAGTATCAAATTACCTGCGAAGATGAGGAAAGTAATGACTTACATTCTCCATCCTCTGCCTGGTGACTCACCAAAGTGGAAAATGAAGCAGTTGGAGATTAAAGTTATCCCCCAAAAGCGGGGGAGAGGAGTGGCCACAGGAACAGCCGATCCAATTAGCCAAGTTAAAATGTGACCAGAACGTTTGTGACAGGAGGTAGTAGCTAGATGTGTGTTTCCTTCTGTTCTCCATAATCTTCAATGAGGAAAGATTCAATCCTGGCTCAGCATGCTTTGTCTGGGCCATAGATATTTTAAGAAGCACCTAGTGTGCACCGGGTACCCCGTGAGGACATACAGATGATAATTACCGGGCATGTGCACTCAGAACATGGTAGAAACAGGTATCCCTGATGCTCAGCTTATAAAAGCCCCTCTCTTTGGGTGCCTGGGTGGCTCGGTAGGTTAAGTGTCTGACTTCGGCTCAGGTCATGATCTCATGGTTTGTGAGTTTGAGCCCCGCGTCAGGTTCTGTGTTGACAGTTTGGAGCCTGGAGCCTGCTTCGGATTCTGTGTCTCCCTCTCTCTGCTCCTCTTCTGCTCACGCTCTGTCTCTCTCTCTGTCTCTCAAAAATGAATAAACATTTAAAAAATCTCTTCTAAAAGCCCCTCTCTGTAGTCTTTACCTTTTTGTTAACAGTCTTATTGAGACATAATTGACACATCATCCAATCCACCCCTTAACACTTTGTTTCTATGTTTGTTCACTTGCTCAGAATCTGTCTCACTTAGGAGAGATAGCACGTTCTGTGATGGTAACAACCTTGCATGTTTTATTTATCAGTGTACAACTAGCACTTATTGTAGTGAACAGAGTTGCCCCTCAGTAACTAAATATTTTTCATAAATGTATGATGAATGAATAAAAAGGAAAAATATCAGATTTCTAAGGCTTATAAATTGGCTTTAATAAACCACACACATTCTTTTAGTTTTCTCTAAAATCAGACAATTTTTTAAATTGGGAAATACCAAGGAGAGAGAAAAGACCTTCATTAGCTAGGAGGAAAACAATACACTCTCAAAACTCTACTCCCCCTGAGTACTTCTCACATGTTCACATGCTACTGTTTGACCCCAACTGTGAGCATAGAGGGACTTTGGTGAGGAAGTCTTACCCCCTTTGCAAGCTTGGGAAACAGAAAGAGTTCTGACCTCTGTCTGGAAGGTATTTGCTTTTGCCTCACCCTTGACCTCATTGTTCAGTTTGAATGGAGTCACCTCAGCAAGTAATTCCTGAGTGAGGCTTATGCTAAGATCAGGAGGACAACAAAAGATATGAGATTGAGATGCCTGCTTGTCTTTTCGTTGGCCATTTGAATGGGAGAGCAAAACAAATATACTGGATATAGAGAAACAGAAAAGGTACTTTGAGATTTAACGCCAGGCTCACAGATCACACTTTGGGCATGGATGGAATTGAGAGAAAGATGAGAGGAGTGTGCACAGGCAGGTTAGAGAATGCTGTGCAGAGGAGGTGGGGTTTCAGCTGTGTCCTGAGACAAAGGAGACACAGGGACAGCGAAGTAAAGGTGAGGAGGCTTACACTGGTTTAGGGGGCTCTGTGGGGCCTGGCCCTGCTGGAGCAGGGAAACCAGGCTTGGGGAGGGGAGAGCTGTTTGGATGGGGCCTGGAAGTCCTGATTCTGCATATTCGGGCTTTGGTGAGAGGAGGTGCAGTGGTGCTTGGTGGGCTTTGGCCATCATAGGAACACCATGCTTCTCCACCCTTCTATCAAAGCTCCCTACCAGACTTGTTTTTGCTTTTGTTGTGTTCCTTCCATAGCATGCAAGAGAGGAAGAGTCTTGCCCCCAAGGAGAGGGATTTCTGTAGAGTAAGATTTGCAAATCATCTCAATTAGTCACTTCCAGAAAGGAGCAATGATATATCCTGTGTCCTTCTCTGAGGACACCACCTCAGGAGTTCTCCATCATGGCTTGGCACAAAACTAAGTCTTTTCAAATTTATCATTTGCATGAAATATTTAATGGCATTATTGGGCTGTGGGCCCTTAGCTTTAGGAAATGGTTTAAGATCAACTTTCCTTCTTAACCGTAGAGCTTATTTGCTTCTTTGAGGCAAATAACTAACTAAATAACTAAATAAATAAAATAATTACTCCTAATATCAATAAAGGGTGCTAGTTGTCGCTATTTTAAAAATGAGAGACACTTGGGTGCCTGGGTGGCTCAGTCAGCTAAGTGTCTGATTCTTGATTTCGTTCAGGTCATGATCTCACAGTTCATGAGTTCGAACCCTGAGTGGGGATCTGTGCTGACAGCTCGGAGCCTGGAGGCTTCTTCAGATTCTGTCTCCCTCTTTCTCTCTGCCCCTCCCCTGCTCGCGCTCTGTCTCTCTGTCTCTCTCAAAAATAAACATTAAAAAAAAAATTAAAACAAAAATGAGAGACGCTGGAGTGCCTGGGTGGCTTAATCAGTTAAGTGTTTTTCTTGATTTTGGTTCAGGTCATGATCTCACAGTAATGGGTTTGAGCCCCTGGTTAGGATTCTGTCTCCCTCTCTCTCTCTCTGTCCCTCCCCCACGCTCTCTCTCTGTCTCAAAATAAACGAATAAACTTAAAAAAAATGAGAGACACTAGAAAATTTCATGACAGACTCAGCAGAATTTCTGTGGAAAGATTCAAATCTGAAGGAAGCATTGCTTTCTGAGCTTGTCATTTATCACAGATTCTCATCTTGCCTATTTTGGACCGCAAGGAGGGCTCATAGTGAATATGGACCGAAACTAGACTTGGTTTTCCTTTCCACAGAACTAATTATGATATTTAAATCACTTTTTACATTTGCAAAGTGAGGTCCCCTAGACCCTCAATCGAGTTACTTCCTTCAACTAAGTTTTTTTTTCCTTTGTAGAAATCTTCAACTTCCTTGTTTTCCTCAAAACTTTTTATTTATTAATTAATTTATTTATTAATATATTTTTTAATATAATTTATCATCAAGTTAGTTAACATGCAGTGTATACACTGTGCTCTTGGCTGCAGGAGTAGATTCCCATGATTCATCACTTATATACAATACCCAGTGCTCATCCCAACAAGTGCCCTCCTCAGTGCCCATCACCCATTTCCCCCCTGCTCCCCCCACCAACCCTCAGTTTGTTCTCTGTATTTAAGAGTCTCTTATGGTTTGCCTCCCTCTCTGTTTGAAACTATTTTTTTCCCTTCCCTTCCCCCATGGTCTTCTGTTAAATTTCTCAAATTCCACATATGAGTGAAAACGTATGATATCTGTCTTCCTCTGACTGACTTATTTTACTTAGCATAATACTCTCCAGTTCCATCCACATTGTTGCAAATGGCAAGATTTCATTCTTTCTCTTTACCAAGTAGTATTCCATTGTGTATGTGTGTGTGTGTGTGTGTGTGTGTGTGTGTGTGTATGTATATTACATCTTTATTCATCAGTTGATGGACATTTAGGCTATTTCCATAATTTGGCTGTTATTGAAATCACTGCTATAAACATTGGGGTATATATTACCCCACGAATCAGCACTCCTGTATTCTTTGGATACATTCCTAGTAGTGCTATTGCTGGGTTGTAGGGTAATTCTATTTTTAATTTTCTGAGGAAACTCCACACTTTTTCAGAGTGGCTGCACCAGTTTCCATTCTCACCAACAGTGCAAGAGGGTTCCTGTTTCTCCACATCCTCACCAACATCTATTGTTTCCTGAGTTGTTAATTTTAGCCACTCTGACTGGTGTGAGGTGGTATCTCAATGTGATTTTGATTTTTATTTCCCTGATGATTAGTGATGCTGAGCATCTTTTCATATGTCTGTTAGCCATCTGGATGTCTTTTTTGAAGAAATGTCTGTTCATGCCTTCTGCCCATTTCTTCACTGGATTATTTGTTTTTTTTTGGGTGTTGAGTTTGGTAAATTCTTTATAGATTTTGGATACTAACCCTTTATCCGATATGTCATTTGCAAATATCTTCTCCCATTTCATTGGTTGCCTTTTAGTTTGGTTGATTATTTCCTTGGCTGTGCAGAAGTTTTTATCTTAATGAGATTCCAATAGTTCATTTTTGCTTTTATTTCCCTTGCCTTCAGAGACGTATCAAGTTAGAAGTTGCTGCAGCTGAGGTCAATGTGGTTGTTGCCTGTTTTCTCCAGGGTTTTGATGGTTTCCTGTCTCACATTTAGGTCTTTCATCCATTTTGAGTTTGTTTTTGTGTATGACGTAAGAAAGTGGTCCAGTTTTATTCTTCTGCATGTTGCTGTCCAGTCCTCCCAGCACCATTTGCTAAAGAGACTGTCTTTTTTCTATTGGATACTCTTTCCTGCTTTGTCAAAGATTACATTTGTGGGTCTAGTTCTGGGCTCTCTATTCTATTCCATTGGTCTCTGTGGAGGCTAAAGTCCGGGATTGCGATGCCTCCCATGCTGGTTTTCTTTTTCAACATTACTTTGGCTATTTGGGGTTTTTGTGGTTCTATACAAATTTTTAGGATTGTTTGTTCTAGCTCTGAGAAGAATGCCATTACAATTTTGATTGGGATGTGATTGAATGTGTAGATTGCTTTCTTCAAAGGCTTTTTAAAGTGTTGATAAAAATCTAACAAGAAGAGGAAGTTAAGAGAAATAAATGTTGTGCAGATGGCATGTATGAAAGCATTGTGAATAAAACCTGGTCATAGTCAATCCTCAGATTTTAGCTCTAAGATGTTTTATGAGTGTGTTCTGAGCCCTTTGAGTGCTATGAAATGAATATGGCCATTTATGAGGCAGTTATAAGACCCTTCAGTGATAGTCTGTCTTAGAAACTAATCTTCAGGGCTGTTACCTTCCACCAAAGATGCATCTTTTTCCTATGTGGCTTAAAACATACTCTTCCTTGGCCAAATCCTCTGAGTACTACTTTTCTTCTCATTTTCCCTTCTGGGGTGTGTGTGTTCCTGCTGTTTGTTCCCTCCTTATATTGTGAAATTTGTATTTGGTTCACAACCAAACCTTTGGAGCTTAACCTTTTATTTCTCTTCCACTGGGAAGCACTTTTCAGAAAGCCTTCTCAAAACATGTCAAGCTGTCACCATGTCCTCCTCATTTTGTTCTGTCATTTCTCTACCTCTTCTCATTTCCTCCTCCCTCTCCCCATTGTGACTTTGCAGGGTCCTCCAAGTGAAAGGATCCTCACATATCCTTCCTCCTCTCAAGGCTAAGAAGCTACTTTAGAACAATTTTCCCCTTCCACACTGATTTCCTTCTTTCCAGCACCATTCTCTCCTCACAACTTCTCTCATGGAAATTCTCCTGCCTCCTTTGTCTTCTTACCCTCAACCATCTCCTCTGTCAATGGCAGAAGTACAGTCCCTCAGTCCTTGCCTCTGCTTTGCCCCTCCTGGGATTCTTACACAAAGCTGGCCTTCTAAATGGGGACACAGGCTTTCCAGAGAAACTGTATAAACGATGGTGTTGCATTCCTTACCAAAAGCTCATCATCCTCAGAGAAGGCATAGCTATTACTGCCTTTAAAATCAAAGATTCAACAATTTTATTGCAAATTTTATTTAAGGGGTAAAATTATAAAATTAATCTCTACCATGGAAATTTGGAAACCCAAGGGACCTCAGGCATCTTAAACCAGGGATTTTCAGACTTATTTTTTTTATGTCAAAGCTTCATTTTGATCAAAGAAAATCATATAAAGTGAATCGGTATTAACTCAGATTAAGATGCCACTGCTTTGGTTAGGTCTTCTGAGTCTTTTCTACACCTCCCACCTCACTCCTTGACACCCAGGGAAGTTTAACCCATTATGGCAATTTAAGATGAGAAAACCAGGTCTCAAAGTCAAGGAACTAAACCAGAGGGCCTAGCAACTCCAGAGTTTTCCTTTCCAAATGAGAGGAAATGTAGGCACACACTGACTCTAACCAGAGTGTTGTGAAGTTTGCTTATCAATATGGAAAGTAAATAAGCTACGGCTCAGTATATCTAAAATGGGACCTATTTAGGGGCACCTGGGTGGCTCAGTCGGTTAAGCATCTGACTCTAGATTTCGGCTCAGGTCATGATCTCACCATTCGTGAGTTCAAGCCCCATGTCAGGCTCTGTGCTGACAGCATGGAGCTTGCCTGGGATGATCAGTCTCTTTCTCTCTCTGCCTCTCTCTCTCCCTCTTTCAAAAGTAAATAAATAAACATTTGAAAAAATAAAATGTGACCTATTTAAAATAAATATACTAGCAGCAAGAAGCATATTTAATTAATAAAAAATGTGTTTGCTTTTTTGGTTTTGGAGGGAAATCTGAGTTAACTTTTAAGACTCATATCTAATTGAAGAACAGACAGAAAACTTTGGACTGATTGTTCTTTTTCCACTCAATAAATTCTCCCTAACAAGAAAAGGCTTCAGAACAATTCTGCCCACCATACTTTTAAGAAAGCAATTATAGTCTCCACGTAAAGTTGTCACTGAGAAAATTTGTTGTGAGTGTGGGAGAGGAGGAGCCTCTTGAATCTACCCCTTCTTCAGCTTTTCTTCCTCCCAAGAGTTAAAGCAGAAATCAGACAAGGACCTTCAAATCAGGAAGGAGGAAAAGGTGTGGCCACAACCTTCCCTATAATGGAGATGGTTGTAGTAGAGATGGGGCCTATCTAGGGGCTGACTGCCTTCTTAAACATCATTTGGGAAAATCTCTTCCACCCCTATCTGAGTTGCTAAACATTTATTCATCTATTCAAACAATATTGAACACCTATTATAAAGCACTGTGCCAGGCTGAAAATATAATATCACAGAAAGACCCAATTTGCATCCTGCCCTGTTATTGAGTGTTGCAGACTATGAGTCTGGAGTTCTCTCCTGTCCAGCAAGAGAGTGGATGCGGAATTGAATATGAGAGAGGCTAATGTCCAGGAGGAGACAAGAGCCCTGAACAGTGGTTTCATCTTGGTATTTATTGAGCTCACAAGATATTACCCATGTGGTAAATGTGAAGAAAACAAGATCTTATGCTTGTGAATGTGGCAAAAACAGACAGTAATCATTAGCTTGTGTGTATAAGAAGCAAAGGGTCTGGGGGGCAAGTGGTGTTTGTGATCAAAGTACAATAGTGTATTGGTGCCAAATGGAAAGTAATTTCCTGCAGATGAAATCCCATCTGATCCCATTACAATATCTCACTAGCTAACCTTGGGTGCTTTCGCCCTGTGGTGGTGGCTTTCTGCCCTAAGCTTTCCTCTAACCCATTAATGTAAGGAAAACCTATTTCCCCACAATTGAGAATGAATAAATTTACTGGGAAATAGCACATGTCATTAAAGATAGTTAAGTGGAAGGTAATATACTGTTATGGACTACATGTTTATGTGACCCCCAAATTCATATATTGAAACCTTAACCCTCAGTGGGATGATATTAGGAAGTGGGGCCTTTGGGAGATATTTAGGTAATGAGGGCAGAGCCCTTATGAGGATTAGTGCCATTGTAAAGAGATAAAGGGGCCCTAAATCAATCTATCTCTCTGCCATGTGAGGGTACAGCAAGAAGGTAGATATCTACAAGCTGGGAAGTGGGACCAGACATGGGAAGTCACCAGACATGGGATGTGTTTGTGCTCTGATCTCAGACTTCCCAGGCCGCAGAACTGTGAGAAATCCTTGTTTGTTGTTTAACCCACCCAGCCAATGGCATTCTGGTAGAGCAGCCCAGACTGACTGAGATGCATACAAAGTACTGAACCACAGGCAACTGTGGTACTTGTCCTTCCTCTCTATTGCTCCCTCAGGGAGTAGAGGAAGTTCTTTCCTTTCATGAGGCTCATCCAGCCAAACTGTAGAGAGTAAACTAAAGAGGATGCTCAGAGATAGAAGCATGGCTTCTCAAGAAAGTCTTACAACATTTGAATAAACCAGATCCTGGCCTTTGAACATGAGCACTTGGCAGGGATGACATGCAAGTTTATTTTATTTTATTTTATTTTATTTTATTTTATTTTGTTTTGTTTTGTTTTGTTTTGTTTTGTTTTGTTTTGTTTTGTTTTATTTTATTTTATTTTATTTTATTTTATTTTGTTTTGTTTTATTTTATTTTATTTTATTTTATTTTATTTTATTTTATTTTATTATTTTTTAATGTTCTTTTTATTCTTTTCTTTATTTATTTTTTTAATATGAAATTTATTGCCAAATTAGATGTCTCTATACTCCCAACATGTTGGCTAAGGATGATCTATTATTTGACTGTTTTAGGCAAGATGTTGGAACAACACAAAACAAAACGAAAGAGAAAAGGAAGAAAAAAGCAGTCTTTTTACAGTCCTTTCATATGGAATCGAATGGGTTCCTGGCTGAAAACGGCTTTTAGGGAGAGAATCAGTCAACATGCTTAGCAACGGCCTGTGTAAAATATGTAGTTGTTTTTACAGAGCTCTTAACTAAGCCTTGGAAACTGGAAAGTCATTTAATACGCTCTCTGGGAGAGGGGATTCTGTGGTGCTAAGAGTAGGATATTACAATTTCCTCAACAAAGAAAAAAAAATATGCACATAACACCTGTGAGGCAGAGTGGAAATCACTTACCGGGGCCATAAAACTGTAGTTTACAGTCAAATTGTTTACCTTAAGGTAACTGTCAGCTCTGATGCACCTCCTTGGAGCCAATATTCATCTGTGGGTTGGAGCTATGACTCAGGATGCTCATTCCAGCCCTGATCTGTAATTTGAACAGCAGTTTTTTTTCTTTTCAGCAGCAAGCTCATGTGCTCATCCATTGCCCAAGGGAGATGTGGACTTAGTTATTCACAGAGTGCCAAGAATAAGGGGGTGGTGGAGACCCCCATGTTTATAGAACCACTTGTATTCAACTACAGATTAGTTCTACATATCTTTAGGTGTTGGGGAAAAATCTGCTGATAAGCTCCCAGATAAGCATTTGCAGTAAACACACGATAAATGTGTTGCCGGGCGGGGAATCACTTAAAATGAAACAAGATGGAGTGTATATGGTAGAGCTTGGGGGTGGGGTTGGAGTTTGAATCGTATTTTTAAACCCGCTAAGGAAGCTTGCTCTATAGAAGAACTAACTGTATTTTTGTAGAGCACACCCATATTCATCTTTTAATATATCTTTTGTGTAAGTCCTGTTGTGTTGTCAGGGCCACACTTTAAGTGAGGGGAAAGTATAGAATAGCTTCGTATTTGTAAACAGGCTCTGGTAGATTGAAAACATTTACTTTGATATTCTTGAAACAAACTCAGATTTGCTTTTAAAAGAGGATCTGGGAAGGAGAAAGAGGCAGGCCCTGGGAGGCAGGCCTTGCTCTCAGCAGGGCTGTGCTGGCACTCTGGAGAATCTTCTTCAAGAGGGCAGGTGGAGTGGTCTTCATGAGGTGAGGCAGTTACTCATTAAAATTGTGGGGAAATGCCAAATAACAACCACAGAAGCATTCTCCTCACCATGGGAATCTTTTCTGCTTTATTCCAGGGGATTGAGTCTGTTAGATGTGCACCCAACCCTTGTATTGTCCAGAAGCTCCCCCATAACCTTTTCTTCTTTATACTGTGAGGTCCTGGTATATAGGTGCTGAGCTTCATGTTTCTTCTGTTGGTACCCTTGAAGCCCAGACCATCTATCAGGCAAGTAATATAGAATCCTCTTAAAAAAAAAAGGCCCTGTATGGGGCACCTGGGTGGCTCAGTTGGTTAAGCATCTGACTCTTGATTTTGGCTCAGGTCATGATCTCACAGTTTGTGAGTTTGAACCCCACACTGGGCTCAGTGCTGACAGTGCAGAGACTGCCTGGGATTCTCTCTCTCCCTCTCTCTCTCTCTCTGCACCTCCCCCACTCACTCTCTACCTTTTTCTATTAAAATAAATAAATAAACATTAAAAAAAAGAAAAAGTCCCTGGAACCAAATTGCCTTGGTTGAACTGTGTAACTCTGAGTAAATTGCTTAATTTCTCTGTGTCTCAGTTTCCTTATCAGTAAAAGGGGGACAGTAATAATATTAAATGGGTTAATGTATACAAAGTGATTAGAACAATGCCTTAAAACAGTGATAACTGCCAAATAAATATTAGGTACTATTTTTAGTCAGACTGAAGTTCTAGGCATTCAGGTCCTCCCCTTATTTGGGTCTAGCGTCTGGACATCTATCTATAATGCAGTGTGTATGCATTCCTGCTTTGTTCCAGAAGTAATTTCAGATGGCATTTATGTCCTGGCTTACAGAATACATTTCCATAAGACACTTATAATCATCTAGAGTTGGAAGACAGATCCCATGCTTCATCCCAATGTACCTAAGTCACTTGGCCCAAACCAGCTCATCCTTTTGTTCTCCAAAAAGTCTAAGTACTAGAAGGCAGTGCCTGGGCAGCTTAACACTCTCATGCAGTGGTGTTATTGAGGGTTTTCATACTATTTAATTATAGGCAGAATTGCCCTCTGGATCAGGTCATTCAGAGAAAATTCCATGTCATGGAAACATAAAACCCCATTTCTTTTCCAGGGATGGAGGTCTTCTAAAAAATATGCTTGTCCAATATATATTTTTTTCTTTTTAAAAGAAATTTTCTTGGCTGGTTTAGGTAACTGGGTTTATTAAAAATGGATGCTATTTATTCTGCCTCTAAATGGCCCCTTCTAGGGAGCCCAAAGGATTTGAGAAGATGATCTCATGCCAGAGGAGGCAGGACTCTCACCTGGATTGTGTCAGAGGTAGGGCAAGAAAACTGTCCTCAACCAAAGAAGTTGAGTTTTAGATCTATTTTGAGTTTTAAAATTTTTATCAATAAATCAACCAATCTTGATACCTTACTATATGGATGAGACCCTATGCTAAAAGCTGTAAGTTATAGACTGTGTCCTTAAGGAACATAAGTTTAGTATAAATGTTCCCTTTTAAAGTAATTGCTAAGTGAAGGTTGTGGCAGGGCCCTGTAATTTGTGCTGTCAATGTCCCATTGCAAATCTCTGTGTGAAAGCCAAGGTTGATGCAGAGAGGTGAGAGCCCATTCAGTCAAAACACTGAGCAGACTCTGTTGCACAAGCAAATGTGTTATCATATTTGGAATGCAACTGGCTTGGGCTTAAGCTATCAAATGTCCGAGTTCTCCGGTCCAAATAGTTTGGGTGGGATGGCTTTGATTCAAAAGGCTCTTTTGCTGATTTTAATTAGGTAGAAACACAATTTAAGATGAGTTATTCACTGCTTGTTAACCAAGGAAGATGGCCTGAAGCTCCACTCAGTCCCCAAGAATTTCTCAAGTGCTTTTTTTCTGGCTGTGAAAATAGTCTTTCACATCCAGAAAAAATAGGGAGGGCTTATTTAGGGAAATCTATGCCTAGAAACTGTCAACTTTAGATCACTATAAAATGTATAGATATGAAAACAAATGGTCTTAATATGATTATATGCATTTTCTCTATGGTATGTGCACGTATAGATCTGTGTGTAATCAGGGGACCTCCACCTCCAAACCAGCCCTTCATTAGACTGTCATGAATGATAAAACCTAGATGGGGTAGGGGAGGGGAGGACAGGGGAAGGGAGGACAGGGAAGCTGTTTGTGCGCTCATGCACAACAAGGACGGTGTGTGTATGTGTGCTCATGCACACCAAGTGCCTATTACCTTTTGCCTATTCTCACTCCTTCCCTAGGTCTCACAACTTTCCCATGAGCATGAGTCGTTTCTAGTTTCCCTGACACCTTATATGCTGGAGGGAGAAAGGGGCAGCTGCCAGCAAAATGAGCTAAGGCTCTGCTGGTTGCTGCCCTGTCCTCCTACCTAGAATCTGGCAAAAATTCAAAGAGGAATAAATATGATGGAGGAGCCCAAGGAGGAGAAGGGGAGATGGTGTAAGAGGGGTAGACATGGACACATGTTCATGCAATGTATCCATTTATTTAACCCAAGGTCCAGATCAAGCACTGTGTTAGGCTTTGACAATCCAAAATCAATTCACCTACGTATGCATTCATTTATTCAACAAGTATTTGTTCAATGACCAGTATGTATCAGACACTCTAGGCACTAGTGTTCAGCAACAGACAAGACAGGAGGCACTGCTCTCATGGAGCTTGCCTAACGGCCTAAGGTGGGAGACAGGCAAGCAAATAGGCTTGACGCTCAGGAAGTGTACTTATACAACCTTGAGGGTTAGGAAAATCTTGCGGGATGAAACTAAACTAAGATGTAATGGATGAGAGCATTACCAGATGAGACCATCTTTCAGCTAGGTCTTGAAACTGACCAGTAGACCCTAATGTACTTCTTTTGGAGTCTTGTACAACATTTATTTTTTCCTAGCATAGGACATTTGGTGACTTCTTAGATCGAGATGACGCAGTTTTCTTTCCATTCTTTTTGCAATTTGCTAATAACATTGTCACATTCTTTTTAACAAGAAAATCTCTAATATGAACCCAAATTTATGACATCATTCTTTTTGAAATTTGGGAAGAATTTTGGAAGCAATGCATCAGAGGATGTAGAGAAGTTTCCTGCCACTTTATGAATTGTGATAATCATGTTCTCCATTAAATTACCTCCAAGGACCAGATGTTGTCAGGAAGGTGGGATAGAGGAACATTTATGCACCACAGGTGAAACTTGGCATGGAGCCTCTGGAGAAGAACCTGGTAGTTAGTAGTTGGTCACATTTAAGGCATTGCACTCCTGAGTCGGTGTCTCAGATAAACTTTCACAAGTGTCCATAAAGAGACATGTGCAAGGGGGATCATTATAGTGCTGTCTGTGGTTGAAGGTAGGTGGACGACAGTCACCATTCAGGAGACATGTGTTGGAAATATGTCATGAAATGCTCTGTAGCTGGTAGAAGTAACCGGCAAAGTATGAAGCATGAGAGACTGAGTGACAATTTATAAGAAACATGAGATCTATAATATAATAACACTCAGATAAATTAATAAGCACATATACAAATAAGAGGATTTGTGTTAAACGTTAGAATGACTTCCTGGTATGGGTAGGGAAAAAGGGGAAGGGAATGAGAGAAGAGGAAGAACTAACTAATTAAATAACACAAGTGAGTAGCCCTTCTTGAACCAGTGTAGATAATGTGCGATGAACTGGGGTGTGATTAAGTAATGTTTGTGAGGTCCTCTAGAAAAAGTAGAAAGAAAAGAAGAATAGAAGGAAGGGAGGGAGGGAGACAGAGAAATGAAAGAGAGTACAGAGGAGGTAGAGCAAAGTAGGAAGGATAGAAAGCAAAGGAGGAATGCAGAGCCATTCTGTAGCCTCCCTTCCCTTGCTGTCCCAGGATGGAAGCTTTCTCCCAGATTCTCACCAGCCTGCAGAGCTGGGCAGGAGAGGACAGCTAGAGCTCACCCACCAGTGTTGAAGAGGCTGTTAGGATTTACAAGATGGAACAGAAAGCTTGGGGTTCAGTAATGCATAACAGAGGAAAGAAGAAACTTGGGGGAAATAAGGATTTAAGGGTACTAATGTTGGGGGGTAGGGGGTGTGATGGAGAAGTCAGTAGGTGAGGAAGGGGAAAGAGGTCCTTGTGGAATCCATCTGCCCACCTCTCTTGGAGAAGAGCCTGGCCTCGTGAGAAGGTCAGCCACCTAACCACTGGTCACGGTGAATGATCTCACTTTTCTGGTCCTCATACTCCCCAAGCACTAGCTCCACAGAGCCAAGTGACCCCAACCCCTAAGGAGTGGCTCCAGGCAGCCTGAGGGGCGTTGCTGGTAGGGAGGAGGTTCCCTCAAGCCAAGTGTCTCATGAAAGTGACACCAAGCGTTACTCTGGGCCCTGAAGAGGGAAAGAGCAGACAGCTGCTTTTATAGCAACATCTACTTCATCAAGATAAATCCTATGTCAAGGTCATATTATTTGACATTTATGTAGGAAATCATAGAATCGTTAATAATTGAGGGTGCTTCGTGGCCATGTCTGATGTTTTCTAGCTGAGAAAGCTGAGGATGAAGTAGGTTCAAAAGCCCCAACTTATGGGGGCGCCTGGGTGGCGCAGTCGGTTAAGCATCCGACTTCAGCCAGGTCACGATCTCGCGGTCCGGGAGTTCGAGCCCCGCGTCGGGCTCTGGGCTGATGGCTCAGAGCCTGGAGCCTGTTTCCGATTCTGTGTCTCCCTCTCTCTCTGCCCCTCCCCCGTTCATGCTCTGTCTCTCTCTGTCCCAAAAATAAATAAACGTTGAAAAGCCCCAACTTATGTTTCCCTATAGCACTTCCTAGGTCTGAAACTGTCACATTCTTATTATGAAAGTCAGGAACGGGGGTGGGGTGGGGATTCTGATCTGAAAAGAATGAGCAATAGGAAAAGGAAAATGCCTAGGCTTCCAAGATTCTGTTTTTAGATAATTATTTTTATTCCTTAAAAAAGGGCAGAGACTAAAAATACTTGACGTATCAGCATGGTCAATCTTAAATTGATTATTCTTCAAGGTTTTCCGTACAACGCTGAGAATGAATTAAATTTCCATTCCTGAAAACATCTGACAGAAGAAATTCATGCCTTGCGTATCGTATAATGAAAAAGAACACGAGCATGGCATTTGCAGAAGGAGGAGAAAAAAGCTTTCCTGAGAATTATTCCTTGAGATCTTTGAGTTCAAACATCTGTTGGGCAGCTCGTTTTCATAATTGGGAAAGTTGTTTGAACCTTTGCTCTCCCCTCCCACCTCCCTTTCTGCTCTTTTGCTTCTATAGGAGCGGAGTAATTAGCTCCTAAAAGAGTTAACAAAATACATTTTATTCTACCTGTTTTACTTTCCTATTTATGGATTCATTCCTTCCTCTCATAGCAAGCACAGTAAAACATTTGTTTTTAATAAGAAAAATAGTTGTTTAAATAAGTTAAACTTTTTTTTTTTTTAACCAGAACTTGCAAGTTCATTTCTGGCATTTGCTCCTAGTTGAGTCCATTTATTTATTATTGTCCCAGATTAATAGCCTTTTAATTAGCAGTTATTAATATAAAATGCAATATTTATCCTCTCATCCGAGGAAAGAGAAAGAAAAACACGTATATTTTATTAGTAATTTTTGGCCCTCTGCCATTTGGTAGCTAAAAAAAAAAAATAAATGTATATGTTACAGTAAACACACATTTGTTACATTACATTCTGGAATATACCATCTGTATTTGTCTGTGTACTCAGGAAAATTATATATTGTTCACCTGGGTAGCAATTTGTGTTCTGGCAAATCTTTATTTGCTCTCAAGGGAACCTATTTAATATAATTACATTTAATTGATATTTGTGGTGGTGGATTAAGGAAAAAAGAACCGTCATTTAATACGTTTCAGGATTTTATGAGTCTTGTGTTTCTTGGCTTGGTTTTCAAAATACATGTAACCACATTTTTTAAAGCTAGGTACTTGAATAATTCAGTCCTTTATTAAAATAGTACACCAAGAGGGTAGAGTTTAAAACTATCTGACATCCTTCTGCTAAAACAATGAAGAAAGAATTAAATCTTTATCCTCCCAAATATTCTTTTATATTTGTGTTGTCTAAAGGTTTATATGATTAAAATACATAGCCCATGATTTAGCTGATAATTTGGTGCACATCCAACCCCATAGAAAGTAACTGGTTAGCTGCTGAAAGAGGGAACACACTAACTTTTCTCCCTTCCTCACACTTTCAGCTGTGAATTTGGTTTTCCTCTTATGTCAAATGCAATAGAACTTTCCTTTCTCTGTTTTCCATCAATGTGGAGCAGACGATTTTTTCAAATGATGGCTTTAGGCAAACTTCAGGGCTGCTAAATATGTCAAACCTGGAAAAATGATACCTCAGGTTGTATTGCTGTTAGTTCATAAAGTTGTTTGTTGATTTTTAAACTCTTTTTAAAATACAAGCACTCCTAGTGAGCAATATAGCCACCAGTTAAATAAACAGATTAATTATGTATAAAAATGTAATTGAGACCAGCTAATGCTGACACATGATAGTTGTCACAGACTTTAAGTTGACATATGCATAGCTGAAGACAGAATCAGCTAGCATATTTATGCCTAAGCATATTAATTTTGCTTGTAGTGGGAGAATAATTATTAAATAAGGATCCATGAGACACAAATGTTTTTTTCTGACTTTCAAGGAAAAAATGTCTATATAAATGACAAGATTCCAGGTAAAGGCAGAATACTTCACATAAAGTGAGCCAGTAATTTCCGTAGGCCTGTTCTTCTGTAAGAGCACTGACTCATTATCAGGGCTATTTCACCAAAAGGAACATCCAGTTGATGTCTCTCTTTGCTTCTCCCTCTGTACCCACAAAAAATGCATAAGTGAAAGAGTCTTATCTAACATCTCAAAGGCAATGATGGGAATTCTTTTTTTTTCTCCCTCTGTACCCGCAGAAATGCATAAGTGAGAGAATCCTATCTAACATCTCAAAGGCAATGATGGGAATCCATCCATCATCTGGTCCTAAAACTCAGTTTGCCAAAGAGAGAGCAGAACAAGAGTTCACAGGCTGAGTAATTCTAATCCTGGTGGTTAAGAGACAGCATCAGGCCTTCTATGTATGGAGAAGGGTGCTGGGAACTAGGGGATGTGGGTTTCTGACTCTTGGCCACTCTGGACTTCTGGCTCCATCTTTGTAGAAGGAGGGGATGGGCAGAGGATTCCTATGAGCCCTGCCAGCTCTACGTTTTCTTGGGATCCTATTCTTTCACCTCTTTAGTTGCCATGTATGCAGATCCCTAGTTCTAATACAGTTTCTATATATAAACTAATAATTATCCTATTTCTGAGGGAAGACTTCTAGTCCTCATTAGTTCTTGTTCTCAGAGGACAGTGAGAATTTCCCCAGCTGAGGTCCATAAAATATGTACATCATTAAATATTAAATTATCCAAACCCTTCTCCACCACCTACCGCCTATTTTCCCAGGTAAAGAAACTGAGGCCCAGAGAGGCCAAATGACTTGCTCAAAGTCTCACAGTATCAGGAACTAGACCCACTGTTCCAGGCAAGAGGCTTTCTGCCAACCAGCTGTGCTGTAACTACTCAATTACTCAATATTGGACAATTTCACTTGGCAACCTAGTAATCCTGAAAGCCGAATAATAAGTTGACTCCCGACATTGTTTTTGAGTTGTTTGATGTTTCAAGTTCTTTTGAGCATTTTTGTGGGTTGAGTGAGGGAACAAGGAGGGCGGGGGAAGAGAGAGACTGAGGAACAGACAGAGGAATTTGTTTCCATTGGAGAAGATGGGAGAAGATTCCCCTTCATTTGGTAGAAATAACTTAGTCTTTGGGACATGAGAATATATTTCCTCTTGCCTCCCACCTCCTTTCCAGGGCTAATTCCTTCTCTAAGAAATCAACAACTAGAAGAATAGGGCAATGTCAAACTGTTACTTAAAATTCCCAGGTGGGACCACTTGTTCCCGCAACTGTAGTGTGAGGTAGGTTTCAGTAAGAAATTCCTGGGCTGCCATGTCATTTTGCATTAAACCATCAGTTTGTTGGCTTGAGATGACAGCACATAACACATCCAAATAATTTTTCTGTCAAGTCGATTCAGAGAGAGAACAGGGATGAAATATGGAAAAGCAAGTTTGAGAAAGATGGAGTTCTTTCTGATGAACGGAATAGGACATTTTCTCCCTGTTTTTAATTTAAGGTTCTGAAACTATGGCTCTTCACTCTGGAAACTGACACACGTCCAGGCTTGAAATTATCCTGTTTAACATAAAGAAGGGTGAGAGAGTGACAGGGGTGTACTCAATACGAGGTATCAAAAGCCAAAGGGCTCAGAAGCAAGAGAGAAAAATCACCCTTTCTTTGATATGAAAATGAATTAGCTTCTGTTTTCCTCACCCTCAATAACCTGAGTTGGGATCACCTGAATTGAGGTATTAAAAGAGCATCACTAGATATAGAAACAAAGCTAGAATAATTTTGAGGATCACTTATTTCTCTAGTTGAATAAATTGGACAGATCCTGACAGTTCATCTACAAAAAATGGAAATCACAATAACATGATGATCAGGGAGCCTTTTTGGAGGGATGAATGTGTGTAGTCGGAAAATGTGGAATTTGAGGTCCCTCTTCTGCCTTTTTAAGTGTCATGTGGTCTTGGAGGAGTTACTTATTATTGTGAAAATGATCATTATTTATTAGATGTTTTCCATGTGTCAGAAACTAAGCTACACTGTTTGTGTATATTATATAATTTCACCCTCAAAATACCCACAAAAGTAGGTATTATTAACCCTATGTCATAGATATGTAAACTGAGGCCCAAGTTCACCTGCCTATGAAGTGACAGATTAAGATTTGAAAGCAAGTTCGTCTGATGTGAAGACTGATGCCCTTAACTAACCACTACTCTCTATGGAAAAAAGTTCTTTGTAAGATGCCAGTTATTGTTTAAGTTAGTGAGTCTTGTCAAGCAATAATTTTATAGTCATCTTGTAAGGTAACTTCAGTTACTTTAAGTAGTACCCTCAGGCTACAAGTAGCATTTATTTGGCAATAAGCAATTTTTGATAATAATGGCTACCATGTATTGAGTTCCTATGCTGTGCTGGATCCAGCTCTAAGCACCTGAGATGTTCTGATGTCTTTAATCCCCACAACAACTTTGTGAAGGAGGCGCTATTGTTATCCCCATTTCACAGATGTGCAAACCAGAACACTGAGATCTTTATAACCTTCCCAAAGTCTCACTGCTGGTGAGTGGCTGAGCTGGGATTTAAACCTAGGTAGGCTGGGAGTGCCTGGGTGGCTCAGTCAGTTGATTTAGGCTCAGGTCATGATCTCAGGGTTCTTGAGTTTGAGCTCTGTGTTGGGCTCTGCGCTGACAGCTCAGAGCCTGGAGCCTGCTTCAGATTCTGTGTCTCCCTCTCCCTCTGTCCCTTCCTCACTTGTTCTCTCTCTCTGTCTCTCTCTCTCTGTCTCTCTTTCTCTGTCTCTCTGTCAAAAACAAATAAACATTAAACCCAGACAGACTGGTGTAGAACCAAAGTGTATAACGTCACCTCTTTGAAGTATGTGTGTAAACCCTGGATGAGTGAGTTCACAAAAGGAGGTCTTGCTCACGTGTCTGGGGAAGCAGAGAGCTTGTTGATGCTGCAGGTTGACGAGTGGGAGCTCTTCTGTAGAGATTTGTTTGGGGTATCTAGCTACAGGGACTATTGCTTTCTTTGTCTCCTTTCTTAATTAACCCTCATTAATCAGTGGACCCTGACAAAAACCCAAGTCACAGCCTGTGCCAAGCAGCCCACCTTTTAATCCTCCTGACTGTTCAGGACTCCATTCTCAGCTTGGTTGTTGCCTTGACAAGCTGGAGAATTGCAGTATGAAGGACAAGACAGAAGGGAGACCAGGAAGAGGTAAACCCGCTTCTTAAGACCTATGGTTGGTTTCCACCAAGCAGTTTTCCGGAGAATCTCGCTTTTATCTCCATAATGTCCTTGGAACTTCCCTGTGATGCACAAGGTAGGGTCCCTCAAACTCTAGAAGGGTAGAGAACAAAGTTGTGTTGCCTAATAGTCAGTGCTCTTAATTATAAACAAGAAAAGTTGTCTATTTTAAGTTATCTCATACCAAAATGAGTTTATTAGAGAGAGCTACTGAGTAGTTCACAGAATAGTAGGAAGGCCAGCAAAACCAACTCAGAAATGGAAGAGGAAGCGAGAAGGGGTGCACAGGGAAGTGGCCTGGTCGGGTACTGCAGCCACTGCCGGGGAGCGCTGGACCCCACCCTGTGGGCAGGAGTGGACCTGGAGGCCTCTGCTCTACCAGAGCTCTGCAGTTGCCCTTGTTTTTTGTCTCACTTGCCTCAGATTCAAACTCAGCTTGCAATAAGCAATTGGCCCATTTTCAAATCATACAGAGCAGGAATTGCCAGAGGTTAGGAAGAGCAAAGACTGGCCTTTTTGGCTAAAGATTCAGAGGTTGGGCAGTCAAAAAAGCATTACAACTGTCCACCACACAATTACTGATCTGTTTATTGGGAACCTAACTTGCCACATTCAATCCTGAGTAACTCTGTTGGTTCAGTATGTCCATTTTACAAATGTGGAAACTGGAATAGGGAAGGCTGGTAACTTACCGCCATCTCTAATGCTGGGATCACCTTTAGCAAGTTGCTTCTCAACTGGAGAAGCACCAGCTTAGGTAGGAGGAGTCATGCTTTTGTTCACATATTGGTTGGATGGACGTCCTCTCTTCTCTTGGGAGAACTAAGAACCAAACTGTCTCTTGTAAAGTGCTTCGGCACCTTTGCCATTCTGTCAGGAGCAGAGCCTGAGGTGTCTAAAGAGGAAGGCGGGTAATAAGAAGTGTAGTCTATAAAATGCACAATTTATTTCTATATATTCATTTGCATCTGGTATGCACACAGCTGTTAAATATATTCCCAAAGAACAGAAACATTATCCATTTCCATAATTTTTGAATTATAGAAATATTTAGTAAAACTGAAAATACAGCGAGCTTTTATAGGCCGTTATAGTGATTGAAAGGCCCTGACAACTTCTCATAGTTCACAGTCATGGGAAACATATGTGCAGATCTCCTTAAGGGAGCAAAGATGTGAGAGCATCATGGGGACCAGAGGGAGATGCTTTCTGTGAGACTTCAGAAATCTCTGAGGCCAGGGAAGAACCACAGAGACCAAGTGGGAAGGCTATCAGCGTGAGCCAGATCACCGACAGGCCCTGGTGTGGAATGGGCAGTCCCGACAGCACATTTTAGTTGAGCCCCGACTGATATGGCCATCCCGCCAGGCTAACAAAATGTCCTCCCTGAGCAGGACCAGAGTGGGGAGGTTTCCAGGATTCACATTTCAGGAATGTGACTAGTTTTTTTTCAGCAAGCTTTCTGTGCTATGTCACATTTATGAAAAGTTACACATTACACATTTTCCTAATTTGTTTTCTTTGTAAAAAGAAAGGCAAAAGGACAAAGAGAGAGACCACATGCTACAGTCAGAAGCCAGAAGACATGTTTGAGAGCTGGCCCACCACTGACTAGCTGTGTTGATCTTGGGCATATTGGTACTTAATTCTTCTAAGTCTTAGATTGTTGTCTACCTCACAAGATTAAGTGAGATAATTTTTTAAAATGCTCCATGTAACTTAAAGAGATATTCAATGGTGAGGTGTCATTCATAAATGAAAGTGTGCCTAATACCACCTTGGGTATAATTTGGAACACGTTTCTTCTAAAATTCAAGTTAAGTACCCAATAAACCTGCACGCGCGAAGTACACAACGGGTCAATGTATTGATCCCCAGACCCCAAAACAGTAGGAAAATATGGGATATTTCTAATAAAGGTGATGGGATGGACTACATCTACTATTACTCTTCCTAAAACCCAAATAAAATAATAGTAAAAGGATTTGGTTAAAGGCATAAACACCTAAGGAAGGGATAACAGCTGACGAGGTTGGAAAGCAATGGAATGGGCGGTACAAGATTTTTTAAAAAGTGGACAATAGTAGGTAACAAGGATTCCACAAAACCCCTAGTGCAGAGTCCTCCAGAGCCTCAGGCACTGACAGCTCCTGGTACCCCTGGAAGCAAGGGTGAGATGCATCGAAGATACAAAGGATTGGTGGAGAGTCTATTTCAACAGCAATTGGGCCCCAAATCCCTTCTGCCACTACACTCAGCCTGGAGACTGCCCTTCTCTCACCCAACTGAACAAAGGAGGTTCCTGGGAAGGGAAAATGGAGAGTATCTTACACAACTGAGGATTAAGTGAATGTATGTGTAGCAAGGACCCAGACCTCTTCCTCCAATGGGCTCCTTGAACTCACTGGGCAGCCAGACCCTGGCTCTGCAGGAATTTGGATAAGTGTTTTATCCAGAGTTTAACCAGCCCAAGACATAAAACATAAAGATACAGACTTGGGAGATTCTTTAATAAATGAATGACCCAGCCATATTCATTTAACCAGCATTTAATGAAGGCCCATTATGTGCCAGACACTTTTGTAAGTCCAAAGATTTAGCAGAAAAAAAAAAAAAAATAAGAAAGACATCCTTGCCCTCATGGAGCCTAAATTTGAGAGAAGTGAAAGAGGAAATAAAAAAAAAAAAGTAAATGAGTAAAATATATAATGTGTTAGATGATGATAATTACCATGAAGAAAAATAAATTAGGGAAGGGGACAGCAAATGTCTGGAGATGAGACAGGAAATGAACTTATAAATAAAGCGATCAGAAGAGGCTCATTGAGGAGGGGATGACAAAGTAAAGGCCTGGAGTTGCTAAGGGAGTAAGCCTGAGAGCTCCCAGGTGGAGGGCTGCTCAGGACCATGGTTCTGGTGTCTGGCCTGGGACCAGAAGGGCCAGAGGCCAGGATGACACGAGAGGTGTGAGTGCAAGGTCAGGGAAGTCAAGATGAGGTCAGATGATTAAAGGAGTGTGGGAAGCTGAATAACTGCCTCCAAAGATGTCCACATCCCAATCCCCAGGACTTGATGTTACCTTACGTGGCAAAGGGGCTTTGTAGATATGATTAAGCTAAGGATCTTGAGATGGCGAGATTATCTGGAATTATGCAGGTGGACCCAATATCATCACAAGGATCCTCATAAGTGAAAGACGGAGGCAGGAGAGTCAGAGTCAGAGAAGATGGGAAGATGAAAGCAGAGATGGCAAGAGGAGTGATGTCAGGAGGAGGCCAAGAGCCAAGGAATGCAGGAAGCTTCTAGAAGCTGGAGAAGGCAAGGAAACAGATTCTCCCTTAGAGCCTCCAGAAGGAATGTGCCCTGCTGACACCTTGATTTTATGATTTCCGAACTCCAAAGCTGTAAAACAATAAATTTGTGTTCTTTTAAGCCGCTCAGTTTCTGGTAATTTGTTACAGGAGCCAAAGGAAACTAGTACAGGAGGGAAGGGAGCAAGCAGATCCAGTGTAGTCTTCTATTTCATAAAGTAAGAATTTTAAAAAACAAATTGACCTTATTTTTAAGGCAACCAGGGGAAAAATGCCCATCATTAAACTCTTCTGTGTAATTTATTGCCTTGGATATGATAGCTTTAAAATAAAGATTAAAGCATAAAGCTTTTAGCATAAAGAAATTTAAAGCTCTTGAATAATGCTTTCACATATTTTTTCCTATAATGCATAAGAATCTGTTCTCCCCATGAGCATCAGCCAAATATGACTAGGAAATTTAAATCACTTATCCTTCCAATGTTTTCCTCTGTGCTCCCATTTCTTGGAACTGATCAAGATGGTATGTGTTTCTGCTTGGATGGATTTTTATAGTACTGAATGGAGATCACTAAAGCCCAGGGCTATAGACGCCTACTGAAGAGGTAACACTTGGGGTTTGGGGAAAGAGTGAGTTGAGGGGAGGGTTGGCTAGGAAGTCTTCTGGGGATGCCCACATAGGGAGGGAGATTTCTGCAGAATGAATGAGAGAGAGGGCTGTGAGAGAGACCCCCATGGAGTACAGTCTCCTCTTTGAAATTACCTCAGGAGAAAGCAAGACCTTTGAGAACAGTGACTTATAAGAAAAAAAAGACCAGTGTGTCTTTTCACAACTAGGCTAACATTGCTTGCATTGCTTTACGTGACTTCCAGGAAACAAAAAGCTTTTACATATTTGGCCCTGTGATGGAGATGAAGTGGGATCACCTTTGGTAGGAGATGGAGGCCAGCATGTTGATGTGAGGGCAGTAGCTGGTCTGGAGTCAGGGAGAGGAGTGTCTTCCTAGGGACCGGGAAGGGGATGGGTGTGGGGTGCAGTGCTTGTGGGCAATGCTTTGGAGCCAAAGCGTACTAGTAGAGACGGACAATGGGTGTCTTTAGAGGATGTTGAGGAGGCCCTCATTGATTCATGGAGCAGACTTGGGGGTGGAACTTCCCAGAAGTCACTGGAGCAGTAAGGTCTGACAGACAGAAGAAGACTAGGTCTCACCAGCTGCTCCTTGTATAAATAGCAATCACTTAAGGTCCATGCCTTTTGCCCCTATTCCAGGCTCCAGGTAAGCTTTTGGGAATCTCATAGCATGCTAAGGAGGGTGGTATTTAACACCTGCAACAACTCTGGTTCTTTCAGTAGGTGTCCTGTGGACTTTGCTTCCAGGCAAAATTTGTGTGGTTTCATGAGAGCAGTGCTGGGCAGCTGAGTCCCCATCCCTGCCTCTGCCGCCAACCAGCTGGGTGACACTGGTTAAGTCCTTAACTTCTAAAGGACTCATTTCCCCATCTCTGTCAATGAAGGGACCGAGATATAAATAATTGCAAATTTTGAGTGGAAGAGTGCTGTTGTATCCTTTCTCTCCTAACCAACACCAACATAAAGCAAAATGAAAGTCAAACCTAAAAAGAGCAGCAACATCACAACCTAAAAAAAAAGAAAAGATAATAGTTTACAAATTGCAGAGCCATCCTAAAGATACCATAAAATATAGAAAGAAAAGAAAACTCATGTAAGGATAGTTTAAACAAAAACGAGAACCTATCAAATAAAGTTGTCACCGAGTGTGATGAAATTTGGTGAATTTTATTACTTCTGATGCTCCAAAAGTATCCAAAGTGGCTGTGGAGACCAGGTAAGCTATTTCAAAGGACGCTTTTGAGTGGAGTGTGAACAAAAAAATCTTTCAGTTGACAAAATCCAAAGTCCAAAATCCAAAATCCCAAATCCCAATTGTTTGGGAAAACAATTGGCCTCCAGTTGAAAATGTGATGCTCTTTGTAGACCCTCAGTTTTGGCTAATAGAATTCCATTGCTATCAGTCCTGTCGGCCGTTGCTCCAAGCTGCCTAAAAACAGTGGTTTCACAGAGCCCCCTTGAACTTCTAGCACATCTGGTGCCCTGAGTTTTAGAAAAGCTGTGGTGTTCCCATGTTGCTGATAAGAAATTTGAAGCTTATATTAAAGGTCCAGGAATCTAAAACCATGTATTATGTGAAGCACAAGGAAGAAATAGAGCGTTTTAATTTTTTTGCCAAAGGTTGATGCTAAAACCATGTATATGATGGAATCTGAATTGCTCTTTTTAAAGTTGATTCCTTTAAGGCTCTAACAAGGAATTAACCAGGGCCACTATCACCTATGTCACCACGGATTGATGTCTGCCTCTTGTGGCGGGAACCTGGGACTATCTGGTCCATTTCCTCTGGATCCTACTCTGGACTCCTTTTCTAGTCTTGCTGTCCCCATGGGGCTGCTTGCTGGTCACCCCCTGAGTGAGCTCTAAGACCCACAGCCTGTTCAGTGCTGTGTGCTGGGCCCAGCTGTGACCATCTCCAGTGAAGATCCTGCCAGGACTCGAGTCCTTTGCATTTTAGTGGTGATAGTTGTTAGATTGCTACTGTCTTGATTCTAGATTTCAAGAAACTGGGACAGTCAACAAATGAGAAAAGCTCTGGGATTTTATCTTGGAAGAGGGCATTTACTTAATTTTGAAGCAGCTCATTCTCCATGGCTACTCACTCAGATAAGAAATCCAGAGCTTAGGGATACGGCGGTGGATCAGTCAATTAAATGTCTAACTCTTAATTTCAGCTCAGATCATGATCTCATGGTATGTGAGTTCAAGCCCCACATTGGGCTCTGTGCTGACAGTGCCTGCTTGGGATTCTCTCTCCCTTTCTCTCTGCCCCTCCCTTGCTCACACACGCTCTCCATCTCTCTCAAAATACGTAAACATTAAAAAAAAAAAAAAGAACGAAATCCAGAGCCTAATGTTTGCTTCCATTACAGACTCTTTGATTACTGTAACCGTATTTTATTTATTCATTTGTTTATTTTATTTATTCATTTAATTAGCCAAGAAACTCAGTAATCAAGGTAAATATTTTAGTACAATATTTTTAAAAAATAAAAATTAATGCCAATCAGTCATAATATCAAAATTTTAAATTAAGGTTGGATCATTATTAATGTCCTTCCTCTTGCCTTTGACTCTAATATGGCCTGGCACAGTATTGTTACTGATTTTATCTGTGTTTTTTTTTTAACATCACTTCTGACATGAAATGTATGCTTTTTCTTTCCCCTCTGACACCAAATACTTGTCATTTTTTACATGCCAGTTCTCCAATTCTCCAACACCAATTGAGTGTCCAACAATTCAATTCAACTCAATTCTGACACTAACTCCTGGCGATAGTGCACACCCCACAGGTCAATGGCTCAGACCCACAAGACTGCCCCACTTGAGATGCCAGCTGCAAATGGGGTAGCCAACTTACCCACACTTCTGCCTGCTAACTACCAATTCAAGGGTTCCCACAACTCCCTCCTGAGATTCCATAATTCATTAGAATTACTGGCAGAACTCAGGAGTGTGTTTTATTTACTATTACTGGTTTATTATAAAATATACACTCAGAAACAGCCAAATGAAAGAAATGCATAGGGTATTGGGGCAGAGAGTGCAAAGCTTCTATGCTTTCTCGGGGCATGCCAGCACCCTTCCACATGTTTGTCCACTAGGAAGCTCCCCAAACCACATCTTTTAGGAGTCCTTATGGAGGATTCATTAGGTAGCCATGATTGATTGACCATTGATGCTTGGACTCAGTGTTCACCCCTCTCCCCTCCCTGGAAGCTGGGAGGTGGAGCTGAAAGTTTCAACCCTCTAATCACATATTGGTTCCTCCGGTGACAAGCTTCATTATGAAATCTTTTAGGGCCCAGCCAAGAGTCACTTCATTAGGATAAACTCAGGTATGGTTGAAGTAGGTTCATTATGAATAATATATAATCATCCTGTCACTCAGGAAATCCCAAGGGTTTTAGGAACTCTTTGCCAGGGATCAGAGATAAAGACCAACATGTATAACTTATTTATTTATTTATTTGTTTGTTTGTTTGTTTATTTATTTATTTATTTATTTATTTATTTTAAACTGAAGTTAGTTAACATACAGTGTAATATTGGTTTCAGGAAGGAGTAGAATCCAGTGACTCATCACTTACATATAACACCCAGCGCTCATCCCCAAAAGTGCCCTCCTAATGCCCATCACCCATTTAGCTCATCCCCCCCCCTCACCTCCCTCCAGCAACCCCCAGTTTGTTCTCTGTATTTGAGTCTCTTATGGTTTGCCTCCCTCTCTGTTTTTATCTTATTTTTCCTTCCCTTCCCCTATGTTCATCTGTTGTGTTTCTTAAATTCCACATATGGGTGAAATCACGTGATTTCTTCTTTCTCTGCATGACTTATTTCGCTTAGCGTAATACGCTCTAGTTTCATTCACATTGTTGCATGTATAACATTGTATCGCACTGTCTTTATTTAAAAAATTTACTATTTTTTATTAATTTTGATTTTTAAAAACATTCCACTAAAATATTATTTATCTTGTTTACTGAACTTCGTGGCATCCCCTCAAATTTGGTACCTGGGGTAAGTGCCTCATTCATTTCACTCTAGACACAGCCCTGCTTCTCAGCCACCCATCTTTGGGACCCTGAGAAAGTGTGATGGCAAGGCCCCTAATATAAGCTTTACACATGTCAAATAATTTAGTGACCACTATTATACAGAGATCAGTTAACTTTACCTATACAAATCTGTGCAGATCAGTGGACTCAATGAGCAGGGTACACATTGAATAGAACCATAAAAAGAAAGGGAGAGGGAGGGCTGCAGCCTTCCAAGTGACAGATAGAGGTATTAAACAGGACTCTTAAGGTCAAATTGCCGCCTCATTTATACTCCTGGGCTGGAGAGCTCTAACGTATCCTGTTACACTAAGAAGTGGGATCCAGCCTCAGTTCAACTTGGAAGCTTTGGATGCAATTATCTCTTGGGGCCTCAATTTCCTTTCATATAATATTGGAAAAAAATGGGTTAGCCATTTCTAGGCTTTTTTAAAAAAAAACTATAAATATTTATAACTTGATTTGTTTTTCTCAAAGAAGATAGGTCTGCACAGTGATTTTCTAAAAATTAGTTTTCTAAAATTTCTCAAACTGTACATCTTCATTATAAATGATGGCGAGTTTAGAAAGTCAGAGAAGTGTAAAGGAGAAAGTGAAAATTATTTATTCTTCTACTTCTCAGAGATAACTGCTATTGATGTTTTGGTGTACCTAGTCCAGACACACACATACACATGCACACAACCCATAGGTAAAATATACACTGATTTTGTAAATCTTTATAGATTTTGAAGAGGGTTGGTGGCTGGAAAGAGGATAGTTAAGGAAATCATTCATTTAGAGCCTACTTTGGGCAAGCTCTGTGTTGTTTAAACTTCACTATAATTTTATCTCCATTTTACATATGAGAACGCTGACATTCAGGAAGGCTGAGTGGCTTTGCCCAGGTCACATACCTAGTGAACCAATTATCAAGGCAGGGTGGGAACAGGGACCATTCTGTGGCAAAAGCCTAGATTATCCCCAGCCCACCTCCTTGGGAAAGGAATATGGAAATAAGAGCCTCATTCCACGAATGGCTGACTACATTTTTACTAAAATTAAATATAGTATGGCACTCTGAGAATTCAAATTTAGATAAAGTCTGTAAGACATCCAAACGGTTTTTTTTCCCCCTCTATTTCTAGAGAATGGCTTTTCCTGGGCAGACTTAAATTCAAGTTTTGGCAAAAATGGCTTCATGGAATTTTTTTCTGAATAGAAGGAAGGCAGGTTTTTGTTTTTGTTTTTGTTTTTGCTTTTGCTTTTTTTTTTAAATTGAATTTGGAAAGCACATACCTAACATCAATACTGATTGGCAGAGATTAAGCAAAGGTTTGTTTTCTACTTTAAACTATAATTCAAAATGTGTTGCTGAAAGTGGAGACAAAATTAGTACTTTGGTAAAATCTCTAGTGTTCAGGTGCTATGCAGGTTCTTAAATCAGCTATTTGAATCACACACTGTAAGGTAATGATCTCACAGCTCCTTGCAGAAGGAGGGGACATGCAGGAATTAGCCATTAGCTGGCAGAAACCCAGGGGGACTTTTGTAGGAACTAAACTACAATCTGCTTGAATGCTTGGGTTAACTCCGTTACGTAAAGAAAATCTGGATTTAGGGAAAGACAACATTCCATAGACCAAGTTGAAGTATTTGAGCCTACCATGGGCATTTTGTAAAAAGTTCTTACCAAATCCTAACATTTCAAAAAGACAGAGAGTTGAATGGTAATGGTGACTCCTGGCCCTTGTTGTATAAGGCGCCAAATTAGCTTCTTCCTTCCTATGCCTTGTGTTTCCCATCAATGAAACCCAAGATGTAAGACTTTCTGCTACCTTCTCAACTCTTACCCTCACTGGCATGTTTTGAAAAGATAATATCTTCCCATAGATCCACACAGTGAATTCCTAGAAAGAATATTGCATAAAAAAATCTCTGGTATTATACTCTTCCTTCCTTCCTTCCCCCAATGCCAGGACAGGCAAGCCACATAGGGAACTTAGAGGAAAGGATGCCTTTCCCTCATCCGTCCCCCTTTCAGGGTCTCTGACTAAATTGTAACTTATTCCACAGATGGGAGAGTCGGGCTGGTTATAACTTAATCTACTTAGCTGTAAATAATCTTGCCCGTGTCCCAATTTCTTCATCTGCAAATTGGAACTAATATTTATGTTGTAGCTCAAAGGGATTTAGTCAGGCCTAATGAGATCAGTTGTGTAGCGGGTTTGGCGCTTGTTGGATGGAAGGCATTATATAAATATGCCGTCATTTTCATTAGGATTATTTTCATCATAATTTTATGCTAAACACAGCTGTGGCAACATATGTTTTAAAGATTTAAATAAACATTCCTAAATTTGTGAAACCTGATTCACTTTTGCCCAATTTGGCTAAATTTGCCATCATTTTGAGAATTCTGAAGGCAGGGCTTTCAATTCACAAAGCGTCTCCTTATAGCAAGAGTTTACGTACTGACAAGCATAATTTTCTTTTGTAAGCTCTTTAAAAACACAGCAAAATTGTCCAACATGAGAGCCTGGCAACTGGAGGCGGGGTTCCCTCACAGGAACTGTGTGAAGGGAGAGTCACTCACAAAAGTAAAACTTGAAGCTATCTCAAAGCTGGCTACCATGAACATAAAAGCTTGATTTCTGGAAAAGTAGAACAAATAAAAAAAAGCTTAAGTAGTTTTTTTTGTTAGTGTGTTTTAACATAGAGGTCAAATCATGGGCATGTCTTTAGTTGTTCAAAATATCGGTGGTAGGCCACTTACATCTTAGGCTATATTAATAAGTGTTTGCTTCACCCTTCTCCAGGATTAAATGCCTGGTGACCCAGCTGCACAATTTAAGTGACCCACAACATTGAATCAATTGTGCCCTGGGCATAATATGTGGAAGTAGACGTAGCCAGGGTTATACCAGCAAAAAGGACCCAAATATCCTTTGGCCCTTTCCCCAAAGACTGATTATCTTCAAGGGTTTTGAGCAGCAGGACCACAACTCCCAAGTTTCTTTTGTTGTGATACAGGTAAGTAAGCAGATAAATCAGGACCAGTTTGAAGACTGCATATGTGTCCTTTTCCAATGTGCCCACACCCTGGTAAACTCTGTGTCAAGGCAGTGATAATCAGGTTCACAACCCTACTGTTGACTCCTTATTTAACTTTATACCAACTTATTTTCATGCTCAGCAGATTACTTGAACTGGTGATTGCCTGCCTTGGTTTTGTAGTATTCTGGGATATCTCCAGTTACCTCAGAATTATACCATTTTAGAAATATTTTTATTTGACTTATTAAAAGATTAAGTACATGCCCTAGAGTGCTGTGAGAAAGGAGGATTTTTCAAGCCAATATTAATAGTTTGGGAGAATCTGGCATAAATCGATGATGGTAGTGATGACCAGATTTAGAGCTTTACATTAATTCAGGCTTCAGGGGGTGCTCTGGGGAAATGGACCCCCCCCCTCCAAAAAAACCCAAAAAACAAAAAACACATGCTTAGGAAGGTGAGGGTGAAACATTTTTTTCTTGGAGACAAAAGAAAAGAGATGTTTTGCTTTTCTCCATGATGCTAATGCTATTTTTTAAGCCAAATAATCTCAAACTTTATGAAAACTCGTAAGTTTTCTTATGAGTTATTATTTCAGGAATGAGCTTGTTTTTAAACAGACTTTTAAAAGCAAATCACACACATGTGCTCACACATATACACACACAAAATTTCATTTCATGGGTTGAAGGTGCAGCCAGGATTATCCAACTTATCAAATTTTCTAGATGAATCTGGTGGTGGTGCTCCTTAAGACTGCAACTTGAAAACAACTGCTTTGAATGCCTTCTCTTCTAAAGCAATCCATGAGAGTAGCTGGAAATCAGCATCCTCCAAGAAGACACAAGCTCTACTGTCCTCAGAGAGGTACTCTCTGCACTCTCCCTTTGCTCCCCAACCCAAGAAGAGGTACTGGAGGCAAAATATGAAAGATATCCCCAAGGATTCCAAGAAATATTTCCAAGAAATATCTGGGCCAGCTCCTTGGGTAGGGGAAGAGGTGGGGAGATAGGTCTCACAGTTGCCCGGCAAGTAGGGAAATGGAGAGCCATTGTAATGTTGGCCTTTGTGTGGTGTTATGGCGGGATGAATAACACCAACCCCAAAGATGTCTACATCCTAATCCCTGGAATCTGTGAATCTGTCACCTTACATGGAAAAGGGGACTGTGCAGAAGTGATTAAGTTAGGGATCTTGAGTTGGGGAGATTGTCTTGGTAGCTGGGTTGTTCCAATATAGTCACAGGGGTTCTTATAAGAAGGAGGCAGGAGGATCAGAGGAAGAATAAAAGGCAATGTGGTGATGAAAGCAGAGAGAAAGAGACGGGAGTTGCTATAATGCTGAACTCGATAGAAGACAAGGCTATGAGTGAAAGAACGCAGACAGCCTCTAGATATTAGAACAGGGAAGGAAATAGATTCTCCCTTGAGCCTTTAGAAGGAAGGTGGCCCTGCTGACCCATTTTATTTCCATAACCTCCAAAACTGTAAGGGAATAAATTTGTGTTGCTTAAAGCCATTAAATTGTAATTTCTTATAGCAGTAATAGGAAACTGTTGGAGGTGGTCCCTAAAAACCATCCTTCAGGTTTAATGATTCACTAAAAGGACTCATAGGACTAAGGAAAGCTGTTATACTTATGGGTATGGCTTATTACAACAAAAGAATACAGATGAAAATCAGCAAAGCAAAAAGGCACATGGAGAATTTACCATAAATCATATGTCCTAGCTTAAACTATTTGGTCAAACTGGTACAGCATGGCCCAGGTCTTCAGGCATATAAAAACACTCTTAGGGAAAATATTCCGAGGGCTTAGAAGTTATCTCCCAAGAGTTGGCCGAAGGTCAGTCCCTAAGACAAGCTTTTCTTAGAAATATGCAGAGTTTGGGTAGTCCAGGCCTACTGAGTTAATCCTTTCCTGCTCAGAGAATAATACAGCTACTTAGGCTGGCAAAGCCTAGGAACATCCAGGTTATAACTGTGGGTTAATTAAACACATGTGTACTAAGCATTTACTAGTTCAAAGAACAATGTGAATTGTTTGGTTTCATCAGTGAATTAGACCCAATTGGAGAGCTTACCATATAATGGGGGAGGCGAACTGTTAAAGGCATGATACAAAATATACTAGACATTGATAAGGATTTAAGAAGTCTTCAAGAAGGAGGTAAAATTAGAACTACAGTTGGAGTGATTAGGTGGGAATGTAAATGTAATCATGACTCTTCTTCTGGATCCCAGAACTGAGAATGCCTTAAAAAACAAACATTGAGGGACGCCTGGGTGTCTCAGTCGGTTAAGTGGCCGACTTCGGCTCAGGTCACGATCTCGCGGTCCATGAGTTCAAGCCCCGCGTCGGGCTCTGTGCTGACAGCTCGGAGCCTGGAGCCTGTTTCAGATTCTGTGTCTCCCTCTCTCTGAGCCTCCCCCGTTCATGCTCTGTCTCTCTCTGTCTCAAATATAAATAAACATTAAAAACAAACAAACAAACAACAAACATTGACTTCTTTCTTATCTGAGCCTCAACAGAGAAGCCAATTAGTATCCCTTTCTTAATAAATACAGAAGTATTTAGAGGCAGTAATCAAACCTCCCCTCAACTTTCTCTTCTCAAGACCACAGGACCTTGGGTGCATTCACAAATTTTATTTCCCAAACTTTTAATCATGTTGGGGCTTCTTTATCAAATTTTCTCCAACTATGACACATTCTCTGTTCATCATTTAAAGTGAATGGGACTCAAAGCATAAGAGACTCTTAAAAACTGAGAACAAACTGAGGGTTGATGGGGGTGGGAGGGAGGGGAGGGTGGGTGATGGGTATTGAGGAGGGCATGAGCACTGGGTGTTGTATGGAAACCAATTTGACAATAAATTTCATATATTGAAAAAAAAATAAAGTGAATGGGACTCTTTAGGGTCCAAGTAATGCAGTCACGGAAATAAATGTCTTCTCCTATTACTTCAGGAAAACTACATTCAAAAACCAGGCTTCTGGCAACCCAAACAAGGCCCCAGTTAATAACAGCAAAATAAGGAAGGAACTTAGCAGAGAAAGAAAATAACAAAAAGCAGCCCCAGATTCCACATTAGAAGCTATGGAAGGACTATCCTCCACAAGTGGTTTTTTGGTTAACTCACCAACCAACCCGAAGGAAATGTCTCTATATGGTATACAACATGGAACAACAATAACAATAACTAATACTTATTGAATGTTTAATATAGAGCAAATACCTGTTTTAAAGTAGTAACTTATTCAACCCTCCTACCTATCCTAGGAAGTTGATTGTGTTAATATCATCCCCTTTTACATATGGGAGAACTAAGGCACAGAGACGTAAAATAACTTACCTGTGATCACATGAGCAGGAAGCAGAAGGACTCAGAGAAGCAAGAGAAAACAAGGCAAAAGAAAGAAGAGTAGACAGAAGCGTGCAAAGCACAGAGGTGTGAAACTGTGGCACTGGAAGTGGTGGTAGTAAAGGCCTGTCATTCATCTACAGAGTAGCCCTTTGAAGGAACAAGGAAAAGAATATTCATGGGTATGTAGGTGGTGGCAGGTGGGAGAAACCTGTGTCTTAAGAACCAATGTCATGAGCATTCTGAACCCAAAGTGTGCCAAACACTGAGAGGACAGCTCTCAGGAAGAGCTTGCTGTATGCAAGGTCAGTAAATGAACCAACACCCAATTCTCTACACTCAGAGCGACAGCTGTACCTTGGCTCTGGTCTGCTGTGTGCCAGCTCTTAAGCATGCTTTTTCTTTCTACACATCTTCCATTTAGACCTCTGTTGAAATGCTATGGCTTATGGTTAATGCTATGAGCCTAACTCATGGGGCTGAGGGTCTTAAAGAAGATACTGTGTCCAGAAACACTTTAAATTATAAAGTATTATCATTATTATGATGATTACAGATCATCAATTCAGAGTGACAAGCAATTGGGAATGAGAAAGTTTGCTCTGTTGTTAAATATCTGGGTATAGGACACTGGGCTTTCAAGCCACTGTTCCAAATTTGGATCCCCCCTCCACACCCACCTGCTCGTCTCATTCCCCTGGATATTCAAGCTGCAGGGGAAGGATTAATGAAGTGGGAACATTACAGAGGTAAAAATGAGCTGGGGGAAGTGAGAGAGAGGAAAAAAAATCTCTTAAAACCTACAAAATCCTTGGTGTGCCTGGGTGGCTCAGTCGGTTAAGTGACCTACTCTTAATTTTTGCTCAGGTCATGATATCACAGGTTTGTGAGTTTGAGCCCCAAGTCGGGTCTGTGCTGATAGTGCAGAACCTGGCTGGGATTCTGTCTCTCTCCCTCTCTCTCCTCTTCTCCAACTCATTCTCTTTCTCTCTCTCTCTCTCAAAATAAATAAACTAAAAAAAAAAAAAACCCCTATAAAATCCTTTAGCCCTTAAATCTCAAACTTCAGCCACCCCTCATATTATGAAATGTAAACCAAAACATCACTAACTCTGTTGTGACACAACAGAGAAAATGACTTCTGGTTAGTATGTTGCTAATAATAGTAGAATATCGATCATATTGGCCACACTTTTTCCCCTCCTATCACTTCCTGTAGGTAAGATATTTAAAAACTTGTTAAAATATGCACTCGTTTTTGGTAAGCACCAAGACAATATTCTACACATCTGTGCATTTGATTAGTGGTATATGTTTGTTTCAAGTGTCAGCACAGTCTGTCAGTTAATAGAGAATAGCTCAGAATTTGAATTCCATAAGTGATTCTGTGACCTGGACCAGCTCCTTTATGATGTACAGCCTTCATGTCTGCAGAGAAGCAGGGGCTGAGGTGTCTGGGGTTGGCTCAGAAGTTCGCAAGGCCAGTGGAGTACATGGGGCTATCCATAGTCAAATGACTAAACGTGGCTAACATCTGAGTCGTGCCACAGTGCACATTTAGCTGGGGTCCAGGAAGATTGGTCCCAGGCACTGCTGTTCAGTGATGATGATGGGACTGAAAATAAGTCCTGCAGCTTCTCATAGCAATAGCAGGACAGAAAGAAAGAAAAAGAGAAAGAAAGAAAAAGAAAGAAAGAAAGAAAGAAAGAAAGAAAGAAAGAAAGAAAGAAAGAGGAAGGAAGGAAGGAAGGAAGGAAGGAAGGAAGGAAGGAAGGAAGGAAGGAAGGAAACGAAACAAAACAACCAAAACAGAAAACAACAGCAACAAAAACCACCCCAAAACCCTTGGATCCAGTTTGAGCCTCTTTGTAAAAACTAAAGGTGTGTGAACTTTAAACGTGTTTAAAATGTAAAAATTCATTGAAGTCAAAATTGCAGAAGCTTATAGAGTAATATACAGGCGATTATTTGAAATATTCAGTCCAAGTCTGGCTGAGCACCTGCCAACCCTACCACTGATTTCATCCCAGCCCCACACTGTGTTCCAGGCTGCAGCTCTGATCTGAGGAGCTCAAGCAAGCAGACTCAGAGAACAGTTCCTTCAAGGTTAGCCAAACATAGTTTATGGTAAATGTACCTCCCAGGAAATTATACAAAAACATTTTGATGGAATTCTGCATGTGTCAAAACTCAATGTAATTAAATATAAAATTTACAATAAAGCATGTTTAGGAAACGGTGTAATTTTGATTTGTGTGCCTTTTATTGTTCCCATGCTGGCCATACCCAAATGTAGTTGACATGAACCATTTTATAGATGAGTTTCTTGGGAGATATAAGTAATGTTTGCCAGGAATTCAAAAAGCAATCCTGTAGGACCTCTAATAGCCTCTTTTGTCTCATCTCTTTTGATTTCTTCCTATTAATTTGTCTTCTGCTTGTAAGTTATTGTCTGTTTTTGCTCTGGGCTTCCCTGTGCTTTGTTCTTTGGATTTCTTATATTCTCTGGTTTCTATCTGCCCTCCCCTTTCTTTTTTATCGTGATATATACCAACTCCTCTCTTTTAACTTGTATGGGTAAACGTGAGCCTATAGCTTTTTTAAAAAATCTACTTGTATGAGTATTTAGAAATGCATAGCATTATTTGACAAGGGTCATTATAGTTGGAACCTATGAATCTGGAAGTCTAGGACAATCGACTTGACCTTAAGATTCCAGGCAAAGAGAAGACAGGATTAGATTTGGGGACTCAATTACTTCTTATTATTTTAAGCAACAGAAAACGTCAATCATTTAGGTTGCCAAGAGTTTCATTATAGTCTGACCTACAGATGTGATTTGCATTAATATGTGTTTGTAAGTGAACACCAGTGGCTGACATTTTACATAATATTACAAGTTTTAAGTTATCTGAGTTTTTCAGGTTTTATCTATGTTAAGTATAACCATAGTCTTCTTAATCTTAGTAACTACCCTCCTGGTTGCCTGGCTATGAGAAGCAAGGTATCTTAGCTCCATCCTGAATATTTCTGGGACCCGCACAGGAGGTAGTGGGGATTATAAGCAAATCCTGATAATCATCATCTCTGTGGAGAATCTTAACAAGATTCGCCATTCCAGATCCTGCCATCTCCACAAAGGGGGCTGCTGAGATTGGAACTTTCCTTCCTGTGCAGCTTCCTGGGAAATCAGCCCTGCCTAAATGCTGGTGAACTTGGAAACTCATGGCTCTGCAGCCAAGATACTTCCTGGTTGTATTTAAAGTACCAGGTTTTAAATTATATTAATTTACTAGGGCTGCCATAATAAAGTGCCACAAACCTGGTGGCTTACTCAACAGAAATGTATTGTCTCTCTGCTCTGGAGGCCAGAAGTCCAAGACCAAGGTGTCAGCCGGGTTGGTTCATTCTGAGGGCTGTGAGGAACAATCTGTTCCAGGCGTTTTGTGTGGCTTTGGGAGATTTGCTAGGAATCCTTGTTCTTTGGCTTGTAAATGCATCACATTCATCTCTGCCTTCACCTTCACGTCGTGTTCTCCACGCACACATGTCTGTGTCCCTTTTTCCTATTTCCCTTTTTTTATGGACACCAGTCATACTGGGTTAGGGGCCCACCCAACCCAGCATGACCTCATTTTAACTAATTACATCTGCAAATAAGGTCGACTTTTTTTTTTTTCCAAAGAAGGTCACCTTCTGAACGTTAAGACTTCAACATATGAATATGGGTAAGGGGACGCAATTCAACCCGCAACACAAGTAAATATTTCTTTAAAGATTAAAGGTGCAAAGTATTTAGTGAAAGAGAGTCCAATATCTGTCACAAATTCTCTTCAAATTCTTTCATCATCTGATTGCATTTCTCTCCTTCTTCATCTTTCTGTTTGTGGCAGATTGGAGAGAGTTTCTCCTTCACCCCTAGCCAACAAGAGAGAGGAATTAGGAATTAGTAATCTAGTGCTGGTTCTATATCTCAGATGGTAAAGACCAACTCATTTTCAACTAGCATGGTGGTTCTTAAAAAATGTTTATTTATTTTCTGAGAGAGAGAGAGAGAGAGAGAGAGAGATAATGAGAGAGAGAGAGAGTGCGGGGGGTGGGGGGACAGAGAGAGAGGGTGACAGAGAATCCTAAGCAGGTTCCTCACTGTCAGCTCAGAGTCTGACTCACCAAAAAACCAGGAGTTGGCCACTCAACTGACTGAGCCACCTAGGCACCTGTAGCATGGTGGTATTTAACATAAACAGGATGAAGAAGAACAAAAATTCTGGGATGATTATTACTTGAGTCACTTAACAGGAGGTATATTCCTTCTCTACATGAAGCAAGTTTGTATTTTTTTGGAGGGAAAGTTAATACTCACTATGGTGAGGTGTGAGAAAACTGGATGCAGACCTTTCCAGTGGTGAGACAGCTGGAATTTAGTCCCCAGTCTCCTTCCCCTGCTCCGTTCACGATCTCAGGGCCCGTTCTTAGCACCTTCTCAGCTGGACAAGCTAGGCAAACAAACAAACAAACAATCCTCCATCATCACTTGACCAAAGCTCGATATGCTGGCTTATACAATGCAAGAAGGGGCCATGAGCTTGGTCTTACATCTACCTTATCAGGTCAGGATGGAATTTTCTGATGAAGAAAAGTAGGGCCGATAGAGAACACAGACTGAATTTGGGCCATAAGAAGAGAATGGAGGAGGTCAAATGAAAAGGAAAAGAGGGGTAAGGAGAAAGATAGCATCCGTGTGGAATGCATGAGGCTACAGCTCTTGCTGGGAAGCCCCTCTTCCATGGCCATAGTTTTCTCTGGGTTTCAGAACCTTCTTTTGCTCCTTTGGGCTTCGGGGATATAATGGCTTCCTTCTGTGGCTAATTCCTAGGTGCTTCGCCATCGCTTACAGCTCTCCTAACACTGTCAACATCTTTGCTTAATGTCTCTTCATTAAACTCTCCATCCATCTGACAGGGCCATCCAGCTCCTGCCTGTGTTCAGGCCTCATCTCCCCAAGCTGGTTTTGAGTTTCCACAGGACAGAGATCAAGTCTTGCTCACCTTTGAATTTGCATAACGTTGAATGCAAAGCCTGTGGAAAACTCTACATGGATGGTGAAGGCAGGAAAAGAAGAAGGGTGGGTGTGGGTAGAAAGAAGAATCAGGAAAAGAGAAAGGGAGAAAGGGAAAATACCCAGGAAGGTGGAAGGATGGTGGAAAGGTGGTATAAAACAGCAATGGAGACCGACTCAATTCTCCAGAATTGTATTCTATCAGGGTAAAGGGCAAACACCCAGGAAGAACTGGGGCCCAAGCTGCCATCTTGTTGGAGCCTGCGCAGATGAATCTTTCATATTTACTGCCTCATCTGCTTCCACATTCTGCAAAATGACTTTACTGCCATGTGGTGACCACATAATGCTAAAGGTGCAGCTTGAACTTCACCTTTTAAGTTAGAGGCCCAGGGAAGTTCTACTGAGTAGAGCCTGTTCAGTGCTGCACAGTCTCTAGCCCCAGCAACTGGGCTGCCCTGGGACAGCAGCCACAAGCCCTCTGACTGCACTCATTGTGCTCCTATGGTATGCAGAGTATTATGAGACTTAGAGATAGGAAGACAGGAGAGTCCCTACCTTATTTATCTTGTGTATCTTCCCTTTAGCACTAGGGACTTTTATGTGTGGTTCACTGCTCTATTCCCAACATCTACAGGAGGTCTTCGGCAAATAGTTTTTGGATGAATAAATGGTGGAAACACTGGACATTTCTTTACCTCCAGAGAGCAGGCTATATTTTGTTTTCTTGGTTCTTCAATGTGCCAGCCCCATGATATTTCCTAAACTACCCAGTGGCCAATCTGGCCCTATTTTGCCTTTGTTGTGATTCATTAAACACATATATCTTCTGCTATTGAGTTAGCTTTCCAGTTTCATGATTAACATAGAAACAACAGGGAACAGTCTTCTGTTGAAACGAAAGAGCACCAAGACTATACCAAAAGAAAGAAAGTACAAAACTGTAAGACCTTCCTCAATACATATTTATGCTGTGCTTCGCTTTTCCTATCATTTTTTTTTTTTGGGCTCTGGAGACCAGCTTCTTCGAGAAGGAGACCCAGGACAGGCACTTCATGTACCACAGCTCTGAAGTAGCTTGAGGAGAGTGGAGCATTCCAAATGTGTGGTTCCATTTTATGAAGAGACAGACTGATGTTAGTTAGGAAAGTGCTTTATTTTCTCCAGAGGTTATATTGAAATGTTTTTTGGCATATCATTTAGTGATAATGAAAATGGCAAAAATAAATGTGCATTAGTCTATTTTATTTGAGATGGGATCAAAGATTCCTCCAACGTGCTGGACACACCATGGGCTTACCAGCAGAAAGAGCAAATGAATAAAAAGGAATCTGATGCAAATACCCAACCAGTATGTATGATCTGAGTTCCAGGAAGAGCCTTTCAAATCCCTTTAATTCTACTGTGCACCATTATTTGTGGAGGTTGCCAAGCTAAGGAAAATAAAATACAAAGCATCCACACTGAACTTTGAACATGCCCTTACATAATCATTTTTATTCCGCCAGCAATAAAACATCCTCACAGGACCCGGAGACCCACATTTCTAAGGACAATGCTTGACATTGATTGATTGCTTTCTAATGTATTTTCCAAGCTACCTGGTTGAATGTTCTCACCACAAATCTGGCTCAAAATCTAGCCAGTCCTTCTGAGTCATCCCTCATGACTATTCCCATTTGCACCCTGCTATTATTTCAGTTGGACTTTCTAATTCATCCTTTCGAGTTGATGGGATACTCTGTAAATGCTCCTTCTACCTGTTCCATTGACTCTGGATAGTGTCCTACAACTTTTAAGAGTAGAGACTGTGTATTTCTATCTCTAAATCTCACAGAACTCTGCATACAACAGGAGCACAATGAGTGCAGTTAGAGGGCCTGTGGCTGCTGCCCCAAGGCAGCCAGCTTGTCAGCATTGGGATGCTGTGCATCACCAAGTCAGCTTTTTCCAGAGGGGGATCAGCATTCAGAGGGGATGAGGGACACTGAGGGGTGCACAGTTTTAGGGAAATCTCTGCCTTCCATCCACAAAGAGGACATGGAAATATAATGAAAGTGTGAAGTACTTATTAAGAACCTAACCAAGAACCAGACCTACCATCCACCTATATAGTTGACATTCTATGGGTTAAGCAACAGTAGGGTATGGGGTTCTGAGGTCAAAGGCTTGTCCCAAGTTCTCACTTCTGGCTAGATGAACTTGGGTGAATCATTTAATTTTTCTAAACCACAGATTCATCATCTGCAAAAGGGAGAAAATATCTTCATGGCCCTCTGCCCTGAAGCAGGGTTACAGTGAGAACCTAATAAATATTGAGTCTGCAAATTCTTTGCTCTCATCAGACCTCTGGCAATGCTTGGCAAACACAGATCACCAGGGACTTCCCTCAACAACTTCTGATTCAGTAGATGAGAAATGGACCAAGAGTCCAATTCAATGGTTCTCACTCCAGGTTAAACATGAGGGTTACCTGGGAAGCTCCTAAAAAATGCAGATACCACAGGCCCATTCCAGACTAATTGGCATTAGGTGTTTTAAAAAAGCTCTCCAGGGTATTCTAATGTATAGACAGGTGGATAATCAACAGTCTAGTAAAGTCCATGCCACTGCGGGTGATTAAAATTACAAGCTGCTAAAAAGTTTCAACCACCCTCCTCTTAAATATCAGAGGCTTGGAACTCCCTTGCTTTGCCTGTAGCATGTGCTAAGGGAATGGGAAGTGGCATCCCCAGTGGCCAGGTAGACACAGGAAAACCTTTCCAGATAAGTAAGAATCTTTCCCATTTCTTTTAAAGGAGAAGGAATTGTCTTCCTCCCTCCATTATGTTATCATCCTCACAATGAGAAGTCCATCCTTTCGAGATACTCTAATCCTTCATACCTCAGTGTAATGACCCAAGCAACAGGAAATGCCCATGCTGCATGAGTATCTAAACATGAAGATCAGGAGGGTTTTGACACAAGAAAACCCTCCCGATGAAACTGTCACAGCACATTGGCTTACCTTTTGGTATCTTTAATTTGGAATAGAGGTCAACAGTATCCACTCTGAAAACAATTCCAAATTCAAGTCTCCTGGAGTCCCAAGTGTCAAGTGTAAACTTAATGAAGGAAGATAGGCACAGCCTACTGCCTATGATACTGACCAAAAAGACTTGCTTGTAGACAGCAGTGTTTTCTTAAAAAATAAATAAATAAAAATAAAAAACAAACAACAACAACAACAGAAACAACCCCAAAACAGCAAGAAAGATTGTAAAACGAGATCAAATTATTGTGTCAAGGTTTCTATCTAGATACAAATGTCAAACGTTGAGATTCCCCGCCCCCATACCAGTTTGTATCTTGAAATTCTCTTTATTTCATTTATTTTGTGATATTTGCCAGATACATACATATATATATGTATGTATGTGTGTGTGTGTGTGTGTGTGTGTGTGTGTGTGTATATATATATATATATATATATATATATATATATATATATATGAAAATGTGAAACTTTGCCAGGGAGTGTGAAAGAAGGAAACTGATAACAAGTTCCCATGCTGGGGAGAAGTTTCTGAGAGCTGGGGAGGCTGGGAGGTGACTGAAGTACCCGCCTCCTGGCTCTGAAAAGCAAGTCTCCAGGAGTGAGCTGCACTGGTGGCCAGCCTTCTCACCAAAACTTGTTTTGTTAACTAACTACAATGTAAATAATAAGCAGAAACTCCACCGTTAACTGCTGGGACCATGTGACCCTCCAAGTCTCTTACACAGTTTAACTGGAACATCTTTCTACTCTTTGAACCCATTTTTGAATGGTCTTATTTTCCTTTAGTAACTACCGCATTAAATAACCATGTAGGAGAAAGATTTTAATCTTGGCATCTCAGTTCTGTGAGACTTTATTTATACCCCCAGACCAGTTCCCATTTTTTTTTTTAGACTTAAAAAAGTGAGATAAGAAACATCTGATTTTTTGCAAAGACGGGCAAGCATTCCACTTGGTTGTTTAAGAGCTAGTTTAAAAGGTCCCTCATAATGCATTTTCAATAAAATATTTGTAAATGAAAACAGCTGATTTCTGTTGTTCAGGAAACAGAAGAGAAAAATAGAAACCATCATGTTTAGAAAAAAACATTATGAGAAACATTATGAGAAATCCTCAATTTCATTAAGACTCTAAGGTTCACCTCATTATTTGGAATATATTTTTTAAATGTTACAAGGAGTTCACATAGTAAACTATGCTACTTGCCTGAAAAGTCTTATTGATGAGATAGGGAATTTGAAGGGACTCCATTTTAGAAAGGCTGCATTTCTGCTGTTTTTCTGCTAGGCCCCATCTATTCATGTTCTATATTTTGTATTTGAGTAAAACTCAAAGAAGCTATGGTCCTACTCCAAGGGAGTAACAAGAAAGTCAATCTTTCTCTGAGTTTTGTCCTAGGCTCCAAACACTAACGGCTAATAAAGCCAGATCCTGACAGAACATTAACTTCAAAAAAGCCCCTACGGATGATGGCATAAACACCCTCTACCTTCAGTGATTTATCAAATAACACTTATTATTCACCTGTCACTGGCCTTTGATTGAACCCTACCCTGGATTCCTGAAAGAACGGGTATCCTGGACCTTTTTCCAATATAACCCTGTAAGGATGAAGAGACTCATTCTCCTTTCTGAGGCTCCAGACACTGTGCAATACTTTTTCTGTCATTCATGCTATTCAATGAATTCTGCGTTTGCTTCCTCAGGCTTGAGTTTTATACCTATTGTGTCCCAAGCCAGCCCTCTTGGCTGGTCCTGTGGGACCCACTCTGGGTCCTATGAGATCTATTAATTTTGGATTATGCTGCTCTTATTTAAAAGCTATTCACATTATTATTTTGTGACCCCACATTTCTTCATTTTTGATCATTGCTCTATAATTCTTTTCTTTCTCTTTGAGAGAGAGAGAGAGAGAGACAGAGTGAGTGCATGAGTGAGAAGGAGAGAGAAAATCTCAAGCAGGCTCTGCACTCTCAGAACAGAGCCCCAAATGGCGCTGGATCCTACAAACTGAGAGATCATGACCTGAGCTGAAATCAAGAGCCAGATGCTTAACCAACTGAGCCACACAGGTGCCCCTTTTGCTGTATAATTCTTATTCATTTAGATGCTCCAGAAATGATTGTTCCTAGCATTAAGGACACATTAACATGTGTTGTTTGTCATTGCTTAGTTTATTCCCTCCTTCTTCTGACTCAGTAAATCCGCCAAGAATGAGTCAGAGCTAGCTGACTGTAGTTCACAGTTCTACATTAAAAGTAATGCCAAGATTTAGAAAACTCTATGAAAGACTGCTTTTAGAACAAATAATTTGATTTTTTAATTTCTTAGGTGAAAATTGGTTTTCCCTACAAAGCAACATTAGGCAAATCCAAATTAAATAAATTTACCTTAATTATATGACTATTTGTGAAGGAATCATTGTTGCTGTTTTGTATTATTTTAGATTAGCCTTAATAATGCCATTTTGTCATTTCCCTGTGTTCATACAGTCAGACTCAGGGTCCAGTACCTTCTCAGTTGGAACTTTTTTTTTTTTAATTTTTTTTTTAATGTTTATTTTTATTTTTGAGACAGAGAGAGACAGAGCATGAATGGGGTAGGGGCAGAGAGAGAGGGAGACACAGAATCGGAAGCAGGCTCCAGGCTCTGAGCCATCAGCCCAGAGCCCTACACGGGGCTCGAACTCACGAACGGTGAGATCGTGACCTGAGCTGAAGTCGGATGCTCAACCGACTGAGCCACCCAGGCGCCCCATCAGTTGGAACTTTTTGATTGTGCTAGAACACCATAGATACACAAGTATTCAGAAGGCACTTGATAAATCTTTGTTGACTAAATAGTTATCTCATTAGCTACTTTCAAGGCTGTTTATATCTTTTCTTTCACTTCTTCACTTTCTCCTCATGAGGTAGGTAGGGCAAGAATGACAATCTCCATTCTCAAGGATGCCCCACAGAGACAGAGGAACCAACCCTAGGCCTTCAAATACCAGCCTCCCCCCCTCCCCCGCTACCCCCCCCCCCCCAGCCTCAGGGGATCTTTCTTGCTTTCCATTGTCCTCCCTCCACATCATTGGGCAACCTTGCCCCTCCCTTGGCCTCTTAGAGGAAATTGTCTGGAGACATTTTTGGTTGTAACAGTAGAAAGGGTACTACCTGCATCTAGTGGATAGAGGTCAGGAATGCTGCTAAACACCCTGCAATGCACGACAACCCCCTATAGTAAAGAATTATCTGGGGGCGCCTGGGTGGCTCAGTCGGTTAGGAGACCGACTTTGGCTCGGGTCATAATCTCGTGGTTCATGAGTTTGAGTCCCATGTTGGGTTCTGTGCTGACGGCTGGGAGCCTGGAGCCTGCTTTGGATTCTGTGTCTCCCTCTCTCTGTCCCTCCCCCACTAGTGCTCTGTCTCTCTCTCTCTCAAAAATGAATAAATATTTAAAAAAGAAGAATTATCTGGCCCAAATGTCAATAGTGTTGCTGTTGAGAAACTGTGCTTAACATGTGCCTGAAATACCTTCAGTAGTTTCCAAAGGCAACGATACCTGAGGATCTCAGCTCAGTCGTGCTGAGTTGGAGCACTGGCTGGTTGGAAATGCAAGAACCCAGTGGCAGCCAAGGATCTGCCTCTTTCCTGGAGGTTGAAAGTCACTTGAAATATTAATGTATGAAGATTATTTCATTTCAGTTTTGAATGTTTTTTCCCTTAATTATACAATAATACATGCTCCATGCATACATTTTACATTAATGACCATCTTTGGCCGAAGACGACCAAGATCAAACCTAGAGTAAAACAAAGTTAGATTTATTGATTCTACTGCAGCAAGGGAGGCAGGTGGGAATCGCTGCAATTAGGGTGTGTGTGGAGGGCTTGTTATAGGATTAAGCTTGTATTAGATGATGTGATGGCATGTGCTTTTGCTCTGGATTGGGTGCTGTCAGGAAGCGGGACAATGGAAATTCTTTGATTGGGTATCTTAGTAGTTTTTATCTAGGAGGTGGAAGAAGACTGGGCTAATGCTATAATTGGCAAAGAAGCTGCAGTCACCCATGTTTGGCTGTTTGTGGTTTGCACAGTGTTTCTGTTTTTGTCTGTGCTTACATGTGTTTACAGAATGGTCTACTGTTTCCCTTACAGTATCACAGTCCGGGATGAAGGTGTGAAATTGTTTACGCTCCTCAGGAGAACACCGTGGTTATTAGAGCCAGTACAGCTCCCAGTCGATAAATGTCAGGGGCTACTTTTTTCTCTCGCTTGGAACCCATGGGGGGAAAAAAAACCCACAAAGGAAAAAAAACAACAAATAAATAAACCAGAAATACCTGTAATCACGCTGTTCTGAGATAAGCAAATTAAAATTTTTATCGTAAAGTTTTTCAGGATTTTTCCCAGGCGTGTAACTGTTATCAAAATAATAGTGACGTTTGTCAAACAAAGTTTTGTAGCTTAGTTTTTTACTTAGATATCAAGAACATTTTTCTCATGTTGATAAATGTTTTCCTACAGCAGGGTTTTTCTATTGGCTGAAAACTGTTTCATGAGATTAAGAACCTATAATATGTAATTCCATATTGTTAAACATTAAATTTACTATTATAAATAATGCTGGAACAGATATCCTTCATAGCATCTGATAATTTCCTTAGAATAAATTTCTAAAAGTATGACTGGTGTGTCAAAGAACAGCTATAATTTCAAGGACTGATAATGTTGATATAATCATGTTTTAGAATGGAGCCTCTGTCAATCAGAAGAAAATCCTAAGAGCTGGGTTAAGGGGATTATCATGGAGGTCTTCTTTGACAAGGTTTTGTCTTTTAATTCAGAGTTCAGAAAATGACAAATGACAATAAAGGTAAAGTTATGTAATTAGAGAAAATCTCATTGGTAACTTAATGAGGGACTTCAGGAGAAAGCTAATTTTCACCATGTGAGAGGTGCCTGCAATTTTTGGTTTCTTATAGAAAAATCAAACTTACAAATCAGGATGTCTTCTTCCCTTACCCACGGAGTGGCACATTAACTACTTTTCTGTCTATGTGACAGAGGAGAGGGTGTCTTTGATTCAAAGCAGAGTGGAATGAGGGATTCGATTCATCCGAAATAGTAAGGGTACATGTTGGATGAGGTTGGATGAAGACTGGGAAACTGAATGGGAGGGTGAAGTTTTGAGTTTTCCTATTTAATTCCTATGTTTCTTTTCTTTCTGTTTGTGAGTTGTATTGGATAGTATCTTCAGTACAAAACTGAATAGCAGCTAGTGGCAACTAAAAGCATCTTGTTCCTTATTTAATGGAACTGGATTTACAGTTTTATAACTGAGTATGTTGTCTGATGCAAGTTTTTGACAAAAATCATTTTTCCAGATTAATGACATTTCCTTTTATTCCCAAGAATTCTTAGAAATTCTTACCAAGAATTTCCATCATGAATGAGTATATGTTGAAATTTATCGATTTTTTCGCATCAAACTTTTTTCCATTCATCTGTTAATGTCATGTAAGAAATTAGTAGGTTGTCTGATATTCAGCTTTTGTTACACCTTTGAACTAACCTCTACTTGGTCATGATGAAATTCTACTAAACGCAGCTAATTTTTGCATCTGTATTCATAAATAAACTTAGACTATAATTGTATTACCTTTTCTAATTTGGGGATCAACTAGCCTTTTAGAAAGATTGGACACCTTTCATTTTCAATTCTTTAAAACAGTTTTACAAAATGCAGATTTATCTGCTTCTACGGATTTGTTAGAACTTACTTCTAGAACAATTTCTTTCCACTTTCCCGCCCCACTGTCACTCCAGATAAAAGGAAAATTGATTAGTCAATTTCTTTAATGGTTACTGATTTTATTAGTTTTTCTATTTTTTCTTGAGACAATTTTGGTAATAGATATTTTTACGAGATATTATCTAAGTTTTAAAAAATGAATTAGAATGTATATTGCATTTGATATTTTCTCATGAGTTTTAAAGTTTTCTATTGTTTCCATAGTTACATTTCCTCTTTCCTGATAATGTTTATTCATGCATGTTCGCATTATTTTTCTTATTGGCCTTGCTAGAGATTTGTGTATTTTATTAGATTTTTCCAAAAGGTAGCTTTTTATGTCCTCAATTCTCTGTTTCTTTTTTTCTTATTATTAATATTTGCTCATATCTTTATTTTTTTTCTTTCACCTACTCTTATAGGCTTATTTTTATTTTCATTTTTTAGGTGCTAGGGTTTCATGCGTTCATTTACAGTTCTGATTTTAAAAAATTATATCAGTACCATTTCAGCTGCTTTCTATAAATTTTCATGTGAAATAATTTCATTAGCATCTTATTCTAAATAATTTACATTGTGATTCCTCTTTATCTCATGAGTAAGTTAAGGTTTGGAGTTTGAATTTCCTAACATGAGAGTTTTTAAATTATCTTTTTATTTGATTTACAATTTAATTAATTTTTGGTTAGAGAAGATGACCTATATGTTGCTGAATCTTTAAAATTTGTTTAGGTATCTTTTGTGACCTAGAATATGGTCAATACTGCAAATGTATCTATTAGCTCAAGCTTATTATTTTTCTTGTTTAGATTTTAAGTCCTTGCTAATTTTTTTCTCTGTTCAATCTATTTATTATCTTACTGAGATATCTCAAAATATCCTGCTATGATTGTGGATTTTTCCTTTATATCCTTGATTTCAGTGCCTCTGTGTTCTGGGTGAAGTCCTTAGTTCTATCTTTCAGTTCTCTAAACCATTCTTCATCTACTTCTCATCTAGTATATATATATATTTTTATTTCATATATACTGCATTTTTATTTCTAAGATTCTGCATTTATTTTTGTTGTTGATTTATTCTTCCTTAATTTTTATCTCTCTGAGTTTTTAAACATATTTCTATTAATATTTTATCAGACTATTCTATAAAATTAGCTTCATCTTGGGGTGCCTGGGTGGCTCAGTCGGTTAAACATCTGACTTCAGCTCAGGTCATGATCTCACGGTTTGGTTCGTGCTTAACTTGTCTCTTCCAAAGTTACTCTCCAAGCAGTCAGTGAATACTCATCACTTAGCACACTGTTTCATTTCTGTTCAGGAACAAATGCTACATCCCAAATACACAAAAACATAAAAGATCATCCCCGACCTCAAGAGATTCACATCTAGTCAGAGATAAGTTAGAAGACTACAGAGGGCAGTGAGGATTAATCAAAACAACATAGATCTCCTAGAATATAATAGGTATTAGGTGTTTATTTCTTACATTTCTACTTTCTCCATGAATCATAGGTAAGGAGGCAAGTGAAATAATGAAAATATCTTAGACTTTTGAGTGTAATGGACAAAGATTACCTGCTCAGCTTTGCCTACTATTTTAAGGACCGTGGAAAAAAAATTTCAACTCTCAAAGCCTCAATATTTTTATCTCTAAAATGGGAATAGTTCTACTACAAAGCTGTCATCATCAAGATAGCATGGTATTGGCACAAAAACAGACACATAGACCAATGGAGTAGAATAGAAACCCCAGAACTAGACCCACAAACGTATGGCCAACTCATCTTTGACAAAGCAGGAAAGAACATCCAATGGAAAAAAGACAGCCTCTTTAACAAATGGTGCTGGGAGAACTGGACAGCAACATGCAGAAGGTTGAAACTAGACCACTTTCTCACACCATTCACAAAAATAAACTCAAAATGGATAAAGAACCTAAATGTGAGACAGGAAACCATCAAAACCTTAGAGGAGAAAGCAGGAAAAGACCTCTCTGACCTCAGCCGTAGCAATCTCTTACTCGACACATCCCCAAAGGCAAGGGAATTAAAAGCAAAAGTGAATTACTGGGACCTTATGAAGATAAAAAGCTTCTGCACAGCAAAGGAAACAACCAACAAAACTAAAAGGCAACCAACGGAATGGCAAAAGATATTCGCAAATGACATATCGGACAAAGGGCTAGTATCCAAAATCTATAAAGAGCTCACCAAACTCCACACCCGAAAAACAAATAACCCAGTGAAGAAATGGGCAGAAAACATGAATAGACACTTCTCTAAAGAAGACATCCGGATGGCCAACAGGCACATGAAAAGATGTTCAGCGTCGCTCCTTATCAGGGAAATACAAATCAAAACCACACTCAGGTATCACCTCACGCCAGTCAGAGTGGCCAAAATGAACAAATCAGGAGACTCTAGATGCTGGAGAGGATGTGGAGAAACGGGAACCCTCTTGCACTGTTGGTGGGAATGCAAATTGGTGCAGCCGCTCTGGAAAGCAGTGTGGAGGTTCCTCAGAAAATTAAAAATAGACCTACCCTATGACCCAGCAATAGCACTGCTAGGAATTTATCCAAGGGATACAGGAGTACTGATGCATAGGGGCACTTGTACCCCAATGTTCATAGCAGCACTCTCAACAATAGCCAAATTATGGAAAGAGCCTAAATGTCCATCAACTGATGAATGGATAAAGAAGTTGTGGTTTATATACACAATGGAATATTACGTGGCAATGAAAAAAAATGAAATATGGCCTTTTGTAGCAACGTGGATGGAACTGGAGAGTGTGATGCTAAGTGAAATAAGCCATACAGAGAAAGACAGATACCATATGGTCTCACTCTTATGTGGATCCTGAGAAACTTAACAGGAACCCATGGGGGAGGGGAAGGAAAAAAAAAAAGAGGTTAGAGTGGGAGAGAGCCAAAGCATAAGAGACTGTTAAAAACTGAGAACAAACTGAGGGTTGATGGGGGGGTGGGAGGGAGGAGAGGGTGGGTGATGGGTATTGAGGAGGGCACCTTTTGGGATGAGCACTGGGTGTTGTATGGAAACCAATTTGTCAATAAATTTCATATAAAAAAAATAAATAAAATAAAATAAAATGGGAATAGTTGTATTTGTTGCTATGTTGCAATTTATAGTCGCAAATTAAACAAAGAGGACCTTGTTTCTCCTCTCATGAGACTTTCAGTTACTAGAAAAGATAGACATTGAGTAAGCTCAGAGTGCTCTGAGGTATGGTGGAGAAGCGCTACAGGAATAAGGATAAAGCGCTGCCTAACTTGTGCGTGCAGTCTGCAAAGTCTAGAGTCATGGAGGAAATAGCATTTCAGCTGAGACCCAGAGGATGGAGTTATTTAGGCTAAAGGAGTTGGCAGGTAGGAGAAAAACACGTGTGAATCCTCTGGAGTAGGAAGAAGTAGGATGTGTGAAGACCTGAAAAGAAGTCCAGTATATCTGCAGGAGGGAGCAAGAGGGGGAGGGGCAAGATGAGACCCCTCCAAGCCCTGAGCCCCTGCTCTTGTGTGTGTGTGTGTGTGTGTGTGTGTGTGTGTGTGTGCGTGTGTGTGTGTTTTAACCTTTAACATAACAGAAAGCCATTGAAGATTTTTTTACTCATTATCCATTTATTTGTTTAATTTTCCATATTTTTTTAAATGTAATTTTTAGTTAGTTAACATGCAAAGCAATATTGGTTTCCAGAGTAGAATTTAGTGATTCATCACTTACAAACAACACCCAGTGCTAATCACAAGTGCCTTCCTTAGTACCCATCACCCATCTAGCCCATCACCCACTCACCTCACTCTGTCAACCCATAGTTTGTTCTCTATCATTAAGGGTCTCTAGTAGTTTGTTTCCCTCTCTTCTCTATTCCCCGCCCCTTCCTATATGTTCATCTGTTTTGTTTCTTAAATTCCACATATGAGTGAAGTCATATGGTATTTGCCTTTCTCTGACTGAGGCTTATTTCTTTTTTTTTTTTCTTTTTTTTTTTCAACGTTTATTTATTTTTGGGACAGAGAGAGACAGAGCATGAACGGGGGAGGGGCAGAGAGAGAGGGAGACACAGAATCGGAAACAGGCTCCAGGCTCTGAGCCATCAGCCCAGAGCCTGACGCGGGGCTCGAACTCACGGACCGCGAGATCGTGACCTGGCTGAAGTCGGACGCTTAACCGACTGCGCCACCCAGGCGCCCCTGAGGCTTATTTCACTTAGCATAATATACTCTAGCTCCATTCACATCATGGCAAATGGCAAGATTTCATTCTTTTTATGGCTGAGTAATATTCCATTGTGTATATATACCACATCTTCTTTCTCCATTCAGCAGTCAATGGAGATTTGGGCTCTCTCCATACTTTGTCTATTGCTGATAATGCTGCTATAAACATTGGGATGCATGTACTCCTTCAAATCTGTATTTTTGTATCCTTTAGGTAAATATCTAATAGTGCAATTGCTGGATTGTAGAGAAGTTCTATTTTTAGTTTCTTGAGGAACCTCCATACTGTCTTCCAGAGTGACTGTAACGGTTTGCATTTCCACCAATAGTGCAAGAGGGTTCCCCTTTCTCCACATTCTTGCCAACACCAGTTGTTTCTTGTGTTGTTAATCTTAGCCATTCTGACAGGTATGAGGTGATATCTCATCATGGTTTTGATTTTTTATTTCCCTGATGATGAGTGTATTGAGCATCATTTCATGTGTCTGTTAGCCATCTGGATGTCTTTGGAGAAATGTCTGTTCATGCCTTCTGCCTGTTTCTCAACTGGATTATTTGTTTTTTGGGTGTCGAGTTTGATAAGTTCTTTATAGATTTTGGATACTAACTCTTTATCAGATATGTCATTTGCAAATATCTTCTCCCTATTCCATAGGCTGCCTTTTAGTTTTGTTGATTGTTTCCTTTGCAGTGAAGAAGCTTTTTATCTTGATGAAGTCCCTATAGTTCATGTTTCCTTTTGTTTCTGTTGCCTGCAGCGATGTGTCTAGTAAGAAGTTGCTCTAGCTGAGGTCATAGAGGTTACTGGCTGTGTTCTCTAGGATTTTGATGGTTTCCTGTCTCACATTTAGGTCTTTCATCCATCTCAAATGTATAGTGTAGGAAAGTGGTCCACTTTTATTTTTCTGCATGTCGCTTCCAGTTTTCCCAATACCATTTATTGAAGAGTCTGTCTTTTTTCCATTGGATATTCCTTTATGCTTTGTCAAAGGTTAGATGACCATATAGTTGTGGGCCCATTACTGAGTTTTCTGTTCTGTTCCACTGATCTATGTGTCTGTTTTTGTGCCAGTACTATACTGTCTTGATGACTGCAGCTTTGTAATACAGCTTGGAATCCAGAATCGTGATCTCCAGTTTGTTTTTCTTTTTCAGGATTTCTTTGGCTATTCAGGGTCTTTTGTAGTTCCATACAAATTTTAGGATTGTTTGTTCTAGCTGTGCAAAAAATGCTGGTGGAATTTTGATAGGGATTACATTAAACGTATAGATTGCTTTGGGTAGTTTAGGCATTTTAACAATGTTTGTTCTTCAATTCATGAGCATGGAATGCTTTTCCACTTCTTTGTGTCCTCTTCAATTTCTTTCATAAGTGTTCTATAGTTTTCAGAGTATAGATCTTTTCCCTCTTTAGGTAGATTTATTCGTAGGTATCTTAGTGGTTTTTGGTACAATTACAAGTGGGATCGATTCCTTAATTTCTTTTTCTGATGCTTCATTATTAGTGTATAGAAATGCAACAGATTTCTGCATGTTGATTTTATAGCCTGAAACTTTGCAGAATTAATGTATCAGTTCTAGCAATTCTTTGGTGGAGTTCTTTCAGGATTTACATTGAATATCATGTCATCTGCAAATAGTGAAAGTTTGACTTCTTCCCTGCTGATTTGGTTGCATTTTATTTCTTTTTGTTGTCTGATTGCTGAGGCTAAGACTTCTAGTACTGTGTTAGATAGTGATGGTGAGAGAGGACATCCTTGTCTTGTTCTTGACTGTAGGGGAAAGGCTCTCAGTGTTTCCCCCCTGAGGATGGTATTAGCTATGGGTCTTTCGTATATGGCCTTTATGATGTTGAGGTACGTTCCATCTATCCCTCCTTTGTTGAGGGTTTTTATCAAGAATTGATGCTGTATTTTGTCAAATGCTTTTTCTGCATCTATTGACAGGATCATATGGTTCTTATACTTTATTTTATTAATGTGGTGTATCATATTGATTGATTTGTGAATATTGAACCAGCCCTGCAGCCCAGGAATAAATCCCACTTTATCATGGTGAATAATTCTTTTAATGTATTGTTGGATTCAATTTGCAAGTATCTTGTTGAGAATTTTTGCATCCATGTTCATCATCAGGGATGCTGGCCTGTAATTCTCCTTTTTAGTGGAGTCTTTGTCTGATTTTGGAATCAAGGTAATGCTGGCTTTGTAGAATGAGTTTGGAAGTTTCCTTCTATTTTTGTTTTTTTGGAACAGTTTGAGAAGAATTTGTATTAACTCTTCTTTAAATGTCTGCTGGAATTCTCCTGGGAGGCTATTTGGCCCAGGACTCTTGTTTATTGGGAGATTTTTGATTACTGATTCAATTTCTTTGCTGGTTATAGGTCTGTTCAAATTTCCTATTTCACCCTGTCTCAGTTTTGGTAGTTTGTGAGTTTCTAGTGATTTTCCCATTTCTTCCATATTGCCCACTTCGTTGACATATAATTTTTCATAATATTCTCTTATAATTGTTTGTATTTCTATGGTGTTGGTTGTGATCTCTCCTCTTTCATTCATGATTTTATCAATTTGGGTGCTTTTTCTTTTAGTTTTGATAAGTCTGGCTAAGGGTTTATCAATTTCGCTAATTCTTTCAAAGAAACAGCTCTTAGTTTCATTGATCTGTTCTACTGGTTTTGTTGTTGTTTGTTTGTTTGTTCTTTGTTTCTGTATCATTTATTTCTGCTCTAATCTTCATTATTTCCCTTTTGCTGGCTTTAGGCTTTATTTGCTGTTCCTTTCTAGCTCCTTTAGGCTTAACTGGTGAATGTTATGCTCGTATTTGTGAGTCCAATCTGTTGGTTGATGAAATGAAAAGAAGACAGTGGAGAGGGAGCCAGGAGATTAGTTGGGAGGTTGTTACAGTAGCCAGGGAAGAGATGACAATGGCTGAGGCCAGAGCCAGGATATTAAACAGAAAGATTTGAAAGAGGTGAGTGATGTTGAAGAGGCCAAGTCAACTGGACTTGAAATCCCTCTGCCAAGCATCTGTTCCCACCGGGAGTCCTAAGCATTCGTATTTGTGGCTGCTCAGTACTGCATCCTCTGCAGGTTGGATTCTTTGCACCATGCACATAAGGAGAAATACTAGAGAACCAATTAGTAGGAAGATGGCCCATCTGTTGAGCCAAAGAGAGGTTTTATGGGCTAAATTTTTCATAAATTATGGTCAAGTACAACTGCCCATGACTGAAGTTTCTGCTCCTTTCCCTCCATTCCTCCACATCATAAATTTCATGAATTGAGATTAAAAAAAAAAGATCATTAAAAATTGTCCCATATATACTTTCCTAGTGGATGACAAGAGACATACCTTTACTATAATTTTATTTAATAAGTTGGTTTGTTTAATATTCTGGGCTCAAAAAAAGTTGTCATTTCTTTAATTACTGCCCATTGAATGTCAAGTTCACCATGCTTATTAAATAGTAATTTATAGTCACCTGCATTTACCTGATTGAAAAGCTCCAGGTGGGGAAAGTGAGATGTCTGTTGGTACAGTGACTTCATATCACTCTGCTTCTTCTATAGAATGTTCTGAAGGCCTTTTTTCCCTCCATTCATCTTTCATGGACACTTAGGTATTTTCCATGCCTTGGCTATTGTAAATAATCCTGCAATGAACATGGGAACACACATACGTCTTTGAGATAGTGATTTAATTTCTTTCTGATATATACCCAGAAGTTGAATTGCTGTATCATATGAGTGTTTTATTTTTAATTTTTAGAGGGAACTCCATGCTATTTTCTGTAGTGGCTGTATCACTTTATATTCCCACCAACAGTGTACAAGGCATCTTTTTTCTTCGTGTTCTCACCAACACTTACTATCTATTGTCTTTTTGATAATAGCCTTTCTAACAGGAATAAAGTGAAAGCTCTTCGAGGTTTTGGTTTCCATTTTCCAGATGATTAATGATATTGAACACTTTTTGTGTATCTGTTGGTCATTTGCATATCTTCTTTGGAAAAATTTCTCTTCAGGACCACTGCCCATTTTTTAATTGGATTATTATTTTTTTATTATTGTGTTGTATAAGTTCCTTATATATTTTTATATTAACCCATTATCAGATATATGGTTTCAAATATTTTCTCCCATTCTGTAGGTGGCTTTTTCATTTTATTGATCATGTCTTTTGATACGCAGAAGTCTTTTAGTGTGATATAGTCCCCCTTGGCTATTTTTGCTTTTGTTGCTTGTGCTTTTGGTGTCATATCTAAAAAATCATTGTCAAGACCAATATCAAAGATATTTTTTCTGTTTTCTTCTAGTAGTTTTATTGTTTCAGGTCTTACATGTAATTCTTTAATTCACTGAGTTAATTTTTGTGAGTGGTGTAAGACAGGGGTTCATTGTCATACTTTTGTGTGTGAATATCCAACTTTCCCAGAACATTTTATTGAAGAAACTGTATTTTCCCCAGTAGGTATTCTTGGCTTCCTTGTCAAATATTAGTTGCCCATATATGCATGGGTTTATTTCTGAGCTGTTGATTCTGTTCTATTGCTCTGTGTGTCTGTTTTTATGCCAACACTATACTGCTTTGATTACTATAGCCTAATATATAGATTGAAATCAGGACATGTGATCCCTCCAGCTTTGTTCTTCTTTCTCAAGACTGCTTTAGCTACTGAGTCAGGGATGGATTAAATAGGTGATGGGGATTAAGGAGTATACTTGTCATGATGAACAGACGGTGATATATGGAACTGTTGAGTACAATATTAAACACCTGAAACTACTATAACACTGTATGTTAACTAACTGGAATTAAAATAAAACTTTAAAAAAGATTGTTTTGGCTATTCTGGGTCTTATGGTTCTATATGAATCTCTTTTTTTTCTATTTTTATACAAATGTTTCATTGGAATGCCATTGCACTGAATTTATAGATGGCCTTGGGGAGTATGGACATTTTAATGATTCTTCTTATCCATAAACATGAGATATCTTTCATTTATTTGTGTCCTCTTTAACTTCTTTCATCAATGTCTGATGGTTTTCAGTGTACAGATCTTTCATCTCTTTGGTTAAATTTACTAGTAAGTATTTTAGTGTTTTTGATTCTATTGTGAATGGGATTAATTTTTTTTAGATAGTTCATTAGTAGTGTTTTGAAATGCAACTGGCTTTTGTATGTTGATTTTGAATCAAGATTTCAATCAAATTTTCAAAATTTCAATATAGATTCTGGAATCTCAGGGATGAAAGTCACTTGATTATGGCGTATAATCTTTTGAATGTATCACTGAATTTGTTTTCCTAGTATTTTGTTGAGAATTTTAACATCTATTTTTGTCAGAGATATTGGCCTGTAGTTTTCTTATAGTGCCTTATCTAGTTTTGTTTTCAGGGTAGTGTTAGCCTTGCTAACTAAGTTTGAGAGTGTTATCTTCCTCTTCAATTTTTTTGGAAGGGTTTGAGGATTGTTGTTAATTCTTTGAATGTTTGGTAGAATTCGCCAATGAAACCATTTGGTCTTGAGCTTTTCTATGTTAGGAGGGTTTTGATTACTGATCAGTCTCCTTACTTATTACTGGTTTGTTTAGATTTTCTTCTAGTAGTTATCATGATTCACTCTCAGCAGGTAGTGTGCTTCTAGAAATTTATCCATTTCTGCTAGGTTGTCCAATCCTTTGTTACATAATTGGTCATAGTAATCTTTTATGATCCTTTGTATTTCTGTGGTACCAATTGTAATGTCTCCTTTTTTGTTTCTAATTTTATTTATTTGAGTCCTCTTTCTTTTTCTTAGTTTGTTTAACTACTGGTTTGTCAGTTTTGTTTACCTTTGCAAAGAACCAACTCTTTGTTTTATTAATCTTTCCTATTGTTTTATTATCCCTATTTCATTTATGTCTGTTTTAATATTTGTTATTTCCTTCCTTCTCCTAAATTTGGGCTAAGTTTATTCTTGTTCTAGTTTCTTGAAGTATAATGTTAGGTTGTTTATTTAAGGTCTTTCTTTTTCTTAATGAGTGCATTTATAGCTATAAACTTCCTCTTAGAACTGCTTTTCCTGCATCTAATAAGTTTTGTTATGTTGTTTACATTTTCATTTGTCTCAGGATATATTTTTTTTATTTCTGTTTTGACAGCTTCTTTGATCCTTTGGTTGTTAAAGAGTACATTGTTTAATTTCCAAATATCTGTGATTTTTCCAGATTTTCTTTGTTACTGATTTCTGTTTTCATACCATCTGTGGTCAGAAAAAATACGTGATATAATTTCTAACTTCTTGATTCTCTTGAGACCTATGATCTATCCTAGGAAATGTTTTCTCTGTGCTTGAGAAGAATGTGTATTCTGCTGCTATTTGATAATTCTATCTGTATATGTCTGTATATGTTCTGTATATGTCTGTTAGGTCCTATGCTGTTTCCTTATTGACTATCTGAATGATCTATCTATTGTTGACAGTACAGTATTAAAGTCCCCAACTATTATTTTATTGCTATTACTAAATTCTGTTAATATATGCTTTATACATTTAGGTGCTTCAATGTTGAGTACATAAATATTTATAATTATTATATTTTCTTGATGATTTGACCACTTGTCATTACATAACAACTTTATCTCTTTTAACCATTTTTAGCTTCAAGTCTATTTGCTTGATATAAGTATAGCTATCCCTGCTTTCTTTTGGTTACCATTTGCTTTAAATATCTTTTTCCTTTCTTTCACTTTCAATCTGTGTGTGCCCTTAAAGCTAAAGAGAATCTCTTATAGACAGCATATTGTTGGATTTTTAAAAAATCTATTTAGCTATTCTATGTCCTTGATTGGAAAATTTAATCCATTTACATTTAAAGTAATTACTGACAGGTAAGGACTTACTGTTGCCACATTATTGTTTTCTAGCTGCTTTGCAATTTTTGGTCCATTCTTCCTTTTTTGTTATCTTTCTTTGTGGGCTGATGATTTTCCATGGTGCAATGCTTTGATTCCCTTCTGTTATTTTTTGTGTTTTTACTGTAAGTTTTAAATTTGTCATTACTTTAATAAGGCTTACATAAAATATCTTATAGATAGAATAGTCTATTTTACATTGATAACAACTTTAATCTCATACAAAAACTCTAACTTTTCATTCTTCAACCGATAATTCATGTTTTGATGTGATAATTTACCTCCTTTTATATTGTGTACCCATTAATAAATTATCATAGCTATTATTATTCTTAATACTTTTGTCCTTTAAACCTTTATATTAGAGTTAAGTGATTAACACATCACTATATTACAGTATTAGAAGATTCTGAATTTGACTCACCTTTACCAGTGTGTTTTATATTTTCACATATTTCCTTGTTACTATTTAGTGTCTATTTCAACTGGAGGACCTTTTTCAGCATTTTTTCTTTTTCTTTAAGAAGATTATTCTCAATTCTATGTAAAACAGTTCATACATCTATTTCTTTAGGATCAGTCATTGGAGCTTTATTAGTTTCTTTTGGTGGTGTCATGTTCACTTGCCTATTCATGATCTTTGTATCCTTGTGCTGGTTATCTCCACATTTGAGTAAGTGGTCTCCTCTTCCAGACTTTATAGGTGTGCTTTGGCAAGGAAAGACCTTCACTAGGCAGCTGATTTGGGGTACTGGATGGGTCAGCTGCTAGTGTCTTCAGGCAAGCAGGACTTGCTATTTATTGGGGTCTCTAGTATGGCAAAGCCAGTGCCCAGGCTCTGAGGTTGTGGGGAAGTGCTGCTGTCTGGTCTCCAAAGGTTGGGTGGACCTGCTGGCTGGGTGAGGCTGCAGGCTATGCTCTGTAGTTAAGAGTGACCACTAGCTGGGCTCTGTAATCACCTCTAGTTGTGTGAGTTCACAGTCTTTGTTCCCTGGTAGGACAGGGCCACCAGGTGGACTCCATGAGTGGTCAGGGCTATAGGCTGGTTGGATGGGGCCTCAGGTTGTGCTCTTCAATTGAGTAGGGCTGCAGTCTGGGCTTTCTGATTAGGTAGGCCACTGGCTATGTTCTATTGTTGGAAAAGGTCACTTGCTGGGCTTTCTGTTCAGGCAATGCTTCCAGCTGTATCCCATAGTTGGGTAGGATTGGGGACTGTGCTCCATAGTTGGGCACAGTCTCTGTCTGAGCTCCAGGAGGGTAGGGCTGCAGGCAATGCATCAAGAGTGAATGAGATCACTGGCTGGGCTCCTTGCCGGGGGTAGGGGGGAGCATAGGCTCTTTTTAGTAATTTGGCAGGGCTGTATGCTGGGATCTGATACTGAGTACGGTTATAAGCTGTGTTCCATGGTTGGGCAGTACCATAGGCTGATCTCTGAGGCTGCCCGGGGTCACTATTAAGGCTCCCTGGTTATGTGTAGCCAGAGGCTATACGCAACAGTTGGCAAGGCTGCTGGCTTGGCTCACTGCCCAAGGGGGACTGTAGGATGGGCTCCATAGCCACCTGGGTTCTCTGGCCAGCTTTCTTGTGGGGAGGAACTGGAGATTACTCTCAGAAGTTTGATCATGATTCAAACTTGCTTCTCTGCCTGGGTGAAACCATAGAACTAACTCCATGGCTGATATTGCCCATTGACTGGGAACCCAAGTCAGGCAAAACTGCCAACTACACTCTCTGGACAGATGAGGCCACTGATTCAGCTCTATAGATGGGCAGAGCCACTGGCTGGGATCTCTGCTTAAGCACAGATGCCAGTAGTAACACGTTCTGCCAAGATCTGAGCACTGGTGCTGTAAGCCTGGCTTTTATTCTCCATTTCTTTTTGATCTCCAATGGTCAAGCCCTGTAGATTCTCCTTGTGATTCTTGTGAAACAAGACCCTACTGATCTTCCTGGGAAGCATCCCACAATGCTGTGGAGCTGCATGTCCATCTTAGGTTCTCTTTTCTCACTGGAGAAGCCATAGGCCCAGGGAGGCCCTCTCAGTCTGGTGCTGTGCTAATCTGGGGGAGGAACAAAAGTGAAACTGCTCTTCTTACCCTTGCAATGTGGTCCTTCTTGGTCTCTGGTCCAGGGGGCTGCTTCAGCCTCACCCCCAGATTTTGAGATTTTCACAATGGTGTGTTATCTGTGGAGAGTTGTTTGTTGGCCTTCTTGTGAGGGACACTGAAGTTAGGAACAGCTTACATTGCCATCTGGATGACATCACATCTCCAACATGGGATTTCTTTGGAGGGCAATGAAAATATTCTGAAATCGGTGGTTGCACAACTTTGTGATTATACTTTGCTTTTTCTCCTATGCCTGTGTCTCTTATTCAACTTCTCTATTCACTGCCTCCTTATCTTCCTCCCAAGAAATGTTTGCTTGGATGGATGGTGTAAGAGTTGCCTAAACCAGAGATATCCAGATACTTCAGTCTTCCTCCTTTGACTCTTTTTAGAAGACTGAGCCAAGTCTTAGAGCACTTTCAAGACATGTCCATAGTCCTGTGCCTAGCGGGGCACCTGACACATAGTAGGTGATCAGTAAGTCGAATTGCATTATGTTACTTGTCATTGTCCGCTCTTTAGGGCAAAAAGGTGATATAATGCCTGAGTGTGTCATTTAAAGGCCTACAAATGTAGTGTTCCAAATGCAGAGCTCTATGGTCCTGTACGGAACTCTAGGGATGCTTTTTTAGAGTGCTTGTTCAAGCTCACAAAAGCTCTTTGTGGGTCCCTCCTCAGGCACATTATATCATCCTCTAAGCCATTAAATCAATCTATTTTAATTGGATAATGACTCCCATTTTTGAATCTGTGGAAAATCCTCCCTACCTCCATCTGTATCTCCAGCGGCAGATTTCCAACATCCTGACAGCAGCAGAGCTTTTTGTCCTCCCTGTAGCCCTGCAGCCACCAGGGGCCAAAGACCAATTTGCTGTAATGAATTTAATATGTTTAGTCTGAGCCATACAGTTCCAGGCCAGCCAGAGAGGGCCCCATTTAGGGTTACTTTCCATTAAGTGAATCAAAGAGGCATGTCGGCAACTATGGGCTGAGTTTGCAAACCCTTCTGGTGCCAACCTCATATCAAGTCCAGCTAGCTTCCTAGCCACTTTCTGGACTGTCCTAAGACCATTTTGGCAACAGTTTATCATGCCTTGGCTCCTAGCATCTACACTAGACCATTCTCAAGCATGTATTGTAATTCTTGGAAGTTATGCTGGTTGACTTCCCATGGTCCTTGTTAGTGACAAAATATAGTTTTGTGAGTGATCAGTTCCTTTCGATATCTTGGGAACATGTTTTTTTTGTTTTTTTTTTTTTTTAATATGAGTTGATGAGTATCTAGATTTAAAATAAACCTAAGATTATATTTTCAAAGGAAGGAAAATGCAAAATAGATTAGGAATTGCTACATTTTAAAGACTTTAAGAGATTATCTAGTCCAGGACCCTACCTCTAGAAATAGACTGCTTAGACCTCCAGGACCCAGAACAATCTCTTAAGTGGAAGTTACAGGGCCTTTGACAAGGTAGGTGCTGAATACCTATTCTTTTCATCTAATCCCCCATCCATTCATTCCACTGACATTATGGGAAAGTACTTAGCTAGGCATTATAGGAATCAAACATGAATTAAAGAAGATACTTGCCTTTGAAGAGTTCACAGTTTGGTACAAGAAACATATAAACCCCAACAATGTCATGAGGGCTGTCAGAAAAGCACAGAGGTCTTCATTACCAAAAGAAAATTGGAAAAAAGAAAAGTCAATTTAAATGAATACATTTAAATTGGATACCAACTTTTCCAAGTAAGTTGGAAAACTAAGATTTATTTGTTTAGTCTTAAAAATAAAATTAAAAATATGAAAATAGTTTCATTTATTAAACAAAAAATTTAGATTATTATTTAATTTTATCTTTATTACACTTCTTAGAACATACAAAGACAGGATAAAAAAACATTTTTTATGACAGATAGCATTATGGAGTAGAGTACTATCATATAGAGGTTACTTTGCAAAAATATTCAAGAGTTTCATTAGTTTTTCCAAAGACCAATGTCGTTTTACTTTGACATCTAAATAATTTTATTTATTTGCCCATATTTATTGACTTTTGTCAATTGCTGATGTATTTAAAACTGCTAGATTCTTATTATTAATAATTTTCCACATGATTCCAGTAGTTCTCAAAAAAAAAAAAAACTTTCCTCATCTTTGTAAAGCCTTACATTGTTTCCAAGGTTTTCAGTGTTCATGTTGTAATCAGAAAGATATTGGGAACAGAGGAAGAAGAAGAAGAAGAAGAAGAAGAAGAAGAAGAAGAAGGGGGAGGAGGAGGTGGAGGAGGAGGAGGAGGAGGAGGAGAAGAAGAAGAAGAAGAAGAAAAAGAAGGAGGAGGAGAAGGAGGAGGAGGAGAAGGAGGGGAGGAGAAGGAGGGGAGGGGAGGGGGAGGAGGGGAGGAGGAGGAAGAGGAGAGGAGAAGAAGGAGGAGGAGGAAGGGAGGAGGAGGTGGAGGAGAAGGTGATGGTGAAAGCACAGGAGAAGGAAGAGAAGAAGGAGACAACACCAGTGCAAAGCTGGGTGGGATGTTTTGGTGGAGACTAATATTATTAATGGAGAGTTGATTAGTAAGTATCTTCATGCTATGCTGACTATTTGATCTTGTCAAACTCCTTATAGAGTTACAGAGAAAGTTACATTTAGAAAATGAATACTTAGGTAATAAAATCATCTCTACCTCTGCAGTATATAAGAGTTCAGGTGGCATATAAACTAGGAAGATGCTGGAATAAAAAAATTAACATTTATTTATAGACAAAAAGTGGTTATATTCCCATGATTGATTTGCATGGTCAATCACTCTGTGAGTATGACTCAACCACTGATATGATCAATATCAGTTGTAACTAAACTAGTGGTTATTAAGCTTGCTTGAGATCACTGGAGTTATGTTTCTTTCACTGACAATCAAATATGTTTCTGAGGTTTTTCTGATTCTAAATTCACTGAATACTATTTCACCATATGATAGTATCTCAATTATTCACGAATCCTAGAAGATACCATTTTTATTATTCCTATTAGATTACTTTCCCAGAATCCCAGTCTTTACAGGATGCTTGAAAGATTGGAAGTTGTTTTATGTGCCAAACACTCTTACCAAAACAATGAAGTTGTCTCCTGGAGTAGTCTACTACTCCATTGAGCCTACTTTGCAAGCCATTTTCTAGCTTGTTAAATGGAATGGGTTGTGAAATGAGGTGCCATGAAGTACAAAGTCCAGAGTTTTAGGTAGATTATACACAAACATTTATGTGATTTCCTCAATAGAAACATATATTAACCTTAATCTTCCAGAACGATTTATCATGCATACATAGTATAAGTACACCGTTAAGGTCTTGTTGGAAAACCATTTGAAAACTAGAGCCAGAGCAATAGCAAAGTGAAATAACTGAGGGCAGAAGAAAAATCAAACTAGCAGAAACCAAGTATGGTCCCACCCCAGAGTGAGAGGAAAACATCAGCCTTTGGGACTGCTGATATAGGAACTGACTTTTAGTTTCAAGCAAATAAGAATCTAACACAAACCAGTTTTAACTCAATAATGGGAGTTTATAGGCCCACAAAACCAAACTCAGGACAAAGGACAGTATTGACCTCAGGAATGACTCAATGTCTATTAAGACTCAAATGCTATCAAGACTATCCCTTTCCCATTTCTGTTTGGCATCTCTGCTTTTTATCTGTGCTGACCTCATCCTCTTACTCTCAGATGTTCTATATCAGTGTGAGGGACAAAGGCATCCCTCACTTTAGCGCAGCAAGTCCATCACCAGAAAAGTAAAGAAGTTCTGTCCCATCAGAGCGCCTGGGTGACTCAGTCAGTTAAACGTCTGACTCTTGATTTTGGCTCAGGTCATGATCTCAATGTTCCTGAGATCAAGCCCCGAACTGGGCTCTGTGCTGACTACAAAGAGCCTGCTTGGGATTCTGTCTCTCCTTTTCTCTGTCTGCCCTCCTCACTCATGTGCTCTCTCTCTCTCTCTGTCTCTCAAAATAAATAAACATTAAAAAAAAAGAAAAGTTTTGTCCTACCACCTCAGGTGGAATAATTTCTGGAGAGAGCTCAGTTTGGAACACCTGATCATCACCTGTCATCCTGGCTTCCACAGTGTCTGGAGACAGAAGGATACCATAACTGGTCTAACGTGAATCTTCGGACTTCTTATCAGGCCAGGTGGGTAGGTTATGTTACCAGAAAAATGGAGAAAATCTGGGCAGAAAGAGACAACAGCCACTACAGGGACAATCCTTACTTTGTGTTACTTCTTGCCTTTCCGTTCACGTCCTAGTGTTACATGGTGCTTATAGGTCCTCATGTAGGTCATTTAAATAAAATGAGGCTCATCTGACAAGGACTTGAAGTATATTTTCATCAGCATAGTACTCGATTGTGAAACAAAATTTACACAGGAATAGGAAATAATTTACAGATGGCCTGTGTTTAGTTTTTGTGAGCCTATTTACTGTGATTAAACCCGAGAAATAGTGTGGGTTTTCTCCCCTTTAATTTAATTTTAACTGATTTGATAAATTAGAAGAGGTGTGGCAGCAAACACATTGAAAGTCTCAGTTCAAAGTAAATTTGTTTCTAAAAACGTCCTGCCTTCTTTCAAAATGCTATAAGAAAAACCTAATAAAACCTCTTTCATCTCCTTGAATGAAGAAAGCAACACACATTTAAATTTATTTTAATAGTATTTTTGGTTCTAGATGTTTATACATTAAGTATATTTAATATACATATGCTTTACATTTTTTATTCATTTATGGTCTTGAAAGTAGTTTTAAAAGTCATTGAGTACATTGAAACTTACTTAGCTGGTAAAACTTGCCCTTGGCTTTTTTAAGAATCAATCTACCCAAAGATCAATAAACATATATTGAGCATTTCAATAGTTCTGGACTCTGAAATAAGAGCTGTAGGAGACAAAGTAAAAGCCTTTAACAAATTTACTGTTTAGTTAAGGAGACAAGGCTATGACCTGAAATAAGAGAGAAAAATGCATGGCAGAGTATCATATATACAGAATTCAGCTATTTGATGTAAATCATCTAAGTGAGTGATCAGCTATATAAACTTCATGGCACTAGCAGGGTGGGGAAGCACTGTAATCAAATAATAATGACACGCCTTTTCAGTCATTCTCACTGCCTCTATCCTGAGATATGTGAGCTCAAGTCCCCACATGGAGCAAATGTGTTTAAATTAAGGTAGTGTTAGGAGTTGTAACAAACATATCCCAAGTTGTATGATGACGATAATGACTCAAACATGATACAGTTCAAGATGGTGTTGGTGATCACCAGCCAGTGATTCTGAAACCCTGGATGCTTTCATCTTGTGGCTCTTTCCATCAGTATGGGGCTTCTAAGAATGCTTTGCTTGTCTGACTCAAGCCAAAGGAAAGAGGAAACATGCATAGGAGATTTTCATGAGCCAGGCTTAGAATGGCACACATCCTTTCCGCTTATGCTCCACTGACTAGAAGTCAGGTTCATGGCCTGACTTAAAAGCATCATCTAGGTGTGCGTGCAGGATGAAGAAGGAACAGGTTTTATGAATAGTCAACCATAACGTCCATGAACATTGGATTCAAGAAATGAAAAGGAGAGGGGAACAGGGTTCTACTTGAAATGTATCATTTGATGACCCACCCTTTCACTTTTTAATAAACAGTCATGCTGAATCTCATTAATGGAAGGGTGTTCTTCTCCAGTGGAAGACACTGATTTGTGGAGTGTGTCCAAAGATGGTTGAGCCTTTTTTGATATGATCAGTTTATACATGGGTAAATATTCCTAGCAAGGGAAGCTTCACAGTAAATCTTCATTACATTTTCAGGCAGGAGTATTGTAATATAAAAACTAATATAAAAAGATAGTGTGTGTATGTATGTGTGTGTGTGTGTGTGTGTGTGTGTGATGAAGGGATGCATAAATACCTCCATAAATAATACACATATACACAAACCGTTGCTGTTATGTCAATAGTAGAATATGCATGTTTCTCAAAGTAAGTGGATATTTATTTTAAAGTTCCCAGTGGAGTATAAGATGTAAGTAATAAGTTTTCAAGACTTGTTCAGGGGCGCCTGGGTGGCGCAGTCGGTTAGGCGTCCGACTTCAGCCAGGTCACGATCTCGCGGTCCGTGAGTTCGAGCCCCGCGTCGGGCTCTGGGCTGATGGCTCAGAACCTGGAGCCTGTTTCCGATTCTGTGTCTCCCTCTCTCTCTGCCCCTCCCCCGTTCATGCTCTGTCTCTCTCTGTCCCAAAAATAAATAAACGTTGAAAAAAAAAATTTAAAAAGACTTGTTCATTCATCTGCACAAAGATGATTTTAATATTTCTAGTTGAATAGAAACACCCAATTTGGAAGATGCTATGGGTGGAATTGTGTCACCATCAAAGATATATTGAAGTCCTAACCCTGTATCTGTGAATGTGACTTTATTTGAAAATGGGGTCTTTGCAGAACTAAGCAGATTAAGATAAAGTCATATTAGATTAGGGTGGGCCCTAATCCAATGACTAATGTCCTTATGAGCAGAGGATATTTGGATACAGCGTGACACAGGCATATAGGGAAGGCACCATGAGAAGAGACTGGAGCCATATGTGTACAAGCCAAGGAACACTGAGGGTCGGCACCAACAAGCACCAGAAGCTAGGAGAGAGGCTTGGAACAGTTTCTCAGAACCTCCAGAAATGACCGACCCTTTTAATACGTGAATTTTAGACTTGTAGCCTCCAGAGCTGTGAGAAAATAAATTTCTGCCCTTTTAAGCCACCTGGTTTATGGTAATTTGGAACAGCAGTCCTAGGAAGCCAGCACATGAGTTATACATTTATTGATATTATTGATGCTTACCTCTCACAAACTTTCTACTTGAACATTCTCATGCTTAAAGAAAAAGGTATGCGCCAGAGCATAAGAATCGTGACTCTGTTCACTGCCAGCAAATGGGTTAACAGTTGGCTGTTGTAAAATCACTTTGGTTTATAAGCAACTGTATTTGAGAATACTTCCCAGAAACTAGCCAGTCTGTAAATAAAGGAGCTTCTGTGTCATTTAAATTATTCATATATATATATATATATATATATATATATATATATCTCATGAGAAGTGTATCTAATTGCATTACATACATGGAAGGAACAAAAATCAATCTTTTTTCTGTTCATGGACTGTCTCAGTAAGGGGAAGTTTTTCTTTTTTCACAAATGAACATTGGAACCCCCCAACTAGCAATGCCTGTATACCTCTTCTCAAGAAGATACTCCAGACTCAATGCCTCTGGGCTTCGATTTAGATAAATTGGATGCTGACCTACCAAACAGAGATGATGCTAAGTACCTAAGGTTGCCCCAAACCCATGAGGCCATGAACCTGACCCTGATGTCACCAGTGACAGGTTGTACCTCATGGCAGGGCCATACTGAGGGAACTGCCCTCACACACTAACCACCGAGCCCTTGTCCGCTGCAGTGAGTCCGACAGTATGCTTGAGAGAAAGAGGTCGACACTCATGCTGGTTTTACAAGCAATTGTGCTTTTCCTTCCTTCTTAGAGCACATTCAGCACTTCCAGAATATATTTCCTCTTCTAGGAGATTCTTGCTTTTATTGAGAAATTGGTAGAGGCAGTTAAAACCTGTAGTAGCACTTTAGATTTTGTATCTGGTTATAATCACATTTATGGGACGAACACACACATAAATATTCTTTACTTTTACTTTCATATGATAAAGTCTATTTAGATACAATTCACTAAGCACAAACCTCACGGTTTATCTGAGAGTAGGAATGAATTGAGATTGTATCATTTCTCAAGAAGAGTAGAGAGTTGGTCAAGAATAGGCATGATTCTTCATACTGAGCCATGAAATATTAAGATAGCATTAATTGCAAAGGTTCCTCTTTCCCATCTTTTTCATGCACAGGCAACACATGAAAATGATTTCCTGTACTTTGTCTTTTGATTTAATGCTTGCTATAGACATGTGTTACATTTTAATGGGGGCATGGTTAGAGGAGAAATCGTATTCAAACTGTATAGTCACCAGAGTGTGGAGGATAAGTTTCTTGCAGAGATGGAAAGAATTATATTATTGACCACATAAATTAGGTTTAGAATACTTGACAGGATTCTATGATCTATTTCCATGTTGTTTATAATGCTGGGCCCTTATGTTTCTTAGAGAGGTCCCCTATAATTCTTAATTTTTTGGTTTGTTTGTTGGTTTAATTAAGTGCCTTTTATGAGGGGGTGTGTTTGGACTCGGGTCACATACAATGTATGTGATAGAAGAAGAGACAGTGGCAATAAATAACAAGAAAGTATTGGCAGTTTGAAATTCATAAATGGAAGGTCTAGTTGAACCAAAAATGATAAATCCAGGTAATGATTTAACACCCTCTTCTAAAGGTGGAACAATTTTTTTTCCCTGGAATATTGAATTTTCAGTTGGACCTGATGATATCTAGAAGAGTTCCCTAGAGTTTGGGAGTTTGGGAATCTCATTTTGTTACAAAACAGGATCTTAATTACTTTTAAAATTATCTTTACTGGCCTCTGTCATTTTTTTTCTAATGAAAAATACCACAAAAATTGTCAATGGGTTACACCAGAGTAAGACTCCTGAAGAGTTTGTGTCTCAGAACAGTTTTACAATGACCATTTACAGAAGAGCCAGGATCAAAATACTCATAGGTTGACTGTGATTATCTTAATAGTGTCAGGCAAAGTATCAGTTTTTTTAGGTCATAGCACTTGGTGAAACACCATGAATTGCAACCAATGTAAAAGGCTGAATTTTCTGATTCCCTGCGTGAACTGATGTAACTTAATTATTTTGTACTGGTAGTAACCCTTAGCCACTTATTTCTATCTACCAGATGACAAAATAAGAAAAAAAAAAGATAATAGGTTAAAAAATTGAAAAACCAGAATTCCCAGCTAAAAATTTCAAAACTACCTTCCTTTTGCAACCCAAAACAAATATCTCAGTCAGTTAATAGAGGGAAATGTAAAATAGGTGTCACTTCTTCCCCAAGGCATTTGGTATTTTCATGTTTTCACAGTGCTGACTTGTGCTCAAATAACCTGACTATCCCTGATGTGATAGCGCATGACAGAACTGTACCTTTACACGGGGACATAGAAATCACAGAAAAAAAAAAAAAAGACATATTATAGTCCATACTAGAGATGCTGACGATTGTAATATTTTAGTGTGAAATTAAAGAATGCAGTTGAAAACAGCAAGACACCAGTTTACAAATATTCAACTAGCAAGGTTTGTTTATTATGATAACACTGGACACTAACAAGAGGTTGAGTGAGATGGACAGTCTTACACATCATTGTCTGGAAAGTTTTTTTTAAAGATTACTTTAGGAAAATCCCTATTAAATTGCTTTTTGAAATTAGATGTGTACCTACATGAAATATAAAGCAATGTAAATATAACTGTGACAGCATTTCTTTCACCAATTCGTTCTGGTCACATCAGCCTTGTACATGGGGAAGTAGACAATACCGCTTTTGTGTTTGTTTTTTTGTGCTTCCACGAGTGTACTTTTTTCCCCATTCATTCATTCATTCTTTTTAAAAAAGTTTATTTTACTTTCCAATTTCCAATGTTACTAATGATACCATTTTTCTAGTATTGTTTATATTATCATTATTATACATTTAATTGAAATATGACTAGTATATAACACTATGTTAGTTTTAGGTGTAGAACATAATGATTTGACATATGTATATACTATGAGATGATCACCACAATAATGGATAACATTCATCACCACACACAGTTATAGTTGTTTTTTTCTTGTGATGAGAACTTTTACGATCTATTCCTTAGCCACTTTCAAATACACCATGTCGTATTGTTAATTATAGTCACCACACTGCACGTTATATCCCCAGGACTTACTCATTTTAAAACTGCAAGTTTATATCTTTTGACCACCTTTCATCCATTTCACCCATCCCCCATCCCCTATGCCTCTGGCAACCACTGATTTGTTCTCTGTGTCTATGAGTTCAGTTTTTTCTCTTGAAGACTCCACATGTAAGTGACATCATATGGTATTTGTCTTTCTCTGACTGACTTATTTCACTTAGCGTAATACCCTCAAGGTTAATCCATGTTGTTGAAAATGGCAGGAGTTTCTTATTTTTATGGCTAAATAATATACCATTGTATATATTGTTTACGTATATAATTCATATATTAATTTATATCTATAATTTATATGTACAAGATACATGTAAATATTCATATATACATATATATGTGTATATATATATATATATATATATACACACACACACAAACACAAAATCATAATTTCACTAAGACACTAAGGTTATTTCCATGTCTTGGCTTTGTAAATAATGCTGCAGTGAACATGGGAGGGCAGATATCTTTTAAAGATAGTCATTCTGTTTCCTTTGGATAAATACCCAGAAGTAGAATTTCTGGATCATGTAGAAGTTCTATTTTCAGTTTTTTGAGGAACCCTCATACTGTTTTCCACAGTGGCTACACCAATTTGCAATCCCAGCAACAGTGCACTAGGATTCCCTTTTGGCCACATCCTTGCCAACACTTGTCATCTCTTGTCTTTGTGAAGATAGCCATTCTAACAGGTGTGAGGGGATATCTCATTATGATTTTGATTGGAAGAGTGTACTATGCAATTTTACAATATATATAAAACAGCTTTAACATGTTCATATACTTTGCGTCATGTAATTCTGCTTTTAGAAAGTAATCAAGGTATGTTCAAAGATATATGAACAAAAATGCTCATTATGATTATTTAAAATATTAGAGAAAATAGAAATAAAAGCCCTAAATATCCAAAAAGAGGAGAAAGGCTAAGTAAATGATCATGGGTATAAAAGAATATTCAGCAATTATTAAACATGTAAGACTCAAATCAGAGGCCAAGGGTTCATGAGTGAACGCTGCATGTGGCCCAGAAAATGCCAGATCTAGTTATCCTGTAACAAGAGCCAAAGGCCGACGGGACACCTGGGTGGCTCAGTCAGTTAAGCTTCCAACTCTTGATTTCGACTCAGTTCAGGATCTCAAGGTTTGTGGGTTTGAGCCCTGCGTTGAGTCAGCGCAGAGCCTACTTGGGATTCTCTTGCTCCTTCTCTCTCTGCCCCTCCCCTGCTCTCAGTCTCTCTCTCTCAAAAGAAATAAAACCTGAAAAGAAAAAAAAAAAAAAAAAAAAAAAGGCCAAACTTGTAAGACCTAAAACAATTGAAAGTGGAGCCCAACTGAGGATGACCACAGCCGGCTATGGGGAGATCTAGGCCATTAAGGGCACAGCAAAAGCATGGCTTGTCATGTGTCCATTGGATTAGAGGAAGAGATGACATGTGATCCCATGTGTCAGTGACCAAAAGCCCCTTGGTCATGCATGAATCAGATTGCAGGGAAAGACTAAGGTCCTTAGACTGAGGGAATGCCAGTGGTCTTGGTTAGTTCAAGAGGGACATGCTTGTTTTTTTCCCCCTAAGAATAATTTAAAGAAACGAAATAGACACAATTGTGTTCACACCTGAATTTGGTGAAGCAAATTGAATCCAACCAGTAGATGCATGGATGGGCCAATCATTATAGAATAATGTGAAGGAAATACACTAAAATATTCATTTTTACTTCTCTCTTGGTGGTGAGATTTTGCATAATTTTTACTTCTTCCCAATAGTTTTTGTTTAAATATGTGATTAGCATTTAGTATTTTTATAATGTAAAAAATATAAAAATAACTATAAAAAAGGAAAAAAAAATGTCCTCCCCCAAATCATTCTCTTCTCTCACTCTCTGCACCCACCTTCCCTAATAAGGGTCTGGTGGAAACCTGGGTTCTGACTGTATCTAACCCAGATGAAACCCCTCCAGTTCAGAAGGCATTTCCGGTTTGGGAAGGTTTAGAGCTCCTGGTCAGTTGCACATGAAGGCCGACACCCGATAGTTCTGCTCCCTCTCTTTTCCTTCCTCAGCAGTCGTTATTTGGCATTTTAGCCAAGAAAAAAAGAACTGATAAGCTCACTGGTGGGATAGGGACTTGCTTTTGTTTCAGCACAAGAATTTAGAACCAGGATGTGGTGTTTAATTGCTTTCACAGATGGAAGTTTAAGTCACATTTACACTGAACCCGGTCTTCTTGAAGTCCGCATGGAATCAGTCTAAACAATGGGAAAGACAGATGTGTTTTACTTGGAAAGGTTTAACCTTGTGCTGGTGTCGGAACTGTAGGCTCCCGCTGCTTTGGATCTGCTGGTTGGGTCTCAGCCCCTTTCTGGGATCCATCATGGCACTCTATAGAATGCGGGTTTGTAGCCACCTTTGAGTTCTGTGGAGTTTTGAATGGCAAACATGGATGAAAATATTTGCAACAAGTTTTGTCAAAGATCTTTACAATATTCTGCCAGGATGAAAAGGATGAGATTTCGATTACTTGGAGGCTAACCAGCCTTTGCTAGAGGCAAAAAGAGTCTTGGGATGGATTTAAAAGATCAACATGTTTCTTTTAAAAGGACAGTGTATTTTTTTTAATCACTTGAGAAATGAACATGGAGTCTTGATAGAGACAGAATTACCACAGCAAAAGCATTTCTTTCTATCTTCTCAGGGACCTAGCTAGACAGATTGAAACATGAAATTTAGTGTGAAAATTCTGGAACTCAATACCATTAAAAAAAATTAGAAGTCCATCCTGCAGATTTTCTTCCCTAGAGGTAAGGATGGTGATGATTTCTAACAAAGAGATTGTCTTTTCAAATCTGTAGAAGTCTTTCCATATAGGTTTCATATACCATGAGACTCAATCTTATTTCGCTAAAACTCATTGTTTAAATTTTAGCTTCAAACAAGGGAGATTACAAGTTACTTTTTAAAGAGTTATAAAAATTTAGTCTAGAAATACAGATACTTAGGGGATTTTGTTGTACTTTCTTGTTCGTATAATTACAAGTCATGACATTTTATTTATTTATTTATTTTTATTTTTATTTTTTTAAATTTTTCAACGTTTATTTATTTTTGGGACAGAGAGAGACAGAGCATGAACGGGGGAGGGGCAGAGAGAGAGGGAGACACAGAATTGGAAACAGGCTCCAGGCTCTGAGCCGTCAGCCCAGAGCCTGACGTGGGGCTCGAACTCACGGACCGTGAGATCGTGACCTGGCTGAAGTCGGACGCTTAACCGACTGCGCCACCCAGGCGCCCCCAAGTCATGACATTTTAAACTTAGCTCACCAACACATGGTGGTTGACCCATTCATAGTGAGGAGAAACTGAGATTATTCTGTGGATAATTCAAGTCAATCCTTTTGAACCACTCTCTCTCTCTCTCTCTTTCTCTCTCTCTCTCCTCTCTCCCTCCCCCCTCAAGAGTAACTAGTATGCAATTTTACAGTTCTCATGTAATTCTAAAATGCTTTAATCCTTCATTTTTCTCATGCATAGTTCATTTTACCAGAGAATGAAGATGTAAAATCAAAATAGATATATGAGCTATATGGAAGCTCTAACTGGTTTTAGTATGTTCTTTTGCATGAAGAGAATTCCAACCTTAGATAAAAAAGTTGTGGGGAAGAGAATCCTTCAATGTGGTGGTGGCATGTTGGACAGGCTGGTCAGGAGGAAATCAGGGCCCTGTTCTGTGGTATCATTATACACTCATCACCAGTCAGGCTGGTGGGATTAATTGCCAATGGCAATGATTTAATCCATTTTGCCTACAAGACAGAACCTCTCTAACCCCCCTAAACTACAGGGTTTGGAGAGCTTCTTGGTTGGTGAACACATGGAGGTCTGGGATAGGAGGCAGGGTACCTGGAGAGGGCATGGACACATGGAAACTTCATGTTCCCCTTCCTTCCCCCATACTTTTCCCTGTGCTTTTTTTTTTTTTTTTCTATCTGGTCATTCCTGAGTTGTATCCTTTATAACAAGCTGGTAATAGTAAGCAAATTATTTTCCTGACTTCTGTGAGCTCTTCTAGAAAAGTGTCAAACCCAAGGAGGGGGCTGTGAGAAGCCCCAATTTGTAGCCAGTAGGTGAGGAGTAGATGGCCTAGACTTATGACTGGCATTTGAGGTGGGGGTAGACTAATGGGACTGACTCCTTAACTTGTGGGAACTGCCACTCACTGCCACTCTGCTAAGTGTCAGCATTAAATTGAATTAAATTGTAGGACACCAAGCTTGTGTCAGAAAATTGGTCAGTGTGGGAAACGAACAAACAAACAAACCTCTACCTTTGGTGTCAGAAGTGGTGCTGGAGTAAAAACGGATCCTAGTAGGATCTTCCATGGTTGGATTTAGTTTGTTTACAAGTTTTTGTTGTTGTTGTTGTTGTTTTTGTAATTAAAAATAACACTGAAATTGAAAGCACTTAAAAATACTCAATTCAAGCTATAAAGAGTGAAATAGTAAAGTAGTACGGCACCTCACTGCCAAACCATTGTAAAGATTTTTGATTCCCTACAGGATAGTTGTGGAAATGCATCCTACATCGAGGAGATATATTAACTAATACATCAAAAAGTTAGGAACATGTTGTTTTGTTATGTTTATACTTTGTAAATGCACCAGAGACTACAGTCATGGTTACAATGGTTACAAATGATGAATCCCATTATTTTCAATCATAAGAACAAGATGTTTAAATAGAATGTATGCACAAGAGCCTTGTTCTATGCCTGGCAGATTGGCTATTCAATGTTGGCTGATTTGGAATCTCGTCATTCTCTCTGTGCCTAACCTGCAGCCAGCTGTGCTCCTGTGGAAGCATCCAGAGCTAGGGAGGGAGCCCAGGTCCCTGTCTCAGCCCTGCGTTTCTGAACTTCACTACTGACCTGTAAGATACAATTAACAGGAATCACCTCATAGGGTTGTTATGAAAATAGGAGAGAGGGTAGACATATAAAAGTGTCTTTTCTCTAGAACATTTAGGCAAATATGTCCTCATCACCATCATTACTATTCTCACATTCATAAACAATACAATAGTTTTTCACATAAGTGTGGGTTTACTTAGTTGAATTCCATAAACAATCTCTACCAGTGAGTAGGCACATAGGGAGGAGGAAGGACAGGAGGAAGTAGCATTGTCCCCCTGGGTAAGTCCCTGCCTCAGCCTGAGCTGTGAATCAGCTGTTTTTTAGGATCTCATTTCCCCAGAGCTCCTCGGAGGGTGATGGCTTCACTCAGAAGAAAGACAGATCCACAGCCCCCTTTAATGTGGCCCCTGAATATAAGCTCAAATCAAGGAAACAGATCCATTCTACACTGGAGATTTACAAGGGCAATTTTGATTATACATGTGTTTTGCCTTCTGTTTAGACTTTGGAAACTGACTTCCTTACTACCCTTTTTAGAGGCAATGCTACTGTGTTAGGTTCATTTCATAGAGGAGGAAACTGACTCCTGAGAGACTGCTAGTCACCTGAGGCAGCACAACTAGTGCATAAAGCACTGAGGGCCACCTTGCTGACTTCCGGTTCAACTTCCTTGCAAAAATGGCAGAATGTACAAAAAGTCCTCATTCTCACCAGAGGGGGGCCCAGAAGGTCATGAACAATACTATCTCGCTGATGCCCTATTCAGCACCCCAGTGAGTAAAGGAACCCATGAGAAAGGAATTTACCAAAACCCAGAAAATAAAAATTCAGTGTGAGGAAAACAAAATGTCTGGTGAATCCATGATCTGGAAAGCATCACTTGTCCTGAATAAGAATTTACTTCATTGCCCTATAGCTAACCTGAGGGTTTCTTAAGGGTTGGAGTGTAAGAGGCTGAGTGCTATTTAACAGGGAGAAAAGTGTCTGCAAAGTATCTTGGTCACTCAGCTGAGGGACAAATCTCTGAGATCCCACCTGGCCACCAGGTACAGTTGGGCGCCACAAGGACATGGCTTGCCTTCAGTTTGAGGATTTAAATTTTTTTTTTTTTTTTTTTTTTTTTACCTGATTTCACTGCAAAAGGGTTAATGTCTTTGTGGTTCCTGGCTTGTGGGGAAAGTTCCTCTGTGACTGACAGTTTTATAGGCCCTGACAAATTTGGTCCAGGAGAACACTTCACCAGTTCCCCAGGTAAAGCATGGCTTTCCTAGTCCAAATGGGAAATTTAGTGTGAAACCAATTTAGTTGCAGGTGAAAATTGAGTGCATGTATCACAGAGGCAGTTTCTCACCACTGAAAAAAAAACATGTCCTGCCTGGGAAAGAAAGCACCAGAACCCAAAACCGCCTTTCCTTTTCAGAAGCAATCTTCAGCCAAAAGGAAAAGGAGTTTTATTTTTTGCGAACCCACAAAAATGTGATATTCACCAGTGAGGAAATCACATTTGTACAACTGTATTAAAGATGTTTTTCTCATCCAGGCAAATGGGAGCGTTTTACATGGAACTCCTTTTAGGGGCAAGGGTGAAGGGGTAGTGCTTTTATTTAAAGGAAATAGTCTTCACTGCCTTGGAAGTAACAAATGCTCTAAAGAGTAGACTTGCGGGGCGCCTGGCTGGCTCAGTTGATTAAGCTTCGGACTTCGCTCAGGTCATGATCTCATGGTTTGTGAGTTCGAGCCCCACGTCAGGCTCTGTGCTGACTGCTCGGAGCCTGGAGCCTGCTTCCGATTCTGTGTCTCCCTCTCTCTCTGCCCCTCCCCTGCCCCTTCTCATGCTCTGTCTCTGTCTCTCTCTCTCAAAAACAAATAAACATTAAAAATTAAAACAAAGAAGAGTAGACTTGGAAGTGGTCTGTAGTCTCCCCACAGCCTTAGTCTATATCACAGCCTTAGTCTATATTCATGTTCAAGTAGGACTCCTATAAACCACACTTTGAACTTTTTTTAGCCAAACATTTTTGGTGGATTTAAACCGTGGCTTGAAAAACTGGCTTGAAAACATGAATATGGACAACACCGCTTTTCCAAAGGACCTGGGCGTGTTAGCTGCTTCTTCAGAGAAATGGGCACGCTTTCTGAGCCCAGTTGCCTGCCGGGAACAGTCCGCACTGCCCCCTACGCCCCCCCCCCCCCCCCAACCCAAGCCTGCTCCGTCCCTGAGGCTGGAGCCACGCCCTTCAGCATTTCCAGTGATGTCCAAATCCGGCTCTGGGTTCTTCCTGGCAAATCTGTAAGTTGCCAAAATTGTGTTAGAACTCCCATCCAAGGGCAGAGATGGAAATCTCTTGAAAATGTTACAGTGGACTCTGCTAAGCAGGAAAAGGGGAAGAGAGGCGCCTGAAGTGTAGAGGTATGCGATGGCAGAGGCTGAGCTGGCCTGGTCAAATGGCCTCGCACAGAAGGAAGTGGTGAATGGGAGGGGCTGGGACAGGGCGGGGGTGGGCAGAGTGGACAGTCCTGGGGCTCACGCAGTAAGAGGTAGCCCACGCCAGGGCAGGGGAGACATCTCCCAGCATAGCCAGGTCAGACAGAACTTGGCAGAACCCTGGTGTGTTCCAGCGTGGGGGCAGGGGAGGGCACATTGGGAGGGTGGAGTGATATGTCAGGGGGAAACCAGACCAACAGACTTTCAACAGGCAGCAGGGGGATGTGGCAAAGCAGAAAAAAATAACATTATGAGTTATTTATAATAACTTGCAGATCAAATCATTTTAGATTCTGAAGACTCCTCAACATTCCTAGTCATCGGTGGGATGGGATTCCTCTAGGGAAGTGTTTCTCAAAGTAGAGTCTACAGATCGGCCTTACCAACATCACTAGGGACGTTTAAAAACAAATTCCCACCTCTACTCTAGACCTGCTGAATAAGAAACCCTGAGAGTAGGGCCCATAATCTGTTTCCACAAGCCTTCCAGAGGATTTTGGTACACACTAAAGTTTGGAAACCATGGCTCTAAAGAAGTCCTTCTCAGATTTTAAGGTGCGTGGGAATGACCAGGTGATCCTATTAAATAAAAATATAAATTTGAATTTATTGGTGTGGGTTGAAACTGAGAATTTGTATTTCTTTTTTTTTTAATAAAAAAAATGTTTATTATTTTTGAGAGGGAGGGGGTAGGATGGGGCAGAGAGAGAGGGAGACACAGAATCCGAAGCAGGCTCCAGGCTCCGAGCTGTCAGCACAGAGCCTGACACGGGGCTCGAACCCACCGGCCGTGAGATCATGACCTGAGCCCAAGTCAGATGCCTAACAGACTGAGCCACCCAGGTGCCCCTGAGAATCTGTATTTCTAAAAACCCTTAGGAGGCTGATGTTGTTGGACCACAGAACATATATCCTGAGAGCCTATGATCAGGACAAGACAAAGCATCCATGGATTATGTCCCAGGGACATTGTGGCATGCTTTTCTACGTGGCAAGAGGAAGGCGTAAATGTGAAGTGTAATCTCCTCTGGGGGTGCCTCATGGGGTGACAAGGACAGGCCTGCGGGTCATGCCACTGCCATCCCGAGGGCAGGTAGGTACTGCACGGTTACAGGAGAGCTCAGGTTGGTGGGTAGTAGAGCCAATAGCCATCACCTTTGACAAATATTTGCTAGGACAGGTCTTGCGGGTAGGGACCCCAGGATATTTTCATTTAAATTCTTTCTGGGGCTTTCCATGGAGCTTCATTTTTGTTCTCTGGGCTGTGTGTCTTTCCTGGAAAAAAAAAGCGTTAGGGGAAAATCAGCTTGAGAATTCCACAAAAAATGTTTACCTAGTAGATTTAATTGGACAGGAAACGGTTTAAGGTGGAAATAGGTAGCCTGAGTTAGACACTTTTAACTTCAATTTCTGATCAATTAGTTGCTTGTTAATGCTATAGAAGTTATTATTAGAGTAAAGCAAATTGGAAAGACTTCTAGGCAGAACCCAAATCCACATCATATTTTCTTTTGGCCGGGAGATTTTCTTTGTAACTGAATAGGAAAATAAATCAGATGAGATGGCTCAGAATTAACCCTAGTGGAGACAGTTAAGAGACTCACTGCATCTCAGTGAATGAGTGAAGGAGAGGTATTGAAAATATATGACTTCCTGAACAACTGTGGGAACAGAATTACTATGTACTGAAGTTGGCTTTATGGTCATATAATATAATATACGGTTAGCGTTTAGTGCTTTGCTTTTTTGTCTGTTGGTTTTAGAGAGTGTGTGAGCAGGGGAGAGGGACAGAGGGAGAGAAAGAGAATCTTAAACAGGCCCCACAACCCGTGGCTCAATTCCCATGACCCTAGGATCATGACCTGAGCCAAAATCAAGAGTTGGATGTTTAATGGACTGAGCCACGCAGGCGCCCCTAGTGCTATGTTTAAAAACAAGAAAGTTTCTTTGCTTTATCTATTCTAGTAGACGTTAAGAATTTACTTTGTTCTTTCAATGAAAAGCAAAGACAAGAATGTTATTTTTTTACCCTCATCTTTTATAACCCTGGAAGAAATTTCTGACTATTGAATTAGACAAATCTAGAAGGAACCTAGATTCTTCTTTAAGCTAACAACACAAATCAATATGAATTGTTTACATCTATGCCATGTTTGTCAACCTTGTGTTTGCTTAGCCTTTAAAGCACTATGATTATTGTTAAATAAAAGTTACATTAAGAGGTCTCAAAATATCCTAGTGGAGAGTGACAATCCCAGAAACCAAATTATCTTCCTTTCTCATTACTTCTGAGTGTCTCAAAAATAGTAAAAATAAAAAGAAAGAAAAAGAAAATGAGTTCTTGAATTTCTGGTTTTCTTTTTTGCAATTTATACTGCATACGTGAATTTCCACATTCCACAAAAGGTAGCAAAGAATGAACGTGGAAATGAATTTTTTAAAACAGAGACTAGCTCACAGCTTTAAAAAGCAGTCCTTTTAAAATAAGTGTTGGCTGTACTAATATCACCATGAGACAAGAATTATAATAATTTGGACCATGTGCTCCCCATTGAGCTACGTAGCTAAGTCACCCCAGCCTTCTAAGGGGCATAAACAGATCTGATTAAACAGTAAAGTTGTAATGACACATGTATACAAAAACATGTGTGTTTTGTGGCATATGGTAAAAAATTTATATGAATTTATATTCAAAGTTTATGTTGAAAAAATCCAAAATACCAGGAAAAACAAGGACAATAGTAATAAATTAAATACATATTAAGTGGCAACAAATTAGATAACTTAGAAGAAATAGAAAAAATTCCTAGAAAAATACAAATTACTGAAACTGACTCAAAAAGAAATAGAAAATCTGAATAGACCTGTAACAAGCAAAGAGATTGAATTTGTAATTCAGAATCTTCACACAAAGAAAAGCTCAGGTCCAGATGGCTTCATTGGTAAATTCCAATAAGGGTAGAACTAATACAATCATTTACAAACACTTTCAAAAAAAAAAAATTGAAGAGGAAGGAATACTTCTCAACTAATTTTATGATTACCCTGAAACCAAAACCAAGCAAAGATAGCACAAGACAAGAAGCTACAGATACTCCTTATGAACAGAGACACAAAAATCCTCAAGAAATATTAATAAACCAAATCCAGCAACATATAAAAATGATTATATACCACAACCAAGTGGAATTTACCCCAAGAAAACAATGTACTAAACTATATTAATGGAATAAAGGAGAAAAATCCCTACATGATCATCTCAATAGATGCAGAAAGCATTTGAGGCAATCCGTTTCATTATAAAAATACTCTTCAAACTAGGAACAGGAGGGAACTCCCTCAATTTCATAAAGGCCATCTGTGAAAACCACTCCATTACCATCATACTTAATGGAAAAGATGGGACGCTTTCTCTCTAAGGTCAGGAACAAGGTAAGAATGTCTGCTCTTTCCATTTCCATTCAACATTGCTGTGGAGGTTTTAGCTAGGACATTTGAACAAGAAAAAGACATAAAAGGCATTCAGATTGGAAAGGGTGAAGTAAACTATTTCTCTCTACAGATGATATGATTTGTATATGGTAAATCCTAAGAAATCTCCTTCTTTCTATAGACTAGCAATGAGCAATTTGTAAAAGGAATTATGAGCACAATTCCATTTAAAAGAGTATCAAGAAGAAAAACATTTATGAATAAATTTAACAAAAAAATGATAAGACTTATACATTGAAAACTGTGAGACATTGTTGAAAAATTTAAAGATAAAAATAAATGAAAAGATATCCCATATGCATGGATCAGAAGACTTAGTATTATTAAGAAAACAATAATTTCCAAATTGACCTACAGATTCAGTGTGATCCATATCAAAATCCCAACAGTCTTTTTTTGCAGAAATGGGAAAGCTGATCATAAAATTCATATGAAAATGCAAGGGATCCAGAATAGTCAAAACAATCCTGAGAAGGAAGAACAAAATGAGAGGACTCACTTCCCAATTTCAAAGCTTACTACAAAGCTGCAGTCATGAAGACAGTGCGATGCTGACATAAGGACAGACATACAATCAGTGGAATGGAATTGAAAGTCCATAAATAAACCATTACATTTATGGTCAATTGACTGCAACAAGAGTGCCATGACAAGTCAATGGTGTGAAAATAGTCTTTTCAACAAATGATGCTGGGACAACTGTATAATCCCACATGAAACAATGAACTTCAACCACTTCTTAAGCCACATAAAGAAATTAATTCAAAATGGATCACAGATCAATATTTAAGAGGTAAAACCATAAAACTCTTAGAAGAAAACATAGAAGTAAATCTTGATGACCTAGTATTAGGCAACGGTTTCTTGGATATAATACCAAAAACATATACAGTTAAAGAATAGGTGAAATTGAACTTTATCATAAAAAAAAAATTGTCCTGAGAGATTCTGGGTTGGTGAACATGTGGAGCTTTGGGGAGAATGGAGTCTGGAGAGGGCATGGAAGATCCACATCCTTTACCACATTTCTTGCCCTGTGCATCTCTTCCATCTGGCTGTTCCTGATTATATGCTTTTATAATCAACCTGTGATCAACTCTGGGTAGGTTCTCTGAGGACGGATTTGCTCAGTAGCTATTTGTCCACTGTGTGGTTGGATGCCTGAGGTGATCCCTGAAAGCCAGTCTTCAAAGAGGGTCTTTTTTCCTCTCAGGTCATGCACCATGACCAAAATCAATAGGTGAAGGGAATTCATCATAAACATCTGTAGTAGATGCTTTTGGTTGCCACCCATCCCTCTAGCCTCCAGTCACAGGACTCTGATTTTATGCAGGTGTCCAGGGCTCTACCTCTGAACACAGGAGGCAAAAGCAAGGTAATGATGTGTTCTGAGCTGAGAAAGGCCTCTGTGATTCTATGCCTCTCTCAGACACAGATCTGGACATGCATCACTGTGGCCTCTTTGGAACCTGAATTCTTTCAGATGTGAAAGGATTTTAATAGGATTTACTCTTACTGTCTACGCATATTCTCTACGTTATCTGCATAATGACATGTTATTGATCAAGAGAATCAACACCATAGAGTTTGGGATGCGAACAAGAGCAAACCAGTGCCCAGAGACTTGGGGAAACTCCCAGTACTAAGGCCAATGCTATGCTCTTGCAGCCCATCCCTCTCCCATTTATCGCCCTAGTAGAGAGATGGAGATACAATGATAGGAGTCTGTTCAGTGTTTGTTAATTAAAAAACAAATGAATGAATGAATGAATGAATGAATGAATGAAAGAAAATTGAGCCGAGAATGGTACAATCAAGAAAGCGAAAACACACCCCTTTAAATGAGAAAAAGTTACAAATCATATATCTGATAAGGGACTGGGATTCAAAATAGAAAAAGAATTCTAAAACTCAATAATAAAAAGACAACTCCACCAGTGGGCAAAAGATTTGAGTAGACATTTCTCCAAGAAAAATGTCAAAAAACACAGCAAGCACAAAGATATTCAATATCATGTCATTAGGTAAGTACAAATCAAAACCATAGTGAGATACCACCTCACACTCACTAGGATGGCTGTAATAAAAAAGACAGTAACAAGCGTTAGCAAGGCTATAGAGAAGTAAGAACCCTCATAAATTTGCTGGTGGGAACCAACATGGTACAGCAATTCTGGAAAACACTTTGGCCGTTCTTCAAAGTGCTAAACATACTCCTGGAATTGAAGACATCCATCTCCACAAAACCTTGCACATGAGTGTCCATAGCAGCAATATCCATAAAAGCCAAAAAATGGAGACAACCTCAAATGAAAAACTGACAAAATTATAAATAAAATGGGAAATCTTTAAATGAGATACTATTTTGTAATAAAAAGGAATGAAGGGACACATGCTAATGATGTGGATGAAACTTGAAGACATTATACTAGTAGAAAGAAGCCAGTCACAATCATGTACTGGTTGCATTCATATGAAATGTCTATAATAGGTAAATGTATATCTAGAGAAAGATTAGCAGTTGTGGAGGGCTGTGCAGGTGTGGAGTTGGGGAGAAATGGGGAGTGATTGCTAATGCCGGTGGGTACAGGGTTTCTTTGGGGCTGATAAAAATATTCTAAAGTTAGTGGTGATGATGCACATATCTGTGAATATATCAAAACTATGAAAGTGTATACTATAACTTTTTTTAAGTTTTATTTATTTTTTGAGAGAGAGAGAAGAGAGAACATGAGTGGGAGAGGGACACACACACACACACACACACACACACACACACACAGAACCTGAAGCAGGCTCCAGGCTCCGAGCTGTCAGCACAGAGCCCAACACAGGGCTCGAACTCACAAACTGTGAGATCATGACCTGAGCTAAAGTCAGAGCCACCCAGGTGCCCCTAAAGTGTATATTTAAATAGCAATTCCTATGGTATGTGAATGACATCTTAATAGAAGATACTTAAAAGTAAATACTATGGCTTTAAGTTTGGAAATCTAAGTTGTACACTATGTAATAATTTATTTTCTCTTCCTGTTTCTCTCTGATAGTAAAAGAAGTGTGTTATTTTTTTTTTTCTACCTATAGTAGCCAGCCTCATATGGTTATTTCCCTTTCTTATGCAGAGCTTGACTGTGTTTAGGAAAAATCCAGTCCAAGAGGGTGAAGGAGAAAGGGAATATTCTCCAGACACCTAGAGTCTGATCCTAGTACATGCTTGATGCCTGGTGTTCCAAAATAAAAGAAATTCCCTCTATTCAAGGAGTTTTTCTCTTTATTTATCACCTAGTACATTGATTATATCTGATCAGCAGTAGGACCTTAACAATCTAATATAGGAAGGTAAATTATGGGTTTACAAAGAGTTGTAGAACAAGACCCAAGTTGTAAAGGAGAGGTATACCTCATTTCACAGACATGTTTCACTGAAGAGGCAGAGTGATAATAATTCAGTAAAGATAATTGTAAACATTTGTGCCATACTTTCCAGTTTGCCTGACCCCTTGTCCAAACACTGCCTCGCTTAACTCTCCCAATAACCCTCTAAGGAAAGTGTTTCCACCCCCGACATATAAAAGAGGCAAGGGTGATTATACATCAACATATTCTACTTTATACCCTGGGCCATTTTCATAAGTACACAGAAATCCATGATCTGTGAGAGTTTACATGGAAGAACTTTGGAGACAACTTGGAAAACAATAACAAGAAAGTGGATCAGAAAAACACTGCGGAGGAAGTAAAGTCAAGCAACCCCGCTAGTTACCTCTGAGAAATGGGTAACTCTTTCTTTTTGTAGATTACAAAACCATCACTAAAGCACCTGAGGGTAGAGATGGAGAATTTCATCTATTTGGACATCTGCTTAATGGCTTATCTTGCTAAAGGTAAAGCCTTCATTCAATTTGTTATTTGCCTCAGCATGCAGAGGAAGTAATAAATGGAATTGCTACTTGGTCTTAATTCTGAGCAGTAATGCAGATTAAAGTGGAGTCTGGAAATAATAGGAACTATAAAAAAGTGTGACCATGTTATCACTGAATGATTCTGTCAAGAAATGAATGTGTTTGGCATTGCACTTAACTTGGAATTTGGAAAAGCAGATTTCAAGAAATTCAGAGGAAGTTTAGATAATTCTATAGACAATATATATTTTTTTAATGTTTCTTTATTTTGGGAGAGAGGGAGAGACAAAGTGTGAATGGGAGAGGGGCAGAAAGAGAGGGAAACACAGAATCTGAAGCAGGCGCCAGGCTCTGAGCCTGACGCAGGGCTCGAACCCACGGACTGTGAAATCATGACCTGAGTCAAAGTTGGACGCTCAACCGACTGAGCCACCCAGGTGCCCCTATAGCTAGAGTATTCTAAAGGAAATATGCACAAAAGATATAGGGGGCTCAAAATAGACAAAATTCGGACCCTAAAACTCGTATAAAAAAGAAGGAAAGTTTTCAGAAATTATTATGCATTCCCAGAGTGTTCTTGGAGCTAGGGTAGGACTCATTCTTAAGGTGGAAGGAGGCCCCTCAAATGAAGGAGGATGCAAAATCATGGCCTGGCCTGTGACAAAAATCACAGATAGACGCAGTGTCAGAATGAGCTGAAGATTTCCAAAAATACATGAGACCTTGAAAAGGGATATTTTTTCAACCATTCACTGAATGAAAAGAACAAGAAAGTTTAGGGCTTTTAACAGGGACAATACAGAAGTAAACAGATAGGTCTAGAAAACCGAACTTTTCCTCCCCTACCCATGTCCGTACTCGCTGCAAAGGAGAAAGAACTTGAAAAGAAATGGGCAGCCAGATCCAGTGGAGCTGAGATGACAGAAAAGTCGACACAGGCAGCTCAGGAGCAGGAAGAAGTTGTTTAGACCACGTGGAACCTAACTGGGACAGGTGCTCATGGGAAATGAGAAGATAAGGAAGAAGTTAAGTAAATGAATAAAAGGCTGAAGGGTTTGTTAACTGGTAGCTGAATGTGAGGCGACAGTTACATGACATGACGTAGCCACATAATGGGTGGATTTGGGAAGTAGAAACATTGGGGCTTTGTTAACACATTTCTAGTGTTGAAAGCAGGGACAGACAGCCCCACCCTTTGGTGCCGGCCAGACCACATCTGGAGTTTCGTCTTCCATGAAGTGACCTGCACTTTAAGAGGGACAATGAGTAACTAGGGCACATTTTTTTTTTTCTTGATAGAGAAAGAGTTCAGAGAAGATGGACAAAATAATCTGAGTCCCTTCTAATTCGGAGATTGGCCCGTGCAAATTCCCTCCCCTTCCCCAGCGTTGTCTTTTTCTAGATGATGCCAGCAGGCCCGGTCTGAGGACCCAGAGGGGATCTTGCAGGAGCGGCCAAGAGGGTCCTTGGCTTCTTGAGGGATGGAAACCAAATGCGAGCCAGCAGGAAGTGAGAGCAGAGTTTATTGAAGATACAGAGTGCGGATACATATGGAGCATCTGGGGGCTTGGAAAGGAAACGCACATGAGTCTCATCTTTGCTTGGGGACTGGGGTTTTTATTGAGGTCAATGGTCAGGTGCAAGTGTCCCCTCAGGCATCCAGGAACCAATGAGAACAAAGGCAAGGGCCCAGGTCTGGAGCCAGACATCTAGCACTGCTGGTCTGGAATATAGGTGTGACAGCTTCCTCTGGTCATCTCACCCGGTCCTTCCTGAGATATTATGTATTCTAAGGAAGTCATTATTAAATCCTAGTCTCTTACAGGGAGAACACTATTTGCAATGAAGCCTGTGTAAAGTGTGTGAGAGTACAGGTCATAGCAAGAATAGAAGCAGGAAAAGGAGCCAAAAGCAGATTTTTATGGAATCCCTCAGTTTTCCTATCTCACTAAGACCTATCAAAATAATTGCTATTCCTCCAGGGCTGGTCTCCAGTAAAGAAGTGAGACTTGGGATTTTCAAGTGACTGGGGGCCCAGCTTCAGGCCTAGACCGGCCCAGGAAATGCCAATGTGGCAGGTCTGAGTCAAAGAAAATCCTGCCCACTGCTGGACCTGAGGCAAGTTGCTTTTGCTCTGCACCTCATTTTGCTCATCTGCAAAGTGGGGCTAATCGTATGTACTTCAGGGGACTGTGGTGAAGATGAAATGGGATAACCTTTATAGAGAATTTGCGTCAGTTCTTGACGTGTGATCTGACCATGTTGACAGAGAACCGCCAGAAGCATACATGGAGACATTTTATTTGGGGAACGACCTGACTACCCTAAGCTAATCCACTGCTACATAAACATCAGGCTGTATCTGCATCTCACTGCTTTCCATGCAGTTGCTTTTAGGTGGGGCAGTGCATCTAGAACAAAATGGGGAGATAGCCTATCCAGGGGGTCTTTTGCTACTTAGCAATTTCAATCTGACAGGTTTGTTATTACTTTCCTAGAGGGTTGAGTCACTCCCTGCCACTACAGAAATGGAGACAATGGGGGACCTTCTCAGCCCCTAATCACCCCCTCATTCTCAGTATTGATATTTAATAAGGCCCTGTGGGCTTCAGCCTGGCCCTTAAATCCTCAGCATTATCAGGATTCACAAAGGCAGGGATGCAATTCAAAAACACTTAAATCCTGACCAAGAGACTGTGAGGGACCTTCCTGACTACTAACTGGCCCATGTGCACAGCAGAGGTAGACAGGGCACCCTGGCGCCAGGGCCTGGGGCACAAGTGCTCTGGTGTGCCAGACCCTCCGCGTCCTAGACTCCATGGGCTCCAGGAAGGAGCTGGGCCATTCCAGACTGTAGACTGGGGTGGGCACAGCACATCTACCCCTTCATAGCAGAAGGGTTCCATGGGCCTCTCGGACGCCAAGGAAATGTTATAGAGTAGCATTTTAATGAACTGAGTATAAATGCATTAAAAACACATGGAATAAATGCTCCTTGAAATAAACATGGGTTTAAAAAAATGAAGAGAAAAGCAAATGTTTTGGCAAAACACATTTTGGGTTTGTTTGAACCCCAAGTATTTGAAAACCGTTCAGGCAATCTTACTCAATCCAGAGTGCCATTTAGCTCTCCCATGATGACTAATAATACACACAAAAGTGGGAAAATTCAGCATATTTCTCTAGTCATGGCATTTCCAGACAGAAAGACACAGACCAGCCGAAAGACTTTGAGAGAACATTTTTTAAAATAAGAAATGAAGGCTTTGAATTTTGTAGAGAAATGACAGGAGTTAAATGTGTGTTGATTAATTAATGTAAGACAGAAAAGTAAATAGAGACATTATTAACTTAAAAGTTGAGGTGCATGTTTGGTGCCCAAACACTGAATCCTTATGTTCATGAGTCAAAAAAATCACGACCAATCTCATTTACAAAAACAAAAACAACACAGACCAAAACACAAACCCCAAATCAAACAAACAAACAAACAAACCCCAAACCAACCCAAACAAACAAACAAACAAACAGACCCTTTACCAGTTAATTTTCTAACCCTCATGTGCACTTGACTAGAAAGCTTGACTACCTGAAAGGCTGGAGAACTAGGCCCACAGCACTCTTACCTGCCATGTGTCCCACCTGGGTCTTCACCTTGACCACCAGATCTAGACGACTTGTGACATTCTGAGCCCACTCATCCTAAGGTCTCAGATGTCCTCAAACTGCCTGCTTTCCGCCACTTCCCCATCTCTCCAAGAGCTGACTTCCCACCAGCCACTTGATTTCAGATGTGTGTCAGCTCAGGTGTTAGTTAACAAGCAAGGTGTTTGCTAACAAAGGCCTAACACCTCCAGGAGGTATTTGCATTTTAATAGGGAACCATTACAAGAATTCGGATCCTGAAAGGAAGGAAGCCTTGATGGTAAAATGCTGGGAGCCCGCGTGGGTATTTTAGAGCAGGGAGCTCTCTCTTTAGATCCTAACACCAGAAAGCTAGCCCTGCCTACAGTTCTCCAGAGTGGAACATGAAATCATCGTTCCTGTTCACTCTTCCTGGGCTGGAGATCAGCTCCCAAGGTGAAGCGGGCATCTCTGAACAGCAGACTCCAGAGCCTGATCCCACGGGATGAGATGTCAGCATTGGCTTTTGAGGAACTGAAGAGCAGTCACTCAACCCTGGAACATTTCTGGGCCAGACTCTGCTTTAGGTGCTGAACTTGCAGGTACAAGTTAAGTGCAGCTGCAAACCTCAAAGAACTTCTCCAAGAACTCACTCTTTAGCAAGGAGATCCCAACAGAGAGGGGAGCATAAAGGAAGAAGTGTGCTGCTTGAGGCGATGGGGAAGTTTCCTCACCACCAACTGCTCTGCCTCATTTGGCTTCTTGCACCATCACACCCACACCCTCATCATGTACAAGTTTGGGGCTTTTTTTCGAATGATAAAACTAAGGTGAGTTCATTTTAGAAGTTTCCAAAATTATAAAACAGCACAAGGAAGGAACCAGAAATTACTGATAATGTCACCATCCCTGGAATCAAAAATTAACCGATATTTTATGTTCTTCTAATCTTTATACGTAGGGATTTAGTTTTAATGACTATATATAAATATACAATATATATACACATATATATGTATATGAAATATTTATATATATATTATTTTGTATGTTTTCCTCCCCTTTTACCGTATGACCAGAGTTTCCCCATTATTTTAAAACAAAATTTTGATGTTTATTTTTGAGATAGGGAGAGACAGAGCCCAAGCGGGTGAGGGACAGAAAGGAGACACAGAATCCAAAGCAGGCTCTGAGCTGTCAGCACAAAGCCCAATGCAGGGCTCAAGCCCATGAACCACGAGACTGTGACCCGAGCTAAAGTCGGACGCTTAACCAACTGAATCACCCAGGCACCCCAAGGGTTTTCCCATTTTAAACATGCTTTGCAAATGTCATGTTCCATAGAATAAAGGGTAGTAATCAACCAAATAGAATTTTGTGATGTGTTGAGGTTTCTGCAAACTCTCTATTCTCTTTATTAAACACTCAGACTCTTTGGAGAGTTGTAAAACTAAAAACCTTAAGCATAAGGAGCCTGCACTGAGTAATATATAACTTTTTAGGATAATGAATCTTAAGGAAGAAGGTTTGAAAGTATTGCATTTCATTGACTTTAGTTCCTGGAAATTTGAAACATTACCGACTTCCACACCAGCCATTGCTTTGTGACTTCTGTTACCTTCTCAGCAGTGTTTCACAAACCCTGAGTCTATTTTAGGTTAGGAGTCTTTAATAGGTATTCCATTATAAAGGAAAAACTAACAAGTCTTATTATTTTTGGGAGAATTTGGATCTTTTCTCCCTTGGATGTCAGGGTGCTAGGGATCAGAATGATATAGACAAAAATATATTTGCTTTGAGATTCCCCTGCCCATATCTATCCAATAAGGTCTGATACTAATTTATTTTCACAGAAGGCAACCCCATTTCTGAATCGGTATTTTTCTTCTGAAAGGGGAGCTTCTTGGTTTTCTCAGCAATCTGGATATAGCTAGCCACTTTGTAAGACAAAGCTCATTGTATGAATTATGGAAAAACTTCCTTTAAAAACTCCTGGTACTGCAACCACCAGTATAAACAAGAATCACCTGGAGAGCTTGTTAAACTGCCCCAGGCCCCTTATTCCAATTCATTATGTCTGGAGTGGGCCCAGCCGGCCTTTTTTTTTTTTTTTTTTTTAAGTTTATGTATTTTGAGAGAGAGAGAGGCTGGGAGGGGCAGAGAGGGAGGTAGGGAGAGAGAATCCCAAGCAGGCTCCTCATTATTGTGCAGAGCTCCATGCGGGGCTTGAAGTCCCAAACCACAAGATCATGACCTGAACCAAAATCAAGAGTTGGCTGCTCCTGGACTGAGCCACCTAGGAGCCCCTGGGGAGACTTATTTTTAACACGAAGCCCCAGGGGTGTCTAAGGTCCAAGGGCCACCCTTTGAGAAACATTCCCCTACCACGTAAATGTCCAACTCCAGCAAGTTCCTTCGCACTCTGGCTCAACTCTTGAGTCCCAGCATGCTCAACTCCCAACCCTAGACCCAACCATTTCTGTCATCCTGATGACCCAGTCTTCAGGGTGGGTTAGCACTTGCTGAGTACCAGGTCATTCCCAGTACTTCCCACCTTCCCACCTTCCCAACACACTCTTCTACCCCATACCTTCACGTCATCCCTTTTGTCCAGTGGGGTAGCTGTCCTTTTCCCTCTGGACTTGTGACCAAATATTTCCTCGTCTGTGAAGTCTCACCCTGTTGTACAGGTAGAATAATCGGTTCCTTCTCTGTGGTTTTAGAATCTTGCTGCTCTTAAATACGCACAACAGAATTGCTTGCATGTTTGCTTTTCTTCTAATTGGAAGCTCTCGTGGGTACAGAGACCATATCATCCTTTTATGAGCCTGGTGGTTTCCTGCTGTTGTTCTGAGTACTTCTTATATATTAGCTTCTTTCATCCTCCTAACATCTCTATTGTAATATTATTTCTATATTGCAGCTGAGTTAAATTAGTAAAAAGATGAATGAATGTTATGAATATTTATTGAATACAAAAATTGAGGTGGAAAAGCAGTGGGAACAGAACCCATGTCGTAGGCTTGAGTCTCGAGGGACATGGGAAATGATTGCCTGTATTGTCATGGGATAATGAAGGTAATGGAACACTGATAATTCAGTATTTGAAAGAAAATTATTTACAAACATCTGTTTCGATTTTTTTTTTGTATATGTTGTGTTGCAATTATAGTTTAGCAATAGAAGTCATTTCATAATTTTTTAAGTAGCTATTTAAAAATGTGTTGTGGAGACCTTTCATTTATGGTCACATAGTATTTTCCTTCAAAGATGTATTGTTCTGGACAGATCTTCAGTCAGGCTACAGTGAGACTCTCTGTATTACAGACATACTAGCTTCCTTTAGGTTCTTAAACACCTCATTTTCCATTCTGCCTCAGAGCCATCACCCATATGGGCCCCTCTGCCCGAAAGGCTCCTTCTCTCCTTGCCCAGTCAATGCCAACTCCTCTTGCAAAGCCCAGATCAAATGGGACCACCCCTAACATTTTTAGGGCTCAAAGCAAGAGTGCAAATGGAGGTTCACCTGCTATAGACAGAATTTAGACTTCTCAGACCCCCCTGAAGTTCCACATGAGGATGTTGTGGTATAAGGACCACAACTCATGGTTCCATGCTAGTGGCCAAAGCTTCATCTCCCTTGTTCGCCCATCCTTGGTTTCTTTTCACATTGTGAAAGGACTGTGAGCATCAAATGTGTACATCAAAGCCCTCGCATTCTCACACTCTACAAGCAGCCCTTCTTGACCACCCCCGAAACTGAAGGTGTTTGTACTTGCCCCTTTGGGATGTTAGACACAGATGAGGTCCTTTAGATGGGGATTCAGAGGTTCAGGGCACCCCAGGCATTGGTGGTATGGGAGGTAAAGCCTCCTTCAAAGTGTAGGTCTGGGGACTCTTGACTCGGTCTATAGGTGATGCTGAGCTCAAACATCCTTTCTGAAGAAATTGACCCTGCCCCTCAGACACGGCCAGATTCTCCAGTTAAACTTTCATAGCACCTCCTAGTTCCCTTTGTAGCACTTACAATGATAATTAAATAATTCACAGTTTAATGAGCTATGCTTAATTGGTGGTACAAGGCCTACAACCCCCCCCCCTCCCACCATAAAAACTCAGTTTTACAAAGATGGAACCAAATCTGTTTTTGTTCACCTTGGATTTCCATCGCCTAAAACAGTGTCTAGCACATGAAGGGTGCTCAATATGTATTTGTTACATGGGTGAATGAAGGGAAGGTTTCTATTATCTATTCACAGCACATAGAAATAATTTAAGTCTTCCAAAAAATGTTACGCAAACTGCTTCACTTTGTCTCACACATCTCTATCATTATCACCATCAAAGTTTTACATGGTAAAAGTTTAAATATTACAAACAATTTTCTAGCATTTTGGTTCCAAAGATAAAGTCGCCACAAGGATCTGTAGAGACAGAGGGTTTAGACAAGATTTCCAGGCACAAGCCCATGCAGATATGTACAGTGTAAATCCTATACATCTACATAGCGCAATGCCAATATCACACTACACACAGCTTTTTCTTTCTGGAGAATTACAGAGTTCACATTGTAAGAATCAAACTGGAAGTGAAATGAATAAAATATACCCTTCATAGGATTGCATGCAATTCTACTTAGCGATCTTCATAAAATCTTGAGGGGAAAAATCCTTTTTGAAAGAAAAACAACTCTGGGTGGTGCTCGAAAATTCAGAAGGCAGCTCGAAGCTCTGCCAATGACAACTGTAAGTAATAACATGGTATTAAATTTTATTTTCCATTTTTAAGCCCGAATTTTTTGAAAACCAGCAGGTATGTGGAATTATATTTCTAACAGACATTCTGAAAAAAAAATTAGTGGTTTTATTTATCTTGGTATGAAAACCTCGATCTTCAAGGGTAAGGTTTTGATTCATTGAGAGATAGGATCCTTCTGGACAGAAGGCCTGCATGCGACAGTTTTGGGGTGTAGCTGCTTCCAAGGGTTCTGTTCTTATTTTCCAGCTGCCGATTAATGGGCAAAAATTATCTTCTAAATCTGAAAATCTGTTCTCACTTGAAGGTTCTGTAGTTTTGAATGAACCAGCAGAGATAATATTGTAAATAGATCACTTTTCCCCCAAAACACACCGAGAGAGGACAGAGCCATCTCAGCCTGGAAGCTGTTTTGGACCTTGACCGTCGTTATTCAATGAGACCTTTATTCCGGGCCGTGGAAATTCAGAGTGCTACTGAAAGAAACACCTTTCTTCAGAAATTGCTGAATTTCTCAGGAGCTTAATAAATCTCTGTCCTATATTCTTTCTGGGAAAGGGCAGACAGCAAGTACTCAAGTTCTAAAAATAAAACCAGTCAAATCAATACACGACGTCACTCAATCTGTCATATCTCCTGTGACCCAGGGCTTCTTAGCACAGTTGGCACTTGGGGCCAGATAACCCAACCACAGATTTTCTCCTGTGGCTTTTACTGTGTGGTTTTTTTTTGTTGTTGTTGTTTGTTTTGTTTTTGTTTTTGTTTTTGTAGGGGCCAAATTTATACATAACACAAAATTTACCATCTTAACCACTTTTAACTCTCTAGTTTAGTGGCATTGAGTATACTCACTTTGTGCAGCCATCATGGGTGGATAACAGTTATTTATCTCCATAACTTGTTCATCTTTTGAAACTGAAATTCTGTTCCTGTTAAACACCAACCCCCAATACCCCTCTCCCCACAGTCCCTGGCAGTTACCTCTTATTTTTTTTTTTTTTAAGCCTATATGGATCTGAGACCTTGAGGTAAAAGTGAAGCTGCACATGTGTGTATGTGTGTGTGTGTGATACCATCATTAAGTCAAAAGTTCCGGGAACTGGGTGTTTTCCTTCCCATGTGTGTGTTCTGTGGGGCTCCAGGGACCAGGCCTGTGCTGTTACCTCCCTGGCTTCTATCCTGCCCATGCCATGTGTCTACTGTGGAACACAATGCAGGTTGTTATTGGAAGTGTTCCTGCCTTGGTTTTCTCCTCTACAAAGCAGGGCTGATCACAGTGCTATCTACGGGGGATTCTTGTGTGGATTAAATGAGTTAATAAACACAAAATGCCAGGTCTGCCTCATATTCCATCGGGTCCATGCTCTGCACAAGGATGAGAACCAGGGCAGCTTGTATTTGACCCGGAATCTCAGAGCAGTTTAGCTTGTCTAGGTAGAAATAGACATTTAACCCCGTTGTTCTCTCCCTGTTACAATCTATCTCTCAATTGGAGGGTAATCTCTTAGCTATGTATAACTGGATTTTGTTTCCACCCTCTAGGATCAGAAGGCTGAATCAACAGCTCACTTGGAATGTGATTTAAACATGTGTGCGGTGTACAGATAGGACCATCAGCCAGGAGACTCCATGCTCTTGAACCAAGGGATGTTTCTGTTGTCCTGCAGGGGCTAAAACACAAACTACAAGCTTTGCTGAGCCCACCTTTTTCTCTCTCCATAAGGTGAGTCTCAAGCACATGGTTCCTTTTCTGCACCATCTAAATGTTGTTTTTTTCTCTACAGCATAATTTAAATAGCTTATATAGGACCTGACAGATATTAAGTTGGTGATTATGATCTAACATCAGATTTCACAGATCTGAATGCTGCCTCCATCACTTAACTGTTTATATAACCTTAGGGTTCTAAGCCTCCGTTTCTTAACCTGTAACATGAAAATAGTCATGGTTGCTGCTTCATAAAATTATTGTGAGAACTAATGAGATACCAAGTGTAGTGCACTTAGCAAGCAAATACTACCTTTATTGTCTATAGGGATACAGAAGCCATAGCAGACTAGACAGGTATGAGATGAGGTTAGGAAAAAAAAAAAATCAGTGTTTCTCAAGAAATATCTTCTGGTGAATTAGAATGATGTATTTGTTCTGTGAACTAAACCAATTACTGTTTTAGAAAGACAACCTCTAAAGTTTGAAAGAAATAGCTATCAATAACTGTTTGTTACATGCTAGGAGATGTGCTAATGGTTTTACAGGTATTTTCTCATTTATATCTTAATGTAGTCAGTACACTTAGGAGAAGGTATGATCATCCCCATTTTTCAGACAAGGAAATTGACACAGACGGAGGCCCATTAACTTGTCCAAGGTCATAGAACTAGTAAATGACAGGACAAAATCCAGTTTGGTTGTGTTCTCATCCACCGTGTAACATTACTTCCAAACCAAAACGTTAACTGATGAGGTCTGTTGATACAGTAATGACCAGTGATGAAATCATCATCATGTCACCTAGTTCTAGGCCATGCTACAATATGTGCTCTAAAATTCACATATTGCCTTTTAAAGGAAATCTATTCATATGGTTTATGATAGACTGAGACTAGTATTATTTTTTTTTCACGCAGGACATAAAGCTAACTGTAGTGTTTGATCAAAACTAAAACTCAATATGTGAATGATATTAGTGTTCTTTAGTTGTTTGCCTTAAAATTTGGTGGTTATAAAGTCGGTCTTCATAAAGCTTTAGCTTGACCTTTGCTCACTAGCTCAGGCTTGACGACCTAACAGGTAGAGGTATTCATTGTTGGATAGATCTTCCCATTTTTGGATGAGTAAAACTGGTCCTATTTGAAAAGCCCACTGCTTGAGATTGGCCCAAAACCAAATCATAGCTTTAGGAGAAAAAAAATAGCTGATTGCTTATTGCTTTCCAAATTTTTGACATGTTTTCAATGTAGAAAGCTGTTCTAAGGAAAAGTAGGGCAGGGTGGGGAAGGAGAGAGAGAAACCTTGAAAACTCCACAATATACAATCTGCGTCATTTGCTTTACTAAATTGTTGTTCCTTGCCAGTGTCAATAAACTCCTTTTAGTGGTTTAGCGTGTTTGGTTGGCTGTACCTATGCATAAAATAAACAAAGCATCTAGCATTCCCTTTACAAGTGATGACGATGGGTGCTGTGTAACTACCCAATATAACTCTTAATGAAGGAATAATGAAATTTACCTTGCAGAGGCATCAAAAAACAAACATGTTTTTCTAGTGCCTAGGTCCATGACCAACTTCTCAATTGCTGTCTAAGAATTTTATATATGGGATGTCTTAAATTCCAATCCCACATGCAAAACAAGCATCTTAAAACCTGTGCTTGTCCATCTGGAATGACATCAGAGTGATTAATTCTTTCACCCTTTTAGGGCAGTGTCAGCTGAGATTCAGGAATTAATCAAGTGCTCAAGGTCTTAAGAAAATTCAAGCTGTTGAATTAAGACAAGATGTTTGCACTGAGTGCTAACAGGAATGAGGTGCTATATGTAGTAACTCGTTAAAAAAATGTTATGTACTGAGGTATTTACATGAATTTTCATTGGAATATTCAGTTATATTTTTACATTATACAATGAAGTCTTAAGAATAACAGGCTGTAAGTACATTGTGTAAGAGTTTGTCAGGAGAAATCTCAGGTGGGTTGGGAAACGCAAAGCAAGCTCATTTTTCAAATAATGAATGATAGTATCAAAGGGATAGAGTTTAATTTTGTTGCTTTTTAAGAAGAGTAATAATGAACTGAAAATGCAAATATAGAGTATATTTGGGCTATCTTAAAAATAGAATTTTTTCAAGAAAAAAATGCAAAAGTTAATTACTTTGTTGTGTGACAGTCTTTGATTTTTACAATTGATCCAAAAAAGGGAAGGGATCTTTAGTAAGTAGGTTTGGAACATCAAGTTCGTGGTGTCCTTCCAAGCTGGATAAATCAGGAAGAATGCTCTCTACCAAGAAAGGGATGGTCTTTTGGAAGAGAGGGTAATCAACCTAGATTCTTTCTGCTAGGATAAACATCAAAGTTCTTGTGGCAGTTCATAGAAGAGGAATCCGCTTCCATACATTTGGCCAGATTTTTGGCACCTGGCTAAAAACATTGAGCAACCAAAGCCCTGGCTTGAATTTTATTAAAATTGAGTTTTCAAAGGCTACTCTTCTAATTGGGGTGGAGTGGATTGAGTCCTTTGATTGGGATGGGCTCTTAGTATACACATGGCTTGGAGAACTTTCTCCTTTTGTTTCATTGGAAAACTTTATGTTTTCATCTCTCTGTCCAGCCATGGCCCTCTCTCCCCACAATATTCTTTGAGGAACATCTAGTCCTCTATAAAACATCTAGTAAAGAAGAAAAAAGAAAACAAAACCTTGTTTTACAAATGCTTGACAAGATTTTTAAAAAGTAATGGAATTTCATACCAAATCTTTGTCTTTGCTTATATCTAAATTTGATTAGATGTGATGCTAATGATTAGGGAAAAATGAGTAATGATAAATGGTTGTTGAGCCAATTAATGGATGAGCATGACTTCCCAAAGCAATCTCGCTGAAATCCTGCTGCAGGTTTCTAATGAAGCCTGTGTTTTCCATCAATTCCCAAGGAATATGAAGGCAGCCATACTCTTTTGGCAGTGGTTTAGCTAAAATTAAAACTAATAACCTTTTGGTCTAATGCTGTTTCTCAAACTGGTGGGAAGCACAGACTTCTGTTGTTTAGTATTTATTGTGTGTGTCTTCCAGATTCTCCGTTGAGGAAAAGGTAGTCTGTACCTTGGCCTTGGGCAGTGGAGCCCTAGGCATGGGAATCTGTGCCTCTAATTTTCCCAGCAGCACCAGAGCCTTCCCAGGTAGCCTCAGAAGTTAGCCCTCCTTCTCAACCACAATGCAAAATACATCATTCAGTGCGGTGCAGATACGTATCTCCGGCCTGTACTTCACTGATCAAGGCACTTATTTTTTCTTCAAAATTTTTATTGTTAGAATTTCCAAATTACATAAAAGATAAAGACTAGTATAATAAAAATCCATAGGCCTCATTTAGATTTATCAGTTATTCACATTTTTCTCTTACTTATTTATCTATTTATTTACCTTTACTGAACTATTTGCAAGTAAGTTGCAGACACTGTGACACTTGACCTCCTTGGACCTTAACATATCCCTCCTAGGCATAGGGATGTAGCCACAGAACTATTATTATATACCCCTAAACTGTATCATTTAATATGAAGTCCATATTCAAATTTCTCCAATTATTTCCCAGACGTCTTTTGTTGTATTGGTTGGTTGGTTGATTGATGTAGGATTCAGTCATGGTTGATGGATTGCATCTGGTTGTCTTTTCATTCTCTTTTAATCTAGAATAGGTCTCTGACATTTCTGTTTGTTTGGTTCTGTTCTCATGCCAATGACTTTTCTGAAGAACCCAGTCTAGTCTTATGGAATCTTCTACATTATGGATTTGCCTGATTGATTTTTCATTGTTATATTCAGGTGCTTTGGCAAGAGTATTACATTGATTTTGTATATTTCTTAATGCTTTACACCAGGAGTAGTTGATGTCAGATTGTCCCACCACTGGTGATCCTAATTTTGGTCACTTGGTCAAAGTAGTGACCAGAGGGGTCTCTCTAGAGTGAGGTATATTTCTCCCTCTGGGATTAATAAATAATCCGTGGGGAAAAACTTGACTGTGTGACTTTCTGTTTTTTAACAATTTCTCATCTTATATTTTCATGATCCATTAATGATTTTTGCCTGCTACAGTTATTACTTGGGGATTGCAAAATGGTAACTTTCCCAATACTATTATTTATTTTTCATTTATTAACTGGTGTTCTACAAAGAAGAGATTTTTAAATTTCTCAGTCTTGCCCCTTCTCTATAATCATTATGGACTCATTTTTAGAAAAATTAGTGTATTTTGATTCATAGCCATCCTTGTTCTTTTTGACACTCAAATGCTCCCAATTTGGTTAGTGGAGGTTACTCCAAGATGACTCCTGTGTTTCTTTGATATGGTGCCATTAGTATGTGAGCACTTTGTTGTTTTCTTACACTGCATTGCCCCTTTTTTTTCCTTGCCCCAAACCTGGAATTTGCAACTACTGTAGCAAGCCATGGTGTCTTATAGTGTGGAATGTTTAGAAATCATCGTTTAGAAATCAACAGCTAAACATTAACTCTACTCATTCCTATGGGGGAAGTTATTTCTAGCTGCTATAGGTAGACAATGCTAGAATGAATATAAATTATGAGTTTGTATTAATTCCAAATAAAAAAATGGAATTGTAAGATTTCTACTTACCTTAATTTTATATTAATACTTCTTTTATAGTTCAAATATTAGTTCCTAACAATATCAATATATTCGTTCGTTTGCTTTATCCTATACTGTACCTAAAATAGTTTCATAATTACAATATCTTTTTTACTACAAACACTAAGTATACTAAGTTTAAATCTTATTTCAGTTCCTTTTTTCCTTAGAATATATCCCATAGAGGATGTACAATTAGAGGAATTGTATTTCAAAGTTAATTTAATTAATTATTTTCTATGTTTAATTGTGTTTACAATTCATAAGTGGCTTTTATTTTATGCACGGTAAAATTCACCATGGTAGAGTTCTATGAGGTTGTTACAAGTGTTTAAGTCATGTAACCATACTACAGTCAAGCTAGATAGCATTTCCATCACACTACTAAGTTTCCTCATTCTTTCTGTTCAGTCCCCTCCTTTAATACTCAGCCCCTGGGAGGCACTACTGTCTTCTGTCCCTATGGTTGAGCCTTTTCCAAAATTACCTGTAAAGGGAATCATACATCATGGAATCTTAAGTTTAGCTTCTTTCACTTAATATAGTGTATTGGTATAATGCAGTTTAATCCATGTTGTGCCAATCAACAGATTTATTGATGTGTAGGAGTCCTTTGTACCCCAAATTTTTAAATGTATTCAACATTTGGACACTTGGCATGACTTTCAATAAAACCCCTGTAAACATTTTTATGGACACTTCTCTCAGGTAAATAACTAGAAGTGGAATTGCTGATTTTTTATTTTAAGCGTATTTTTTACCTTTATAAGAGATTGCCAAACTGTTTCCCAAAGTGTCTGCATTAATTTGCATTCCTACCAGCAATGAATTAGAGTTCCAGTTCTAGTTGCTCTACACATCCTTAATCCTTATCCACACTTATTCCTGTCAAAATTTCTCTTCCTCCCTCCCTCCCTTTTTTCTTCTTTCCTTCCTTCCTTCCATGTTCCTTCCTGCCTTTTTCCTGTGCTTTCTTTCTTTTGCCATTATGATAGTTATATAGTAGTATCTCATTGTGGTTTTTAACTTGCATTTCTTTAAAGACTAAAGATATTAAGTATCTTCTAATGTTTTTGTTTGCCAACTGTACATCTTCTTTGCTAAAGAACCTGTTCAAATATCTTTCCCACTATTTAAATTTGGATTCTTTGGTTCCTTACTATTGAGTTTTGTGAATTATTTATAGGTTCTGGATATCTGTCCTATACCAGTTATGTGTTTTGCAAGTATTTTCTCCAAGTGTTAAGTTTTATGTTTTAAATTGTCTTCTTTGAGAACAAAAATGCTAATGTTAATCAAGTCCAAGTAATCAATTTTTTAACCATTTGTGCTTGTGTGCCTTATATAATCTTTGCCTAACAATGTAGCAAAGCTTTCCTCCCAGATTTTCTTATAGTAGTTTTATACTTGTGCCCTATATCTGCTGGTACCCTACGTGTTATGGTTATTTATTTCTTTGACACTCATTTTGTGAATTTCTATAGGAAAAAGGCCTACTTTGAATTTTGTGGGCATGGTTTGAATCTATACATCAATTTGAAAGAGAATTAACATCTTCATAAATTAAGTTTTCCATTCCATAAATAGATCTTTTTTTTTTTTTTAATTTTTTTTTTCAACGTTTATTTATTTTTGGGACAGAGAGAGACAGAGCATGAACGGGGGAGGGGCAGAGAGAGAGAGGGAGACACAGAATCGGAAACAGGCTCCAGGCTCTGAGCCATCAGCCCAGAGCCTGATGCGGGGCTCGAACTCACGGACCGCGAGATCGTGACCTGGCTGAAGTCGGACGCTTAACCGGCTGCGCCACCCAGGCGCCCCTAAATAGATATTTTTGATTTCTCTCATCAATGTATATTAATTTTCAACAAAAGTATTCCACATATTTTGGTTAGATATATACTTAAAAATTTCCTATGTTTGGTGCTATAGTAAATAGTACTGTGTTTTCCTAATTTCAAGTTCCATTTCTAAAAACAAGCTATTAGGGAAATACAAATGATTTTTGAATATTAGTATTTCTAAATCACTTATGGTTCCAGTAGCTTATTTTGTAGTCTGGGTTTTTCTGTGTAAACAATTGTGTCACCTATGGAAAAAAAAAAAGCATTTTTATTTATTACTTTTAAATCTGTATGCTCTTTATTTCTTTTTCTCTCAGTCTTATATGACTGGCTAGGCCTTCCTGTATGATGTTGAAGAGAGTCATGACAGAGTGTATCTTTACCTTGGTCCTTATATTTTTCTTTTTTAATTTTTTTAAAGTTTATTTATTTATTTTGAGAGAGACAGAGTGAGCCAGGGAGAGTAGAGAGATGGGGGGGGGGGGTTAAGAGAGAGAGAGGGAGAGAGGGAGGGAGAGAGAGAGAGAGAGAGAGAGAGAATCTCCAGCAGTCTCCACACCAGCAGCACAGAGCCCAATATGAGGCTTGAACTCATTAAACTGTGAGATCATGACCTGAGCTGAAACTTAGAGTCAGACCCTTAACCAAATGAGCCACCCAAGGCTTTCTGCCTTGCTCCTTATCTAATATCACTATGAAATATGATATTAATTATACACTTTTCATAGATGCTCTTTATCAGGTTGGGGAAGTTCTCTTTAATTTCTAATTTTTTTGGAGTTTTTATTATGAATGGATTTTGAATTTTATCAAATACTTTCCCTGCATCTATTGTCTTTTTTAGAACTTGTTGATAACATGAAATACATGAATTGATTTTAAAATGTCAAACCAGCCTTGAATTTCTGTGATAGGTCCCCACTTGGTCATAATGTCTTATCTTTTTTGTATATTGCTGATTTGATTTACTAATACTTTAGTGAGAAGTTTTGTGTACATGTTTACAAAAGGATAGTTTTGTTTTGTTTTGTTTTGTTTCCTTGTAGTATCCTAGCCTGCGTTTCATTTTGGGTAATTCTATTAAAGTATCTCCAACTTCACTGGTTGTTTCCTCAGCTGTGTCATATCTACTGATAGGCACATCAATGAATTCTTCATCTCTTATGCATATTTACCTCTGCCATATATTTATTTATAACATTTCTACTTGAGTCCTTTTTTTTTTTTTTTTTTTTTTTTGGTTTTCATCTTTCTGCTAAAATTTTCCCTCTGTTTGTGCATGTGGTACATATTTTCCACTAGATACTTTTACATATATCATAGTTATTTAAAGTTTATTTGCTAGTTCCAAAATTCCAAAATCTAGGTCATCTCTGAATCTGCTTATATTGATTATTTTGTCTGAGGATTCTTTTTTCCTCCCTTGCTTTTCTCTGTGCCTCATAATTTTTACTGACTACCAAGAGACTAAAATAAATAGAACATATGTGTGAAAATAGGTATACCTCCTCTCAGGCAGTTCAATAAGAAAATTGAGTCAATTTAGTCAGGACCCAAGCTAGGTTTCAGAATTCTGTTGTTTTTCTTGCCTTCAGTTTCCAATAGTGATGCCTTGTGCTTTGGGTGCAGATTGGAGTGATGGAGTCTTTTTTCTCAATATTTTGCTTTACCCTCAGTTTTCAGACATCTCTGCCCACCTGTACCACAAAGATCTCTTTCTGTGGTCTTGCTTCACACACCCCCATGCCTCTTGTTCTTTCTTGTTAATCATTCCTTGCTAGGCTGGAGTTGAGTGCCCAGGGGAGTTCTCTGTTGTCTTGGTCCAGCCTCAGTCTTTGGTAAACCCTGTGTGCCCGGACCTTTGGTGTAGAGTTTTCTGCCCTTCCTCCCCATGGCAGTCAGTCAAACACTACATGTATCTATATCAGGCCTTGTCTGGGAGAGTATCCTAGCACTCCCCCAGAGAGAGGAGTACTATACTGTTGATAGAAGATCCAGGGCTCAGGACTGTTTCTTGCCACTCTGGCAGAATTAGAGGATCCCCCCCCCCCTTTTTCCCCCAGCAACAAAGTGTCTTTATCTATGCCCTGGGGCAGGAGAGTTTACTGTTCTCCCTAGGGGCTTAGACATTCTTCTTTGAGAGAAGAATGCAAGCAGGGAAGAGAGCTTAAGTTTTTCACAGTAGTTGCTGATCAACTTCAGGATTGTCTTAGCCAATTCTTGTATGCTTATTTCCCATAAGAACTTTAGAATCAATTTGTCAGTCTTCAGGGGAAAAACCCACGGTGATGTTTTTATCACTGTATGTTTTTACATTTACTTGGACAGAAGTAACACTTTTAAGATGTGAACACAGCCTATCCAAGAACAAGGTGTATCTTTCTATTTGTTCAAATCTACTTTTATGTCACTCAGGCGTATTTTAAACTTCTCATAAATGTTTTGTACATTCTTCTAGGTTTACTCTAAAGTACTTCGTATTTTTTTGGGTGTCTTTTGGCTCTTATAGATGGTAGGGATTTTTCTGATGCAAATCCATGTCAGAAAAGAGCCGGAATCTCTCTCTCTCTCAAGTTGCAATGATGACATTTTAAAAAGTTCTTATTTAGGAAACTTTCTAATAGAGACTAGAAGACTCTGAGTTAATCTTACTCTTCTTAATTGTCTCCTTTAATGGGTCCAAATGTGAATGGAGATGGGCTACCAGGCAAGATTAAAGTGAGGGGAGATGATTTCTGCCTGGTCAAGAATACTAATGATGGCAAGCAGAGAGGGGATGACAGTGCTACGATCTATACATGATGCTGGCTTCCAGTGGATGGAAAATGGCTAACATTCCCCTGGACTCTATAGTATGACTTTTCTTTTTTTTTTTTATTTTTTAATGTTTATTTTTGAGAGAGAGAGAGAGAGACAGAATGTGAGCAGGGGAGGAGCAGAGAGAGAGATGGAGACAGAGAAACCGAAGTAGGCTCCGGGCTCTGAGTTGTCAGCACAGAGCCTGACGCAGGGCTCGAACCCATGAGCTGTGAGATCATGACCTGAGCCGAAGTCGGACACTCAACCAACTGAGCCACCCAGGGGCCCCTATAGTGTGAATTTTCTATGTCTAAAATTTGACCTTCAGCTTTGTAGTTCCTGACAGCCTTGATTGCTCAGCACAGAGAGAGAGAGCAGAACTCCCTTCTCTTAAAGGCAGCCTGGCATCCACTGGATTACAAGACTGACTATATATATGAGCAGAAGACCAGCGTGTTCATCTATCATGAAAGTGTTCCTGCTGGGTCTGAACTGCTGTTTCTATAACAGAAGTGGGGTTCATACGTATCTTCCACAACCAACAGACGGGGGAATGTGGACAAGAAACGAGACAATCTTTTTGCAGACATTTGTGTCTCCATCCTTGGCAGAGGACTGTCCTTTAAAGCACGAAACACAATGTCTAAAATGAGTACCAGTATCTTACTTGCAAACAGACAAATGCAAGGGTGGAATTCTTTGTGGAATAGGATTTCTCCCTACACACTAGCAAAAGGCCCACTTACGTCACGTAAAGGTAAGGATTTCAGAGTTACAAAAAGCACAATCAGGTATGACAGCTTAGTAACTTTATTTCTGTGAACTCAGTCCCCATTCCTCTTGACGGTAGATAACAAACTTGTCAATTCAAGGTAGTTAGTTGCTTCTGAGTTAGAGTCAGCCCCGTTGAGTAAATACTCAGCTGTTCTCCATTCTTCCCATGCTCTTTTCTTTCCTTTCCCCCTGGGATGACTTTCTTCTTTCTTTGGAGCGTGGAGACAGCTTCCGGTCAGACTGTTTAACCTGGCCTCCTTGGTCTCAGCATCAGCCTCTGACCCTGCACATCTGCTAAGGAGACAGCAGGCCTTCGCTGGCCTCCAGGCACCTCTGCCCATGCAAGGACTCTCTGTTTCCTCTTTCTTTGCTCCCAAGCCTCCCTTTAGGACTGTCCCCTTCTCTGGTCTGTCCTCAGCCCCCTTGAGGGTGTGGAAGAACACTTGGAAAGCTTTGAGGCCTTCCTGGTTTACCCAGGTACCTCTTGTGCTTGTGATGTACTCAACATTAAAGATTCTTTAATATCCCTTTACTTACATCTTTTTCCCTTTTTAAGGTTTTTATTTTTGCATTTATATCTTTAATCATTTTTAAGCATACTTATTTTAAACTTATTTTAAATGTACTTATTTAGTTGTTCTCCCAGCCTTTGCTATTGCTGGTTGTTTTGCATTAAGTCTCTCAACCTAGTGGTTTGTATTCTCATGAGGTTTGTGAATTTTTGTATTGTTAGTGCATCATCAGTAGATAGTCTCCCCTTATAGCTCCTGTCCTGTCCCTAACAATGAACTTTTTAGCTTGGTGTTATAAGACTATGTAAATCCTTACTCACACATGGGCTCCTTACACATGGGCAAATACGGGCTTTTGATTTTTCATGGATGACATTGTTTTTTGCCGTTAACTTACAGAACAAAAGGATCTTCCTTGCTCTTTCTTGAGAGCATGGATAGAATTTTCTTTCTAGGACCTAGGCACTGGTTCAGGGCTCTGAGTCTTATGCTTCTGCTTGTTTGTGGCACTGTGGCTTGAGATAGAGCTGTCTCCTAAATACTGAGATGCTAACAAAGTCACAAAGCTCTTCGTAATATTTCTTGGAGTTGGTCTCACAATATGCAAAAGAGATAAGTGACAACTACGTAGTTTATGGTTTGCTCATTTCACAAATATTTATTGAGCAACTCTGCCGTGCTGTGCACTTCATTAGACTCTGGATTTCAGTGATAAGCCCAGATACATGGAACATAGAGACTTGCAAAGAAATAGGCAGTGCCTAAATCATCATATCAGTGATCGACTGTTACAATCTGAGATGGCCTCTGAAGCAGAGACACATATAAAAAGGAAGTGACAAGAGTTGGCATCTAAAGGACAGGTAAAAGTTATCCAGGTGAAGGTGAGGAATGTTCCATGGGGGTGGGGGAGATTGTAGCTTAAGTCTGTGATTCTTAAATGAGTGGTTTTTCATACTGGCTACATAATAAAATCATGTGGGAAGCTTAACATAAAGGTTCCTGGGTCCTGTCCCCAGAGATTGCTATTTAATTGGTCACAGGTAAACCCAGGCATCTATATTTTTAAGAGCTCAGCAAGTTGTGTAGACTCTGTTGTGTAGTCAGAGTAGTAAATACTAGGTGATCAATGTCAGCAGCACCAACAGCATCTGGAACATCGTTAACATGGATTCTCAGATGCACCCCAAACCTACTGAATGAGATTCTGGGAGTGGGGCCCAGAACAAAATAATGGTGTGCTTCTTCCCACCTGCCTTCCCTGCTTCATGTGTTTAAAAATAAATATTTAACATGGGGCGCTTGGGTGGCTCAGTCGTTTAAGCATCTGACATCAGCTCAGGTCATGATCTCACGGCTTGTGAGTTCAAGCCCCATGTTGGGTTCTGTGCTGACAGCTCAGAGCCTGGAGCCTGCTTCAGACTCTGTGTCTCCCTCTCTCTCTGCCCCTCCCCCACTCATGCTCTGTCTCTCTATCTCAGAAATAAATAAACATTAAAAATTTTTTTTAAATAAAAAAAATAAAAACAAAAACAAATAAAAATACTTAACTGAAATTTCAAATATCTAGGAAGACCAATAAAGTGATTGCTTCCTATGATAACTATTTCAGCGCTTTCTTTTCAATTTCCAAATATACTCTGAAGGGTTTTTTGCTCATTTTTTGGTTGCCTGGGTTTAGTGGCTTTCAAATATGCTTAGTCTCTGACTGGGCAATAAGCATTAGGGGAACAGTATATACAAAGGTCATGGGGCAGGGTAAACAACATGGAACATGCCAAGAACCGAGGAGAGGCAGGCTGGAAGAGCACAGTGTGACTGATATGGAAGATGGTATCAAAGGAGACTGACGTGCAGGGAAAAAGGTTGCACAGTGCAAGGCCTGGGTCAGAGTCTAAGCGGCGTATTTGGATTTGGATTTTGCAAAGATCAGCTTGGTCGTTGAGTGGAATGTGGTCTACGTAGGCCCAGAATGCATGGGTTGTTACTGCCAAAACAAAAATTGATGGGGACTTGATGAATGAATGTTCTGGTCCTTGAACACGGAGGAGTAGAATCTCTTTCACATAGCATGGTAGATTGAGGCTTTATGGAAGAAGGACAATTGAATAGTGAAGTTGGTAAAATAGCATAAGGGAGATCAGCCAGCAACTGGAGTGAAAAATATATCTGAGAATAAAGAACAAATCAGTCATTGACATTACCTGGGGACATGTCAAATATTCCCAGCCCCGTGTTCCCCAAATGCCAACTTGGTGTGCCTGTAGGCTACGAGCTGTACTATTCACATGCTCTCATGTGACTTTGACAATCAGTCAGGTGTGGGGACCACTGAAGTAGATGGGCCTCCATGTGTACAAGAAAGAGGTTAAAAAGGTGACTGGTAAACCCAGTCGGACAGGTCTGTGTTGTCTTACTGATGGTGAGTCATGGGGACACTACCAACTTGGGGTGGGTTTTATAAAACTAAAGCCCTTAAGTTTGTCCTCTGGGATGACTACGTTATCCAAACATCTTGGAAATAGTTTGTGAAAAGGTCTGAACAATTGAAACAAAGCAGGCAGCTGCTGTCTTTAGATACTCTTCCATGCTGGCTGCCATATAAGAGGTTCTCCTGAAATATTATCCAACTAACTGCCAGCAACCTAGGAAAGCAACTTCTATCACTGAGAGATCTAGGAAGTATCTTCTGTCCCAATATCATCAAAAGTTGGTATCCTCCCTTTTAGATATACTTCTTCAGAGTTTTGGGGAACTCACTAATGATGTGATAGCATGGTTAATTTATGTCGTCTAGTATTTATTTAGGTGTTTTTTTTGGTCACATGGTAAACTGTGAATGGTCTTGCAGTCCTGACCTAGAACATGAGTTGGCACAGGTGAATATTGACAGGGGTAGATCCAGAGAAGAGGGGAAGCGGGGTACAGGGAGCCGTGCTGGTGTCTGGGCCTTCCTAGAGTGACACAGGACTTCAGGAGGGCTCATCTGAAGGCAGGAAGTAGAAACCAGGACTGGAGACCAGGGCAGGAAGGACAAGGTGTGCACAAGTAAGCTAGTACAGTCCAGCCTGCCTTCAGTCCCAGGAGTGTGTCGTTTGTTCCTTGGCCACACAGGCAAATCCAGGTTTCCTGAGGTCTGCAGCTGGTATAGTTTGAGGGGTCCTCTTTGAGGAAAATACTAAAAATCATGAAATGATTTAATATGGAAGTGGATATTATTTTATAATGAGATGGGTAATCGCAACACATTACAAAATTTGAAAACACCATGACTACCACATTACAAACTTTAAATAAAAAAAAATTTTTTTTTAACATTTTAATTTACTTTTAAGAGACAGAGACAGAACGCGAGCAAGCGTGGCTAGAGAGAGGGAGACATAGGATCCGAAGCAGGCTCCAGGCTCTGAGCTGTCACCACGGAACCTGGCACGGGGCTCGAACTCACAAACTGTGAGATCATGACCTGAGTTGAAGTTGGACGCTTGACCGACTGAGCCACCCAGGCACCCAACGAACTTTAAAATTTTACGTGTATTTTAATTAACTGATGTCATAACACACCTCTAAAATACTTTTCCCCTTACATTTCTGTCGGCATGCTCTTCATTCACCTCTTCCTATGATGGTGCTTTTGTGACGTTTTTTACTAAGAGAAGTGAAAAATAATATTTCCATCAGTATATCTCCTTTCTTTGAGCATGGATGCTCAACACTTGTTGTTTTATCATGGCTAAATAGCATTGTTTCAGCTTCACAAACTTGTTAATGACATTATATAAATATTGAGGATTCTTGTCAAATTTGGAAACAGCTCTATCAAATCTCTTTTATATTAGAACTGTAGGTTTCAGATTATTTCAGGCTTTCTTGCACAAGAGCTGACCTTAAATTGTTTTTGAATTGCTGTCATTCAAAAATCGGTTTGTTGCTGTGGCCATATTTTATGATTTCAAATGTTAAAGTATGTGAGCATCCTGCCACACTGCTGGGATCCTTTTTTAGGTGAAAGTGCACAAGAGAGACTAGGAAACTTAATTTTCTTCAGCGTCACAGTAAAACCATCTCTGATTGGCTCATATAGTGGATCCTTACTGTGGGAGGTCGTGGGGAAGAAGATAATCAATACTAACATTTGCTGAGCAGTTAAGTTAAATTGCCATATTTAATTTAACCATTTCGTAAGATACCTATTAATTAGCGTTCTCATTTATAGATGAGGAAGCTGACATCCAGGGAGGTTGACGTCTAAGCAGGAATGTGGAATTGACTACAATTTTCTAGCAGTCATACCCTCCCTAGATCTGTCTTCCTTGATTCTCACTTTATTGTTTTGCATGAGCTTTCTACCATTCTTGCAGACCAGACCAAAAGCTCCACAGAAATCCCTGTAAGTCGGCTGAGAATGAAGAATAACCACAGATATTTAATGGATTTGGCCAGACAAAGAGAGTACCTGCTTCTTTATAAGATACTTTCCACATCTTGACTTTGAGTCTCTATTTTATCCCTAAGTGATGGGGAAGCATCCCAGATTCAGACTCGAGAAGGATCACAGAAGTCTTAGCAGGGTCTCAGCAATTTTCAAGTCCGGGGTCTGAGGCCAAGAGGCAAAGGGGTGTTTGGCAAATGTGAGGTTGTAATGGGCCAGAGCCGTTCGGTGGGATTTGTAACTAAAAAGAGATTTCAGACCCTCTGACTAAATGCTAATGGATTGGTCTGAGACAGGTTTTAAAAACATACGGTTTTATCTACTCCTTACAGAGTTAACAGGTTCTGATGACTCTGGCCCTCTCTTTTTGCTGGGCCTGTGTTACCAGGCCAAATAACCTAGCTGCATTGGAAACTGGTTTCAAATTACTTGCAGATGGCTGGAGGCAGATGAAAGCCTCCATGGAGGTGTTCCTCATTCTCTTTTCTAGTCCCCAGACTGTAGTGCCATGTGCTGACACTTGGATGCTTGTTTTACAATATCATTTGACAAGTGGGATTTATGTGTCAAAATTTCAGCCGAAGCCAAGAAAATGTCAGAGTAAGCAAAGAGAGGCAGCATGAGAAAACGAGGAGGGGGCTGCTTTTGGAACCCAGGAGTGGGCGAGTGGTAGAGTGCCAAATCCTAACTGTACCAAGCACACGGGGGAATCAACCTGGCCGCCAAAAGCCACAGATTTCTTCGCTGTGTTTTTTGTTCAGTGCTGTTCCTGCCTTTATCATTAAGGCAACGTTAAGGAAACAATGTAATAAAATCGAGACCTTCCCCCCCCCCCCCCCGAATGCATTAATAAAGATAACTTATTGGTTCGGGTCCAAAACCACTGGAGCCACATTTAATTTACTGCATTTATTGTTTGGGGATCTGGTATAGTACACAGAGGTGTTCAGGGCCACAGCGACACCAGTGGAAACCATGACAGTTAAGTGCAAGAGGAGAGGTTCTCGCTCTTGGAACCTTCAAAATGTCCTAGGTACTAAATATCTGCAAATCCTTAACACTTCGTCGAACCTTCCCCAGGTTTCACCTTGTGGCTATTTGAAAAGATGAAACACATATGAACACACAAAAAAATGCCTTAAACCCTACCCCAAACTCTTAGAGTTTCCTGTTAAGTCCTACGCAAGATAAATTTCCCTCTTCTTTCTTTTTTTGAGGAAAAAAGGAGGAAGAAAAGGCAAGAGAAAGATTGAATGTTTCAGTTCCCCCAAGCCCCGTGCATTGCCTGCCATATTAAGAGCATGTGTGCATTACTTCATAAATATCAGATGACATGCATCTTTATTTAGACTCAATAAAGAAAAATAATGAGTTATGCAAAGTTATTTCAGACACAGGGTGAAATAGCTTTGCAAAAAGGCACTATTCATGGGGGCCAGCCCAGCCTGGCTCAGGGGCCATCATCTATTAGCTCCAAATAAATTCAGGAAAGAGGTACAGCTGTGGACACCATGTCATGTGCCAAGTGTAATAAGTAGGTTATGAACAAGTCACGATAAAGCATAATAACAAATGCCTTGATTCTCTCCGTTCCATCCCTCTCTGTGGATTAAGGTCTCCAGGGTCAGGATCAACTGCCTAGGGATGCCTCAGGAAGTCTGAATGGGTGTCTTCCCTAAATTTATGCAAGACTGAACATTGCGATGGCCATCAGCCTGGGGTTTGAAAACAACTAAACTGAAAATACTGAGATTTAGCAAAAGAACATAGAATCTCCTTCGCCTAAAATATGGGGTTTTGTTTGATGGCACTATAGATATACCTTAGATAGAAGTCAAGACATGTTAAAATGAATACTTTTTTGTTTATTTGATAATAAGGGACAAATATTTTGATTTTAGACGATGTCATACCTTTGTATTTTCTCTCAACCTTCCTATGTGAAATACAGAATGGGTTTTTTTGCCAGGATCCTGGACTATCAAAGTGTCTATTTTTTTGATGTACAGATGGCTAAGTAATTTCTCCCAGTGGAAATGGTGTTCACAGGGGAAATTTCATGTGTGCAGTTGATAATTAGTTAAAAAAGAATTCTGGGAAACATACCTGGAGCTCATAGGGATCAGAAATGCCTTATAAAGTGACCCCTGAGCTGGCTTGTTGATTTAGGAGTTTTGGAAATAAAAAGATTGGGATTTTGGAAAACTCCCCTTCATATGATGTCAGTAGGTTAACTATGTGCTGTAAACTGCTGAGAATCAGTATTTTATTACTAGTGGAACTAGCATGAATTACCCACTAAGAGACTGGGTAGCAACTCAGTGCATAAACCTAACGTGCACCAACATTTATTTTTCCCGGAGCTCTGTAACGATGATCCATAATAAGGACATTAATTTTACTGGCTTATACAGACTTCTTAAATTCGCGTGTGTGTATGTATGTGTGTTTCTGTGTGTGAGTGTGTGTGTGTATAAAACTTAAAGAAAAATACGCTGAGACCTTCAATTAGCAAGTGAAAAGAGAGAAAGAGGAACGTTTAGTGAAACAGTTATTTTTAAGGTCTCTGTGCAATGTTAGGAAAGAGGATGTGGATGGAATGGACAAGGCACTGGTATTTGTACCTAACCAGCTCCAGATATTTTGAGAGAAGGTAAAAGTAGGTAAAGGGTAGGTGAGACATGTTCATTTGGGGGTGGGAAACTAGAAGTTGAAGAAATTTACATCAGTGGTCCTTTTTTGGTGTCGTAGGAGGTGAGGTCCCCTCTAAGGTTCCTGCAAGTGCAGCGAAGGAGCTGGTTTGAGAACTCGGATATCGCTGCTCTGTGGGAAATAAGAAAGGCTGAGAATAAAAAGATTGATGGGATGTAATGAGGGCCCAAGGGAGGGTGGCAATGATAAGTATATACAGGTGACTAACTCTTGTAACTTTGTTATGCTCTGCTGAACTCAGCAGGTCAAGAACAGAAAATGGTTGTGGTGGGGTTGAGTGAGGGTCATGAATTATTGGACCCAACATTTGGAGATCACGGGGGGTGAAGAACTCAAAGATGCTGGTGCTGACGTTGCTAGAATTACTGACTATGGGGTCCAAGCTGGGTGAGAAAACTGAAGCCAAGAGATGTTTGGGAGGGTAGAGAGGCATGGTGGGACTGGAAATTTCACAGAACAGATATAACTAGAATGAGAAATGGAAGAATTAGAGACAGAAATTAGAGAGTGAAGTTCTAAGACCGCAGTTCCTGGTAGTGGCAATATCTGAGCTGTGGGTCTCAGAGGAGACTCATGTGTAGGAACAGAGGGTAAAGTCAGGGAACCACAGGCTGGGAAGAGGGCTGAGTCAACATACACATCATCACATCCCGGATGGTGTTAAGGCTCTGACTGAAGAAAAAAAATCTACATACGGCTCAGGCAACTTAGTTTTTGAAAAGTTGTTGCCCTCTTTGACTCTCTGTGAAAGTGTCGCCAAGTTGTTGGTTGATCATGCTTTTAAAGAATCCTAGGAGTCAAAAAGCCCAAACAGAAAAGCCCGTCATGTTCTTAGTGAGAAGAACGTGTGTTGGAAGCATCCTGAGGTAGCGTAGGCATGGAAATGGAACTGCGGAGTTCGGGTGGGCTTCTGCCGTTGACTTCCTCGTGTAACTCACTAAATAACGACCTCTCTGGGCCGCTTATCTGTGAAATGAGAGGTTTGGCTTATGTGGTTTGCCAGGAATTCTCTGGCTCTAAATCACATTCAGTTTCAGCAGAATATTTGTTTCTAACCTTTCCCATGCTGCTGTTGCGCTGTCCTAATTGCTACCTCTTCTCCACTCATTTCACTCTGCCCCACCTCACCCTCAGATGACTCCTTCTTTCCACTCAGCGATAACAGTCCCGACTAGCTCAGGATAATTTCCCCAACTGCCAAAACTATTTCCAAAATGCAAACTTGCGGCTGCTGATTCACACACTGCTTGAGAAGCATTGCTTCTTTGTGACTGGTTTCACATGTATTGCCATTATATCTGGAGGCCAACTCATTGGTGAAAAGCTGGGAAAATCAGGGAGAAATGGCCACTTGAGACATTATTGTGAGACTCAAAGAGGCAAGAAAGATGAAGCCCCCAAATCACCAACATCTCATCACTAAAGCATGGGGAGTTAAATATGCATGGCCTCTGCCCTTTGGTACCTTAAAATTGAAAACATTCTAGCTTATTCCAAACCTGGACACACATAAAAGACCATGCACACGTTATCCTGTTGAGGGAATACCTAAGTAAATAGCTTAGGGGTCAACAGATACTACACAAAGGCCCTCATCGAGCCTCAGGTCTTATTGGTGCCGTATATTTGAAGTTAATTTACGTCAGGCCCCCGCAGCCAATGAGATGACAGGCAGCAACAATGTGGGGTGCAGTGAAAAGCATTCTCACCACAGTGCCAAGGAGTTCCCCTTTTTACAGGGCTAGATGACCAGAAGGCACAATGAAGACTAAGAAGTTGAGGGAGGGCCTAGGTCAGTAAAGTTCCACCTTTAAGGAGAAAAGGTAGTCCTGAGGAGGGGCCTCTTAGGACATACGCAAATTTCTTTATCTCTTTAGCCCTCAGGCGCTGCTGAAAACAAAAAACCAAAAACGAAACAAAAAACTGCTACTCTGCATTTCTGAAGCTTTTTGCTTAGTGACCTAGCAATTTACCCTGAGCAGATTAATAGTCGGCCAATTCCTTAGCGGGAACAGCACTGAGTGGTGGGCTCATTTCTTTGTATTTTCTTTCTTTACATTCTGGGCCTCCAAATCCTACATGCCTTAGCATCCCAAACAATAATTTTTGTGTTTCAAGACCAGCGAATTGCCTGTGGGCTTCTGTGCCTCATCACCATGATCCTTTACTTGAGTTTCAGCCTCCTGTCCAGAGCTATACTCCACAAACGCCTCAACTGGACATTTCTTTCAAAGAATGTCAGCTCACCTTTCTTTGTAATTATAGTTCTTTCCTATGTAAGACCTAAGATCTCTATGCCATGTACTTTAGGCTTTAAAGTCTATCAGTCACCATGTATCATTTTTCTTAAACAACACGGGCACATAATTTTTTAAAAATTTAATTTCCGGGGCGCCTGGGTGGCGCAGTCGGTTAAGCGTCCAACTTCAGCCAGGTCACGATCTCGCGGTCCGTGAGTTCGAGCCCCGCGTCAGGCTCTGGGCTGATGGCTCAGAGCCTGGAGCCTGTTTCCGACTCTGTGTCTCCCTCTCTCTCTGCCCCTCCCCCGTTCATGCTCTGTCTCTCTCTGTCCCAAAAATAAATAAACGTTGAAAAAAAAATTAAAAAAAAAAATTTAATTTCCTAGGACCAATGGTTTCTAGTTCTCTAAGTCTGTTACTCAATGGTTCTCACGTTTGGCTGCATTTTGAAGTACCTAGGGGCTTTAAAAATTGCTCATGTGTAGGTTCTACCCCTAGAGATTCTTTTTTAATTTGTCTTGGGAGCAGCTTGACATTAAGGTGTCTGTAATCTCTCCCCCAACTAGTTATAATGTGCAGCCACTGTTGGCATTTACTGCTCTAAATATCAAGAAATTTTGTCTTGTAGGTGTAACCATTGCAAATTTACTGGTATACAATTGATTACAATAAATTCAATACATTATACATTTTGATGAAAGGGAGTTTATAGATGCCAATGTTTCGAATTGTACCTTTGTCACTTCAAACGTCTTTCATGTTTCACGATAATACAGATAAGAGGTATGTTTTTCCTTCTAGAGGAGTAAGATATGTCTTTTTGTTAAAGATTTGTTAAAGGGCATTTGTAAAAGAGGAGGTGGGGAAGAAGTGGCCTCAGGCAAATGTACATTCTCAGGGAGATCAATGTTAGGAAAGAGTACCAATATAGCTCAAGGGTCTAGAACTTGATTGTCTTAAAGCTCTGCTTGACACGTACCCCTTGGAAAGTCCTCATGTATCTCTAATATTAGGTGAGAACGTGCCACTTTGAAAACCACTGTTCCGTAGTATGCTAGATAATGTTCCTTTTCCCCTCCAAATTAATTCCCTACTCTTCTCCACCTTGCTTTCTGCTTCTGGGGACTGATCTAATTTTTTTTTTTTTTATTCAGTTTTGAGAGATGGAGAGACAGAGCATGAGTAGGGGAGGGACACAGAGAGAGGGGGAGACACAGAATCTGAAGCAGGCTCCAGGCTCTGAGCTGTCAGCACAGAGCCTGATGCGGGGCTCGAACTCATGAACCGTGAGATCACGACCTGAGCTGAAGTCAGAGGCTTAACCAACTGAGCCACACAGGTGCCCCTGGGGGCTGATCTAAATAGATAATATTTAGCCTTTCTTGCCCTGGTTTCTGGTTACGTTTATTCAATGAGTTAGGGAAGAGAGTGAAGCTGGGGTGCATATTTTCCAGGGTCCCCTCCAGCAGGGTTTTCTAGGGAAGGCTGACTCCCTTGATCCATGGTCACTGTTCCTCTCAGGTGGTCACCTCTTTATGACTCTCTCCTTCCAGTTTTTGGCAGTTACTCTTTCCTCTTGTCCCTTTGAGGGTAGTACCCCAGGGTACTTCCCTACAGTATTTGAAAATAGTCCCTCTATTAAATCCTCCTTACATTATCTAACTTGAGTGTGCTTTGCTAAAGCATACAGGGAGAGAGGAGCCCTCTGTATGACTCAGTAACTTCAACAGAGGTTGCCTGGGATGAGGGATGTCACTGAACAGTGCTTCTCGTTTCTTGTCTTCTCTAATTAGAGGGCACAATAGCTATTTCTGAAACAAACCCAACAGACAAACCTGGTATTATGGCTCTGTCAATACACAGATCCCAGAGAATGAATGCTTCAGCTGACATCATTCAAAGCTAATACAATGAGAACATGGATATTCTGTTCTGGATTGTTTCCTGCCCACATCTTTATGCTTGGCAAATGAGGGATAATTTGACAGACAAACACCAAAGGAGGAATGTCAAACATACACAATACGTACATTCTTCCATCACTTTCCCCCATTTACTCCTTATTTATATACAATTATGTCTTGTTGTTTGCAAATGTTTCTTAGATGTCAGTCTCCAGTCTCTATTTCTTAGCTAGATTGTATGTTTCATGGGGGGACGTAAACCAAAAACTTATATTTCTTTGGAGCTCTTTCAGCCTGGACATTTTCTACTTAGTTGTCTTCCTATTCAGCTATCTTTTGCATGTCCGATGTGGTGTCAAGCTCACCTACTGAGTTTTTTATTTCAATTATTGCCTTCTCTTCATTCTTTCAACAGAAGTATTTATCGAGTGCCTACCATGCTAGGCATTGGATGCGTTATAGAAATGCAAAGAAAATGCTCACTAGTGTTAATTAAATAAGAGTGTAGTAACAATCGATTTATAAAGATTGGTTAAAAAAGATTGCATGCTCTTATTAATCTTTTATAAAACTCCATTCACCCAGACGGTGACTGTCAGAGTTCTTGGTTGAAAACAATACAAACCAATGTTGGTTAACAAGCAGAAAAGGAATTTATTGGAGCCATACCTTGTAGATTACAGACTGAACTGAAAGTCTGGAGAACCAGATTAAGAAAATGGGTAGACACCTATGGAGGCTCGTAGGAGCCGGAGACAATTTAGGCAAGGACACATGTGGGGAACAGTGTTGTCACATCACAAATGATGGACACCTGGCTGCATCACTGGACTCTTGACCCTGATATCTCTCTAGAGGCAAGCGCTTTCCCTGCTCTGGAAGGTATTGTCAACTATCTCTGTTCCTTGTGTCATACTCACTCCCAGACCCCAGAGTCCCGTGGTGATCATCTGTGGAGCTGAGTTTAGGTCCCTTCCAATTGCTAGGGGTATAGAACAATAAGGGTATTCAGGGCTCCTGGGAGGTGGCACTTTACTTCCAATTAAGACCCATACAATGGAAGATTTCCCAAATCTTGGGAAGGACGCCCACATGCTGGAAGGCCAAAAAATGCCCCTAATTGTCCACCCTATTCATAACGAAGTTTGTAGCCAACACACTGGCGACAGTATTATGCATGGGTAAACTACTTAGGTAGTGCTGACTATTTCAGATACCATGAAGCCAGTGTTTTCAGGATAAATATTAATGACTTCAACAGGAACTGAAATATTCAGGGCAGAATTGGTCATCGTTTAGTTCACTCAAATATTTCTAAGGACAGAGCAGAGTTCATTCATTCACGCATTCATTTCCGGAAGTATTTATTGGCCACATGTTAAGTACAAGGTGGTAGGAGGTAGAGAAAAACCATTTCTGTCCTGCCTAAGAAAAGGAAGTTTGGTTACTAATAAAATGCAGAAAGTGACCCAGTGTCAGAAAATTTACTATTAAAATTTTGGATAAAAAGCATTAAATAAATCCCAAAGAGCATCCTGGTAATGAAGATAATGATATAAAGGAGGAGGAGACACAGCTATCCAGCAAAATATTTAAAAGTCATCTTAAATTTTCTTTGTCCTCTACCTGCAACATCCACTAGATGCCAAATCTAAGATAATTCCATGTGAATATCCTCTCTGCAGCTGCAGATCACGGAGAAGCTGTTTTGTTCCATGCAGTTTACTAGGCACTTCACGTTCAGTGTTTCACTTGGTCTTCACAATGATCCTATGAAGTAGCCAGGTATTGTTATTTCCACTTCACAAATAAGCAAACTGATTCTCAGAGAAGATAAGCAGCCTACCTGGTTAGGCAGCTAGTGAATGATAGAACTACGGCTTTTCCTATCTTCAAAACAGAGCTTTAGCCACTGCTCTACACAGCTTTTCACTTAAAAAGTAGACAGGAGGTTTTTAAGGGATATACAAGCCTGGAAGCCTTTTCTCAGACTTGAAATAGACATCCTCTCTGCAGGTGGCCCTGCGCTCTGGTTTGGTAGGAGGTGGTGGCTGGAATATTTCATTTTGTTTTTGAGTTTGGCATGTGTTGGCTTCTTCTTTAGAAGAGTGTGGATGATATTATTTTTGACCATTAAGTGGTGGTGAAGCATATGGACATTAGATGTTTTGGGGGAGTGCTTCCCGATTGACATCTTAGGCACTTTTGTATAGCAGCCTAGTGGTTTCTGTGACTGCCTGAGGCTGGCTGTAAGATGCACAAGGTAAACTGTAAGCAAGCGGACCCTTGGTCGTCTGTAACACTGCTTTGGTCTGGACTGACGATCTCCAGTCTTTTATCACATAAATATTACTGTTTTGTTGTTGTTATTGTTGTTTGCAACAGTCTTTTTTAAAATGAAAGAAAGGCTGAGTCTTGGACTTGACTTTACAGAACACTGCACGTGCCAAAGCCTTTCCAAATCTTACCTCATTTCAAAATGCCTTTGTGGCTGGTTTTATTTTTCATTTCTTTCCCTTATTTTAGATCATTATAACACTTTTTATAGGTCAATGTCAAACAGCAAGACTTCACCAGTATCGGGACTATTGCTGGAAGTCATGCCAGAACACGCAACTGTAATCCACTAAGTTAATGGAACTGCAACATTAGGGCTGGGATTTTACGTCTGTGGAAATCATGAAAACTCACGAACGCAATTCCCTCAACACGCAGAGAAAAGAGAACTACCTTCTCTACTGGAAGCGGCCAGTCCGCATGCTGTTAACGACTCCACTTGCGGGCCAGGAGACCCTTGCTAGTTCACATTTCAATAAACCATAAACTTTTACATGTGCACTAAACACCAGAGGGCTTGCAATCATATCACTATTGTCTAGATCCATTGAATGCACATCTATGCCATTACAGACCAAAGTGCAAGACGCATACTGTTCCTTTAAACACCTTACATTTTGATCCGGTGACTACATCCTACGTCCCCAGGAGTGTAGCAACATGGAAAATAAAAGTTTTCTGCTCCCCTTTGGGCTCCCCGGACATTTTCTTTTATAGCTGCGGTTTTCACTTGCATCCAAACCTCACATCGTTTTTGCTAAGCAGAGCTAGCAGGGGCAAAAGTATAAAGCGGCGATTCTCAACTTGGGCTGCACATTTAAATCATGTGCAAAATTTTTGAGGATCCTGATGCTCAGGTTGCACCCAGACCAATGGTATCAGAATCTCTGGAGGTGGGACACGGCATTCATGTTTCGTAGATCTTCCCAAGTGGATGTGCACCCAGGCTGAGGACCTTGCTGTATGTAACATGTGTTCTTCTTGGTGGTTTTTCTCTTTTCCCTTTCTGTGCCTCCTTTCTTTGTTCTTCATCACATCTCCTTCTTCCTCCCTCTTAAATCAACCAAACTCCAAATGACTTTTTTCTCTGCATAAACTATTTCAGAATAACATGAAAGCTTAACGTTAATCCCAAAGTCAAACTGGCCTCCTAGGAGAAAGATAATGTTTTAAATGGAAGGCCTGACTTTCAGCGCCACGGCAGGCCAATATCAGAGAGGCTGCGGGGTGGGTTTTGTATCTTGACTCAAACTCAGAGTGCTTCGTGAAAGAAATAGCCTGTTCTGACTATTTCAAGAAAACCCAGTAGCTATGGATATCCAGAGGCTGTAAACGAGGGCGGTGTTTCTTAATATGTGCTCTCTGGGCCATTGGCCCAAATCACCTGGACAAAAGCACCAGACCACCTGAGTGTCTGGGATGGGCTCTGGTGATTTGCATTCTAACAAGCTCTCCAGGGCTTCGTACATTTTGGAAATCACCAGCACGTTGACTCTCTAATAGGGGTGCCATCTGTATAGTGTCAGCTTATTCAAAAGACTAGAAATGTGAATTTGCAGGAATGTTGATTCCTACGCTAAATAATGTAATTAAGAAGGTGCAAATGAATTTTTATGAGAAATTAAAATATAATAGAAGTATCTAGTTGTCTCTGAAGCTTTTGGATCTCATTGACATCACAAGTATTTGTGTCTTTCTCAATAGATACATGAAACATCCTTGGAGGGGATTTGTATCCTCAAACCTCAAGCACTAAAATTTCACACTTCTACATCAAAAAATCTGTGGTTGTGATACAGCTCTGGCCACTTTCTAACTGTGTGACCTTGGACAAATTACCTAATCCCCGTGATTATCATCATCTGTCAGATGGGGACCCCTATGCCTCAGAGACCAAGTGAAAATTTAATAAGATAATAACTGTGACAAGGGCTTTGCAATCTGTGATAAATTACACAAGTGCTGGCCATTGCTAAAGCCACTCTCGTCCAGGCCAACATCTTCATGTTGCACAAAGCTCATAATTGTCTAGTCTTGCCAGGTACACATCAATCAGTTTAGTGGCTGGGCTGGGACTCTAGCCCAATGGTCCCAACTGGATCTAGTCCTCTTTCTATTCCACGCCAGCATCTAAATTGAGATGCTTGACTCAAATTTGTATCCTGCTGAGCAAGGAACTCAAAGCAATGATTTGCATTCCTTATGTGACAGAGAAAAATAAACTCGAAGTGTTTCAAATCCTTATCTTCCTCTGAACAGAAAGAACCATTTCTCATGTTAGATATCTGAAGTTTGTTTTGCGAAAGAAAGGGGTGAGAAGTGGAGAGAAGGGGAAAAGCGGAGAAGGCCAATCATGCTTCACTGCATGTCTAGTCATTTTTGATTGGGTGCAGAGATTGTGTTATGGTAGACGAGATGCCACCAGCAGGAGACAAGATGTGAGGGGCAAAATTAGAGTGCAAGGAGGGTGAGAAGAGAGGAGAAGCAGGTAAAGAAGGTGGTAAGGAGGCAGAAACTGCTTCAGAAGTAGAATTCCCAGAGGAAAAGAAATGCTCAAGGAGGACTGTTAGGAAATTTAGCTTTCCGAAGCTGTGCAATACAATCTGTTTCTCTTTTCTCCAAGACCCCTTCAGCGAAGGTCTGCATGTCTTTAAATGGATTTAGAGTCAGTTCGTCTTTGTTTGCATGCTTGTTTTTTAGAATGTGTTTGTGTCTTGAGTCTGGCAGGAAGAAAGAGGAAAAAAGTTTAAGACGGTTACACCTACAGGGGTAAATATTTTATCACTACTTTTCTCTTTGGCGTTTAAAAAATTATAGCAGCTAAATAAACTACCATCAAAAACCAAAACAAACAAAAAATCCACAATTGTCAGGGTTCGTTAAATGGGTCAGGCTTTGCCTCTATGTCAGGAGTGCCTTTCCCAGGCTGGACCCCCGAGCAAACAGTGTCTTGCAATTTTTTTTCCAGTTAAATCTTCACTTCTAACATGAAGAATTCTGAAACCGATGCTCATCCGAGAGCACAGCTTTTCCATTGTTGTTTGCTTTTCATTGCTTCCCTGTCTCACTGATGGTCTGTATCCTGAACGCTTTTGTATCCTACTTCATTTTAAAAATATATAGTAAACTACAGTTTGTATCAGCACACAACCTTGGTTCCTGATCCTTCACCTCACTTTCTATTTATAACTTGTATCAATTTCTTGAACTTGATTCCTCACTCTCATCACAGGGACTAGCTTCTGGCCTCCCTTCATGTCTGTGGCTTGTATTTGTCTCTTGCTCTCAGACATTTCTGGAAACACCTCTCCCCATTCAACCTCTCCTACAAAGCTGAGACTCAGAGCCCAACTAGCAGCTTCTGTGAAGCTCACTCTTGTCCGCCCCCCTCGGCCCCCAAAGCACCATAGAAAAAGCCAGTGCCCTTTTGAAAACAAGGCGATCGTATTCCCTTTCCTTGCTTTAACAACTGAAGGATCTGACTTGTATTTTGAAGGAAGGTGTCTGCACACAGAATTTCCATATCATTATCTGTTGTAGCTTTCTCCCATTTCTGAGGCAGTAATGACGAATCAACAAGCAAGCAAATAATAAGGAACAACTTCTGTGCCTCCACATGTAATAATGCCTGTATGTGTGTACTGGTGCATGAATCTATCTAGACCTCTGCATTTGGTGTTTATTAATTTTTAAGAGGTTTTAATTAGGAAACAACGTGTGTTCTACGCTTTCTCTGTTTGTTGATAAATTCTTTAATTCGTAATCAATTCTATTCGAGCTTAGCAAAGATCGAGGATATATTTTATTTTTAAAATCCAATCTGTTTTTCCATCTATTGAAATGCAGAGACAGACAGAGACAGACAGAAAGAGGGGGGGGGGGGACAGGCCCACTCGGGCTACACAGTTTTTCCTAGCAGGTAACGTCATTTTCACCTTTATTTCCAAATTGCCTTCTGAGGGTACAAACGTAACATGATTCAGCCCCAATGCTAATTAGAGCAAAACTATCATCTAAATAAAATATTTTCATAGACTTAAGTGGCATAAATATAAACAGTAAAAAGCTGTTTATATCTACAAAAAAGGAATAAGGAATGAGTCTGTAGAACTCTATCACTGATGCTCTTTACTACCTTTTAAAATCAGCACATTTTCATCATGAGAGTTGCTAAGTTCTTTCCTTGGATGCTGTACCCCACATTTCAGCTCTGCTCCTTCACTGGGGAACACACGGGGGGGGGATGTAAAGGAAAGATAATTGCAACAACGTGGGGCTTTATGCTTCAGCTGCCAAAACTTTTCCACCCCAAATAATATAGTGGGACCTCAAGTTATGTATCATTCTTTGTGAATAAAGCATAGAACTCTTTTGAAGGAAAACCCACAAAGGAAAAGAGATTTGTTTGAAGGAATCCTCCCTTCCCCTTAAACTTTCCCTCCGTTGTCAGGATCATGATCAAACTTTTTGTCTTTACCTTTTCTCCCCCAGTATGAGATAAAGAGAATTTGAAGTGAATTCATTCAGCTTATGTGAGCCTATATTGGGGGGGGGGGTAGGCTGTTAACATTTGATTTGGGCGTCTCCATTATCGACCCCAGCAGGTTGTGGCTGGCAGGGATGCCCAAACTCAACCATCCAGTGCTGTCTACTTCCTCTTCTCCAATGGCAGTCACAGCAGCCACATGCCAATGTGCTGAGGGTCACATTTTCCACCAGCAGCATTTAGCTATTTGGCCAAAGCCTCCAGCAGTTGTGCTGGCTGCCTTGGGACTTGCCTGCAGCGTGGCTCATGTGTTCCTCACAGACTGCCCCGGAAGCGGACTCTCAGGCGCATTTAATTATTAAATGCTGAAAATAAGAAACATAAAATAAAACACACAAGTTACCTGTGTGTGTCAAATGTGTGTCTTCTGTTTCCGCACATGGTCTTGAACTACTTTGGGTTTCAGGACAGTGCAGCAGGTCTGTTACAATGAATGAAAAGTGGATTTGGAAGTGAACTACCAGTTGTTCCTACTCCTGCCCTGTTCTGCAGACAGAGCTCTGTGCTTTGTAATTCAGTTCCCATACATGGCTCTTCTAGCCCCCATTTTTACACCCACTGGGATGCGATGTGCTGAAACATTTACTGTCTACCCAGAAATGTCTTATGTTCACAACTGAGTGCTGCTTCTCAGTACTGCTACAGCATTTTTTTTCCTCCATTGTTGATTTTTGAGTATGGAAGTGGTTAAAACAATGTCTGAATATTGACTTCCCTTTTTTATTTCATTGGTTCAGTGTTCATAGTAATAAATGCTTCCTGTTAAGTGAAACATCATTGGAAAGTCTGGTGGGAAACAAGAAATATGGAGGGTAAATTGACCCTTCCTCGTAGTGGAGTGGAGGGTGGGGGTGGGAGATCAATCCCTTCTTTCTTTCCCTTTGTTGCACAACTAGTCAGTGCTTTGCAAAAGTGGCCTCTGGGAAAAAGTTGCCCTCAGCATGCCTCTGCCGCAATTTGGAGGCCCATCAAAGGTGTGCTGAATCTTTAATGTCCTGAGGGGAAAAATGAGCACTTCGTCACCACTTGGCTAAGGCTTTATTCTCCAGGAATAACCTAAGCATTGGGGAAAACAGAAATAATTAAAAGCAGATATGAAAACTTCCTCCTAGATCAGTCACTGAGCCATGCTGAGGACTCTGGATGAACAAGGGATCAGATTCAAAGTATCCACATGTCAATGGAAGTATTTCTTTTCTATTTGGCATTATCTCCCGCAAACCCATCAAGAGATTTCCCTTCCAACAAATGTCCACGTTAAGTATACCAAATAAAAAAAATTTTTTTTAAGTCAGAAGGGGAGAAAGTTACAAAGAGTTATCTCTTGATATTTGGTACGTTACTTGTGAGAGAAATGCGTGACCTGGGTGGGGAGTAGGACCCACTAAAGAGAATCTTCAGGGCAGCTCCATTTGGTCAATAGCTATGACAGCTCAAAACAGTAAGGTTCTGGGGTGCCTGGGTGGCTCAGTTGGTTAAGTGTCGACTTCAGGTCTGGTCGTGATCTCACAGTTTGTGAGTTCGAGCCCCACATCGGGCTCTGTGCTGACAACTCAGATCCTAGAGCCTGCTTCGGATTCTGTGTCTCCCTCTCTCTCTGCCCTGCCCCTGCTCGCACTCTGTCTCTCTCTGTCTCTCAAAGATAAGTAAATGTTAAAAAATAGAAAAACAGTAAGGTTCCACCCCAGCGAACTGTGTGATGAAACTCGAGGCCAGAAGTACCAGATTGCTCAAGCACGCAGTGACTTCAGCCCGGAAGGTGCCTGGCATCATACAAGGTGGCAATGGAATGCAAAAAGGACCTCTACTAGAAGTACAGTAAAACCTTGGTTTGTGAGCATAATTCATTCTGGAAACATGCTTGTCGTCCAGAGCACTTGTATATCAAAGTGAATTTCAAGAACGGTTGGCTCAGTTGTGATCTTGCGATGTTCAGTGTCACGTACTACTCGTATGGCAAGACCTCACTCGTCTATCAAGTTAAAATTTATTAGAAATGTTTGCTCGTCTTGCAGAACACTTACAGAACAAGTTACTCTCAATCCGAGGTTTTATTGTACTTCCTACCTGTCCTAATTCAACAGTGATACTGTGAACGGAACAATTAGTTTTCCTTTGAGATGTTTGCAAGTGTTAAGTAATTAGTCTTAATATTCAAATGAACCTCTATTTATCTTAGAGGAAAGTAATCTTGTTACTACCTGGAAAAAAATATGCCCGAGGAATTGGTTTTTAGTCCTGTTACATTTATTTTCCTGGGCACCGCCGACTGAAGACAGAAGAAATTTCCTCGTCCATTAGCATCTGTAGAAATGATGCCTTTCATTTCCAAAGTGCACACATTCTTTGCTGGTGAGTGAACAGACAGGGATATGGCATCCTTCCTGCCACCCCTCATGTTAAGACACATTCCTTCTAAGTAACCTTAACACAGGCCAAGCTTTCCAGAGTTCATTTATAGAAATTCTAAATTCATGCAAATGCATGATTGTGCCAGTGAATTAAAGAAGAGAAACAGAATTTAGAAATAGAGCTGCAGGGAAAAAGCTCCATGAGTCCACCCTAGAATGGTGTAGAGATGCAAAGTTTGTTTACAGTAACTGACCTCTGGGAGGAGAATGTGTTATGTTTAAAATAATCCCAAACCAGGTGAGCATGGAGAGGTCATCTGTGTTGAGGAGAGGCAGGTCAGTGTGGCTTGTGACAAGTTGTGACCCCTGTTTATAACTGGAATCTGATATGTTTGTGCCTTTGGGAGCAGTGGCTGCAGTTGGGCAGACAGGAGGGAGAAACAGAAAAGCTTCACCTAGACTCAGGGCAAAGAAGATCAGAGTGGTGTGGTGGAAACATCTGGAGTGGGAAATCCTGGCTTTGAGTCTAAGCTCTGCCGGCCAGTAGTTGCTTTGGACAATTTGTTTCTACTGTGTAGGCTTCAGCTTAGTCATCTTTAAAATGGTCTGTTAGACCAGAGTGCAAACTTTCTGATCTAAGGAACCTGCCACGCTCTTAAAAACTGAGGACCCCAAAGAGCTTTTGTTTACATAGTCTCTGCTTATTGGTAATCACCATGTTAAGAATTAAGATGAGCAAATCTTTAAAATATTTATCAATTCATTTAAAAAATAACAGTAACAAGCTTATTTCATGTTAAAGTATATATGTTTATGAAAATTATATTTTCGAGAACAAAAATAAATTTAGTGAGAAGAATAACATTGTTTTACATTTTTGTACAACTCTTCAATGTTTCAGTTAGTCGAAGACAGCTAGATTCTCACAGGTGCTTCTGCAGATTGAATTAGCTGCAATTTCATGTATCATGCGATTGACATAAGAACGCCACGTGAGGAGACAGAGAGAGGGAAGACTATGTGAAGGGGAGGGAGAAAAGCATGTGAGGATGAAGGCAGAGGTCAGGATGGTTCTTTTACACGTCATGGACTACAAAAGATTGCCAGAAGAGCACCAGCAGTAAGACATGAAACAGACTCTTTGCCATAACTTTCAGAAGGGACCAATCCCCCCAGGACTGTGATCGTGGACATACAGGCTCCAGAACAATGAGACAATGGGTTTCTGTTGTTTCAGCCATTTTGTTTGATGTTTTTTATTACAGCGGCTTAGTAAACTAATACGGTATCCTTCAGAGAATTTGCCCATTTTGTCTATGTTGTTGAATATATTGGTTTAACGTTATTCATAATAGGTTCTTATATTTTTAATGTCTATAGAATCTGTGGTGATATGCTTTCTTCTGATCCCTGATGTTAGAAACTTGGATCTCTTTTTTTTTATATCATCATCAGTTTGTTTAGAGATTTGTCAGCTCTATATATCTTGTCGGAGAACCAACTTTTATTTTTATTAATTTACTGTATGTTTTTTTCTGTTTTCAATTTCATTGATATGTGCTCCCTCACCTTTGTTATTTCTCTACCTTTACTTAATTCAACTTTAATTTACTATTATTTTTCTAACCTGTGAAGCTGGAAGCTTAAGTCACTGGTTTTCCTAATGTAAGCATATTAGTACTTTGTATTTCTTATCACTGCATCAAAATATAATGATAATTATATCATTGTAATGATAATTATATCAAAATATAATGTTCAATTCAACTTTAATTTACTATTATTTTTCTAACCTGTGAAGCTGGAAGCTTAAGTCACTGGTTTTCCTAATGTAAGCGTATTAGTACTTTGTATTTCTTATGACTGCATCAAAATATAATGATAATTATATCATTGTAATGATAATTATATCAAAATATAATGTGTTTTTAATTTCATTCAATTTAAAATGGTTTTTAGTATTTTTTATTTTTTTTCTTTTTGCACACCACCAAAAATGTGCATTTTGCTGCTATTAATTAGGATATTCTATAAAGGTTGCTTAGGTCAAGTTGGACAATAGTGTTTTTTCTTTTCTATCCTTTCTTTCTTACCCTTTATTTTATTGAATATCGAAAGAGGGATATTGATATCTTTGTCTATAATCGTAGATCAGTCTACTTTTTTATTTCTATCAGTTTTTTACTTCATACATTTTGAAACTCTACTAGATTCATAAGCATTTAGGATTTTTGCATCCTTTTGAGGAAGTGATCTGTTTCTCATTAGGAAATGATAATGTTTTCTTATGATTAGCACTAACACAATAGATCTCTTTCTGTTCTGTTACCTCGAATTTGTGTCTTTACCCTTCAAGTGGGATTCTATATGCAATATATTGTATATATGCTATATGCAAGCATATCGATGTATATTACTTTTTTATTTAATTTGAAAATCTCTGCCTTTCAACTGGAGTGTTGACATTTAATACCATTGTTATGGCTGGGCTTAAATGTACAATTTTGCTACTGTTTTATATTTCCCCAAAATGTCCTTTGTTCATTTTTCTTCCCTTTTTCCTGCTTTTTTGGCTTAATAGATTTTTTTAATTATTCCTTTTTTATCTACCTTGTTGGTTTATTAGCCGTGGTAGGCTAATAGTGACCATGAATAATGAGATGTCCACATTCGAATCCTCAAAATGTGTTACTTTATGTGGCAAAAGCGTCTTTGCAGATGTGAGTGAGTTGAGAATCTTGAGATGGAGAGCATATCCTGGATTATCTGGGTGAACCTGAGATAATCACAAGAGTCCTTAGAAGAGGGAGGCAGGTCAGAGAAGAGATAACTCTACTGCTTGTTTTGAAAATGGAGGAGGGGACATGGACCACAAAATGTAGACGGACTTTAGAAGCCAGAAAACGCAAGGGAAGAGATTCTCCTTTAAGGCCTCCAGAAAACTAACCCCGTGGGCCCATTTTAGAATTCTGACCTCAGAGCTGTAAGACAATATATTTGCGTCGTTATAAGCCACTGGGTTTGTGGTAACTTGTGGTAGCTGCAATAGGAAACTAATATACTGGCTATACCTTTTCTGTTTTTCTAATGGTTGCCTTAGGGTTGATAGTAGAGGTCTTTGTTTTTTTATCATCTATCTTCAAATAATATATAAACTCATGTGCATTATGAGACCCTTATGCTGTATACCTCCATTTTCCCTCTTCCGGTCTGTGTCTTAGTATCACCGTGAGTTGCCTTTCCTCAGGAAAACTTTTAATAACTTTAAGTGTAGTGAGGTCGATGTTAAGTTCTCTGACACATACCTAAAGTATTTTGCTGATTATAAGAGTGAAATATTCAGACCATCACACATAATTTGAAGTGACAAATATATAGTACATCCAATCCAGTTTTCCTCTAATCCCAAACTCACTTCCATTAGTATTACGTGCTGTATACTCTAGGTGCTGAATAACTATTTGATACATTTTTCACGTAGCCTTTATTTGATACTCCAGGTTCCATTAGTTCACGTCATGAAACAAGCTATTCTTAATGCTAGGTTAGCTCTAGAAGTTAAAAAGATTTTTTTTCTTTTTTTATTGAATTAAAATTAACATACAGTGTTATATTAGTTTCAGGTATACAGTATAAAGATTCAACAGTTCTATACGTTAGTCATTGCTCATCAGGATAAGTGTACTCTTGATCCCCTTTATCTAGTTCACCTATCCCCCTACCTCATGCATTTTGGTTTCACATTTGGCACAAATCCCACTATAAATTGTTATTAATTTTACTTTAACCATGATATTAAAGTTTAGAAAAATATATTATATATATATGTATATAGCATATGTATACATATATATGTGTGTATAAAGTTTAGAAAAAAATATATATGTATATATACACATACATATATATATATACATATATAGATATATACATGTATATATCTCCACATATTTACTCCTTCCAGTGCTATTCACTCTTCCATGTAGAACTCTATTTCCCTCTAGTATTACTTTCCCTGTGCCTGAAGGACTTTATTGTTTCCTGCAATGCAGGTGTGCTGATGGTGAATATGTTCTGGTTTCGTATATCTGAGAAAGTCTTTATTCTGCCTTTATTTTAAAAGATATTTTCTCTCAGTGAAGAATTCCAAGTTGCATTATTTCTGACGAGAAATATGCTGTCATCCTCAATATGGGTCAGATTGTCTGACTCATTGCATGCCCAGTCATTTATTATTAGATGTAGAAATTATGAATTTTACCTTTTTGGATGCTGGACAGTCTGATACATTTTAACATATTTTTGAGCTTTATTCTGAGACATGGTAAAGTTACTTATAAATAGATTGATCCTTTTGAGGTACACTTTTCAGCTTTTTTTAGCAAGACAAAAACAGCTTTTAGTCTGGGGCTAATTTTACCACCTCATTACTGAGACCATGCACTTTTTTTTTTTTAAGTTTATTTATTTTGAGAGAGAGAGAGAGTGAGCCAGCAGTGTAGGGGCAAAGAGAAAGAGGGAGAGAATCCCAAGCAGACTCTGTGCTGTTGGTGCATAGCCTGATGCAGGGCTTGAACTCATGAACTGTGAGATCATCACCTGAGCCCAAATCAAGAGTTGGATGCTTAACCGACTGAACCACTCAGGCGCTCTGAGACCATGCCCTTCTGAGTAGTCTGTCTATCTGGGGTCTTGCATGTTACATGGCTTTTTTTCCACTCTGACACAGGGAAACCCAAACTATCCTAGCCACGTGTGAGCCGATTATTCTGAGTGTTCCTTTCAGGTAGTTCTTTCCCAGCGTTGTGTATTTTTCTTTTATGTATGGACTCCTCGGCACCCAGCTGAAGTCTTAAGGGGGCTCTCTGAATATTTCCAGTGCTCGGTCTCTGTACAGCTCTGTCTCCACCACTCTTCCCTGTGAACTTTAGTTGCCTGACCTTCCTACACTGCCAGCTGTACTTTCTCAACTCAAAAAGATGACTAGACGTCACGTAGGTTTCTCCTTCTTTACCTGGAAGCCTGGAAATGCTCTAGGAAGTGAGCGGGGGCAATTGTTTGACTCTGTATATTTCCCCTCTCTTCAGGCCATAGTCATGTTCCAGACATGACTGGCTGTCCAGTGTCTAAAACCATTGTTTCATATATTTTGTCTTTTTAAAAAAATTATTTAATGTGGGAGGGTATATATCTCCCTATTACTTCAGTCTGGAAGGAAATGAAGTCACCCCACATTAGAAATTATAAATGAATTATTTTTAAAATGTTTACTTAAGTTATTTAAATATAATAATATATACCAATTAAATATAACAATATTTAAATGTAACAATAATTAACGATTTAAAAATGTTTACTGAAGTTATTTAAATATAACAAATATAACAATGTTGCCTACTGACATAAATAACAAATTTATGGATCTTAAATTAAATCTTTTAAATACATACGCATACACGTAATGATAACGAAAGATAGTGGGTAAGTTATTTAGCTAGATTGTGGTGATTTTTCCACAATGCATATTTGCATCCAAACATCAACCTGTACCCCTTAAATATATATAATTTTCATATGTGAAAGTTATCTCAATAAAACTTTTAGAAAAACCCAAGAAAGTGGTAAAAAAGTAAAATAACTGTATTTTCCTGGATTAAAATAACAACAACAACAACAAACAAACAATTTTGTAGACTTGTTTTCACACGAAGATGTAACCAACTGCAAGAAACATACTCCCATCCTTATCATGAAAAAGGGCCAGACTGACTTCGAATTTACACCTTATGTGAAAAGACGCTTAAACAAGACTGTAGATATGAATGTAAAATCCAACATTACAGATCCCTCCCTCCAAAAAGCGAGAAGAATTTGTGTGACATTGGATTTGACCAAGAGTTTTAAATATATCACTAAAGCACCATGCGAAGAAGAAAAAAAAAAGATAAACTGGGCTTACACAAAAATTCATATGGGAACGTTCATAGGAGCTTTCTTCATAATTGTCCAAACCTGGAGTCAATTCAGGTGTCTTTCAATGGGTAAGTGGGTAAGAAACTGGTACATCCATACCATGAAAAACTCTTCATTAAAAACAACAAACCATTAAAAAAAAACCTATTAATTCATGGAAAATCATGAATGTATTTTATTAAGTAAAAGGAGCCTTGTGGATTCCTGAAAAGGTCTGTGGATTTTCCAGGACCTGGAACACATTTGAAAACCACTGCAGTAAAGTAACCCTCCCGAAATTTCTTTACCATTTATGGGATGCATGAGCTTCAGAGGTGAAATTGGACTTCTACTTTCTTTTTGAGAAGACTCCTTCCTGCAGAAAGCTTATGTTCTGAGGGTGAATGTCTGATTCAAAAAATGTTATCAAGCTCATTTTTGGCTACACCTAAACTCTAGTGAACAAATGGCTTTATTATTACTAAATCAGATCTCTTGACCTCTGTCCACTGGGGTCCTACCCTATTCTTCAGTTAGCTCAGACGCCTACTGGGATCTGAGGTGTTATTTTCTTCCTAAATTCCATAATATGTGCTTGTGTGAATCAGTGAATATATGTAGCCCATAACAGAATGATAAAGGGGGCCAAAGTGGGAATAAATAAGGAGCGATGGGAAAAGCTTGCCCAGAGTATTCAGGTCTACCAGAGAAATCCTTGGATTCTTTCTCTGAGCTCATTTCAGCCCAAAGCATGGCCCCTTCCTTGTGTGATATCTGCAATGCTAGATGCACTTAGGTTCAAAAGCATTAATAACAAAATAAATGACTATCATATGTGTCCAGTTATAAATCTTCCCTTTCTCCCATGACGAAAACTCAGCTGCTCACTTTTGCTCTGAAGTTCCAATTTATCTTCCTCTCACACTAAATTCTGGGGAAAGATTGCTAAGCCATTTCAATATGGCATACTATGAGACATGAAGCTCTGGCAACCCAGACGTGTAGCCCCGTCCAAACTCAGGAGACAGCCGCTACCCACATCGTCAATAATCACAGCGTGTTCCAAAATCCTGCTCTGTGGCTGAATGTTTGAAGTACCTCTAAACCTAAACTTGTACAATCTGTTTCTATTTTACCATAGTTCCTCTTTAATTTGTACTCCACTAATCCAGAATTTTACATAATTGAAACACCACTCCTATGATTCTTATTTAATAGAAAATTGAAAATTATTTCCTTATTGAAAATGTTTCAGGCTCTTAAGAATAACATATTTGATTTTCAAAGCAGTTTTTATCCTTTCAAAATAAAAGCTGTGAGGTTTAGGATTCTCTTAGTTTTTCTTTTGTTTCCAGGTCTAGCGATTCCTTTCTTGTAAAGGATCTTTTGGATTTTTAGTGTAAGCCTGTTGAAAACCATAATTTCTCCACTTCATTCCATTTATCAATCTTTAATATAATTTAAATGTACTTTGTAAAAGAAAAAAAAAGATTTCTTTAATAGATACTGTGCAAATTAAATTCTTCATCATCTAATTATGTGATTGGATGATCTTTTTCTAAAAGAAAAGAAAAGAAAAGAAAAGAAAAGCATGTATGTAAATACAGCTTATAATTACTTAATTAGAAATAATTATAAATGAATAATAGTGCTGATAAGTACAACTCTAGGGACACTTAGAAAATGTATCTGTACGTCCCTATTATGGTACCACAAATAAATGTTTACATCTTCATTTCTGAGGTGCAGTGTTTCTTATGTAGTCACTTATTTTGGACTACAGTTAGAACACTTTAAGATATTTAGATATCTAGAGAGATGTTTGGAGCACTTTTAAATTTTGTGCCAGTTGCAAAAGATGACACTTTAATGTAAGCCATTAGTTTAATTTCACCAGTTTAGTGTAAAAAAATAGTACTAAATTTTTGGGCACCTGGGTGGCTCAGTCAGTTAAGTGTCTGACTCTTAATTTCAGCTCAGATGATGATCTCATGGTTCATGAGAGCCTGCGTCAGGCTCTGCACTGACAGCATGCAGCCTGCTTGGGATTCTCTCTCTCCTTCTCTCTCTCTGCTCCTCCCTCGCTCATACTCTCTCTCTCTCAAAATAAATAAATAAGTAAATAATTTTAAAAATAGTACCAAGATTTTATTTTGAAAATGAAGGTGTTTCTATATGCCTTTTCACACATCTCAGACTTGTGGAGGCTAAAAATGATGTTAGAAATGATCACTATCAGGTTACAAAACCACTTGGAACCTGTGTGAATCAGTCATTTCTTCCTGGTTCATTGTCAAGCTGACGCCAGGGATGATGGAATGTATGTACATGCTGTACTTTAAGGGACTGCACAGGCTGACTTCTAACTTGTCATGAGAAGTTTTTCAATTTTATCTTTTTTGGTCCTAGCAAATACTCTATTCCCATTAGCAAATATCAGAGCACAACATGGTTTCATTATCAAAGAGAATACCATCTTCTGAGCTCTGACTACTCTGTGGGATCAAGTGGCTTAGCTAACTGAGGCTGCTGGCTTTGTGTAAATGACAGCAATACAATGTACTTGGTTAATTTTTGGACCATAATAGGCAGTTGAAGCTGACCATTTTAAAATAGGGACAATGGACATGAAATATCAAGATGAAACATCAATGAATGAATATCAAATTGAAGCAATTTCGTGGACAATGTGAATTAACAGCAGGCCACTACCCATCTGCTTTAATTTAAATAAATAAATAAAATGTTTTCATTGTCTCAAAAACCAGTTCATTTTCAATAATGTTCACGATATACTTTTCTTGCTCTCTGTGGCTCTTTGGAAAGGCATAAGCAAGAGTTGTTGCCTATGGAAAAGGCAGCTCACTTAGCCATTTACAGGGCTACAGAGGGTGGCAGAAAACAGAATTTCCCCACATAAAGTGCTATTGGCCATTAAGCACATGTAGTGCTTCTCCTTAGACAGACTAAATTTAACCAGCATGTTTGTATTCCAGGATGAAATCTGAAAAGTGACTGATGGCGGGGAAACAGGATAAGATCTATTTCACACCAGATTTGTTATTCAAGTTAGCTTTAGAACTAAATATTTTTAGGAGAAGTTTTCATCAACTTAGATTGGACCAAGAATTATGACCACAGACCACAGACACTGTGCTATCCAGCTGGCTTCTCCTATCAATTAGTGCAATGGGGCTATCAAATTTTTACAGGATTAAGTAGACAAAGAGTATATATGCTCAGTTATGCCTCCACGCCTATCCACTTCCCACACTGCCTCACCCCCACCAGAGGCTGATAACAAAAATGCCTACAATTGAAGCCATTAGTGAGGAAGCCTACCAGATGACAAAACAATTATAAGACGCTAAGCAAAGTCATGCTCTGCAACAGAACTGTGTCTGCTTTACCTAGGGGCAAGCCCAGAGCTCCCTCATACCTCTTCAGCACTATGTCAGGTACAATGGAAGCTAAAGGTGAGCAGTGAAATGGGTGACCTTGAGCACAAACTTGATAATGGTAGGGAAAAATGGATTGTGAGTATTCTCATAAAAACACAGGGTCTCAGTCCATGAGGCTTTGTAGCAAGTATACCAGGCAGCTGACATAAACCAGAACATCTTGAGAGCACTTTGAAACACTTTTTGAATGCTTGTGATAAAGAAAAGAAGCCTTTTGGGAACGCTCAGTTGTTCCCTCCACAAGGAAGCAAAGGGAAGCACAAGTTGGACTCCTGAATTGTCCAGAAACTGCAGAGGGTCACAGGTGTCACTGATACCATGAGGGGCCATGGAGGTAAAAACAAGAAAGATGGCTAAATGTTTTCTGTCCCTCAGCCTCCTACCCATGTGGGGCTCCTAGTCTTTCTTCCTGCCAAACTGTCTTCCCTATCATTTCCACCCTTGATTCTTCTGTCCTTTCTCTCTAAAATTTTTTTTTTGTTTTTTTTGTTTTTTTTTGTTTTTTTGTTTTTTTTTAATATGAAATTTATTGTCTGCTAAATTTTTTTAAGGCAACCCTCAGGAACAGAAACTAACTTTGACCTTGAATAATTATCAAATGAAACTTACCTACATAGACTATCTATGGCCAATTTCATTCGCATACAGGAAACTGATGACTACTTTCTTCTCCCTCCATTACATGTCATCCTAGCAACGAATGTGAAAGATCTTAGGAATTATAAAAGGAGAGAAAAACAGGAATTTAGAACCGGGAGAGGTGGAGGTAGCGTGGGGAGAGTGGCAGGGAAATGAAAGCTGAGAAAGTACACAACTCAACAGACATAGATTCCAATCCTTGTTTGCTATTAAATAGTTACATTATGCCAGACAAGTGAAACCCCATACCTTTCCCTGACGTCCTTTTTTCTCAGAGTAATTAACAGAATTAACTGAGATGATATTAAAAACACTTTGGAGGGGCGCCTGGGTGGCACAGTCGGTTAAGCGTTGGACTTCAGCCAGGTCACGATCTCGCGGTCCGTGAGTTCGAGCCCCGCGTCAGGCTCTGGGCTGATGGCTCAGAGCCTGGAGCCTGTTTCCGATTCTGTGTCTCCCTCTCTCTCTGCCCCTCCCCCGTTCATGCTCTGTCTCTCTCTGTCCCAAAAATAAATAAAAAACGTTGAAAAAAAAAAAACACTTTGGAAATAAGAACCAAACAAATACAAGGTTGTATAAAGTGCCACCTCCAAAGGAAGGCAGTAAGACTGTAAAAACATTTTTGAAATAATGTTGATTTCAACATTGCTTTTGTTTTCAATGGTTTATAGCTCCAGGACACCAAAAATAAAAACAACTCCACCTCATTTTTCATATCCTTGATAGAGAGGATTTTCTGCTCCCTTCTACCACATAGATATATTGCTTTAATCAGCAGGAGGTCTTACACTCCCATCCTTACATTCAGATGTGCTGTTGTTACAGATAGCCTTTGTGATTAACGTAGGCAACTTCTAATATCTTCTAGCTATTCCTGTCACATTTTTATCTATGCTGAAGGGAGGATTATAGCCTGCAAATAGAAGCAGGTAATTTCAAAGACCTGCTTTTGAAAAGCAGGGCAATGACTGAAGTAGTGGAAAGCAATGAAATCCTGTTTCAACTCAGTGCATTACCAGATTGAAAGATGGGAGTTTAAGGAAAGAAGAAAGGAAAAGGATCCCACTATGGAGAAATCGTAACAAGCCTGTTAATTGTGGAAGTTGAAAATAAATTGTGAAGAGATAAAGGAAAATTATGAGGGGAACAGAAAGAGCACCATGGGAGGAAGCTTGCAATTAAAAACACAAAAAATGAAAATGAGTCACAGTTGGCTAAGCAGATGAAACGTGAAGGAGGGAAAAAGAAAATATATATTTTTTAAAGGACAAAACTCTTCAACTAAAAGCAAAGTTTGAAAAAATAAGAAGATATCTCAAGAGTGAGAAGGAGCCCAAGGGGAGACCTTAAACAGAATGACAGAAAAAATACCATTATAGACCAAAATGGGAAAAGAAAAAGACAGACATATGGGGCAGGTAAATTGAGTAAGAAACACACACACAAAAATTGCAAAACATGACTGTTTTATTCAAACATTAATGAATGAAGCTCTAAGAGTAATAAAATGTGATTTATTATCCTACAACATGCTAGTCTATCTCTTCTGCCAGCTTCAGCACTTCTACTGTTTTAAGTGACAACCTCTTGTGTTTGCCGTTTCTCCTACTATTTAAAGTCCTCTCTGCCTGGGGGGGAAGCTTGTATTATTCTTATAGAACTAGTTTAAATAATGCATCAAGGAACCTTGTGTTTTGGGGTGCCAAGGTGGCTCAGTTGGTTGAGCGTCTGACTTCAGCTCAGGTCATGATCTTGTGGTTCACGTATTCGAGCCCCACATCAGGCTCTGTGCTGACAGCTCAGAATCTGGAGCCTGCTTCGGATTCTGTGTCTCCCTCTCTCTCTGCCCCTCCCTATTTATGCTCTGTCTCTCAGAAAAAAAATCAAGAAATTAAAAAAAGATATACCAAAAAAGAAGGTGTGCAGTTCCAAAATTTCCTCCAATTAAAAAAAAAAAAAGGAAGCATTAGGCCAAATGGTGGCCAATACCTAAGATGTGATCCAATAGATTTATATCTCTAAATGGGAATATAGTTAATTTATAGGGTTATTAGAGGAGAAAAATGAGATCATACACTTAGAACATTGTCTGGCATGTAATACATGTACAATAAATATTAGTTGTCATTATTAGCAAAATAAATTTAGTTTAAATCACCAAACTCACATCACACTTTTAAAGCAACTGAGGTATGACAGCAAGGATGTGGGCCAAAATATAAAGTTTGACATATTATGACTCCCATGTCAGAAGACTAGCGGATTATATAAATGTAATCTTAGTTAAAAAAAAATTCCAGGAAGAATCCAAAGGCTTTAAATTATTACATTTATTTCCAATCCAGACAAACTGATATTAGGTTATAATTAATAAAGGATTGAGCTATCAAACTCTTAAAATAACCTACAAGGCAACATGTGTTCTTCAAAGGAACATTTTGAATAATGTTATTAATAATTTACTGGTGTCCTTAAAGAGCTGAAAAGACATGAGTTGATATAGTCTAGTGAGAATTTCAAAAGACTGTTGACAAGATTCCATACAAGCTACTTTTAAAATCTGGTCATGGTGTAGTGAAGAGGCTATTTTACTTTGTATAAAGTTTAGAGACAGGAGCAAAGGGTGTAAATAAATGAATGTTTCTCTGAATATAAATCAGTAAATAAGAGAGTTCTATAGGGACTTCATGAATTAATAAATGATTTGGAGAAGAGACAACACAGCAAAATATTCGTATCTGAGGATGATGATATCATTTTGGGTAGTTGAGGTGAGAATAGATGAATTTATGAAAGATTGGATTTATCTGTGAGAATGAACAGAAAAATTATTTTATGATGGACAAGTATAAGGCATTGTATTTGTATATTAAAGAATCCAAAGCCAGAGCAATGGAATGCTAGTTTCTGGTAATGGAAGAAAGCTCCTATTGGACCAAGTATCCTTCAAATGACTATGAACTGTGGGGACAATATAACAACTACCCAAAGGCACTGGAGAGCAAAAAAGACAGGCAGAAACTTGATAGCAGACTATACTTGGAGGGAAGAAATGTCATAGGATTCAAAATGTCATTTTGTCTTAACTTTTTTCCTGAAAGCAGACCCAAGTCTATTCCAGATGAGGTGGCAGAAAGTCCCTAGTCCTACTGGCTTGAAGAGTCAGTGAACTAATTTCAGGGGTACTATAGCAGCTAGAAACTGGAGAGAAAATCTCAGAAAGGAGAAACCTAGAGGCAGATCCCTGGATTTTGTGTATTAAAGTTTCTATTAAATCCTTGACTGATCCCTGAACACTAGGGCAGGCTCCAAGCAGCCCAACTGAGGCTGAAAGAAATAAAATAGATTTCTGCTGCTTCACACAACAGGAAATATAGAATTTATATTTGAGTGCAGTCAAGAAAATTGCCTGATAAAGCAAAATTCAATATTCTAAAGAAGGGCTATGAGAATCTGAAACCTCTACAACATATCATTTGATATATTGGGATATAATACAAAATTAGTGGACATGTGTAAGAATAAGAACATGTGACGAGGGCTCAAATAAAGGCAACCAGTGGAGCAAACCCAAAGATGACCTAGATGTTGAAATTAGCGAAGACTTTAATGGAGATTTCTAACCGGGCTTACTGCTGTTAGGGAAAGTATGTTCAAGTAAGTGAATAAATAGAGAATGTCAGAGGAAAAATAAAAAAATTTTAAAATAACACTTAAAATAATAAAACTGAAACATTAATATCTGAAATAAAATATCCACTGGATAAGCTTAACAGGATATTGGAGATGACAGAAGAAAGTGCTAGTGAATGTTAAGAAAGTTTCTTTTTTTTTTTTTCAAGTTTATTTATTTATTTTGAGAGAGGCAGAGACAGCATCAGCAGGGTAGGGGCAAAGAGAGGGAGAAAGAATCCCAAGCAGGCTCCACACTGTCAGCACAGAGCCCAATGCAGGGCTCCAGCTCATGAACCATGAGATCATGATCTGAGCTGAAACCAAGAGTTGGATGCTTAACTGACTGAGCCACCCAGGTGCCCCAGAAGAAAGTTTCTTATAAAGTAGACAATCTGAGGAACAGAGAAGAAAAAAAAATGCAAAAAAATGTGCAAAGCCTCAGTAACCTATTGGACAATATCGAAAGGTCTAACATACATGAAAGTAGAATCCCAGAAGTAAAGCAGAGAGATTAGGGCAGTAAAAAATATTAGAAGAAATAATGACCAAAACCTCTGCCAATTTAGGGAACAGCATAAATTTACAACTCAAGATGTTCAGCAAACTGTAAACAAGATCAATGCGAAGAAAAGTTTGCCTAAAATATCACAATCAAACTGCCTGAAATCAAAGATAAAGGCATTTTGAAAGCAACCCAAGAAAATTTTCAAGTTATGCACAAGGGAACAATGACACAAATGTGCACTCTTTTCTCATCTGAAACAATAGAATTTAGAAGACAGTAAAAAGACATCTTTAAAATCAGAAAGAAAGTAATCACCACCAGAACTGTATATTTAATGAAAATAACCTGTTAAAATGAAGGGGATAGATTTCCACATTCAATTAATTCAGTGACAGGCCCTGGATTTACCTCTTGCTCTACACAGCTAGAAAACTGGCATAAGTGTATGAAATAACAGTTTAAAAACATTTATAAAACAGGCAGTACAGAATTCCGATCTCTGAAAGGAAACACAATAAGCTGGGCCTACAACTGCCCCAGTTCACGGCCAAAGGGAGTTTTGAGGTCCAGGATGCACGGCAGGCAGGGGAACCAAAAAGAACTTCTTAGTTTCACTGAGTTCATCAGAGAGATATATTGGAGATTGGATTTCAAGGAAGAATAAATCAGCTAGAAATTTTGGGGGAGGAGTATCATAGAGGAAGTTGCTAGACACACATTACTGACCTAGCATCCCCCCTCCCCCACCCCACACAGAATAAACTCTGCAGAGGGATCTTTCTGAGTTCTTGCCTGAACCCTAATCTGTACATGAGTGAGAGAAAATTACTCAAGGTGCAGGAAAGAACCATTTGAAAGCAGTAAGCTAAACAATTTCTGTAGTTCAAAGAGGGCTAAGAATAGTCTGTGTTCTCAGCAGCTAGAGTGGAAAGATATCATAATGCACAAGGTATTGTGTAGGGTTCTCAGAAAGGCATTAACAAAATAGTGGGGATAAATTAGGCCCAGAGTAAAGGCTGCTCTCTCTCTACTCCCAGACAATCTAAAAATAAGTCTCAAAATGATCAAACTTCTCTCAAGTAGCTTATGTGCACACCAGGACAAAGTGTAATACTATTTAAAAGAATATGATAGTCTATGAATCCTTCAGGTTCAGTGTCTAGAAGCCAAGCAAAAATTAGCAAAGTTGACAGAAGGAAAATATGACCTGTAAACAGGAGAAAAATCAACTAACAAACAAACCAGAAATGGGAGAGATGACGGCATGAACAGAAAGGAAGAGCAAGGTTGTAGATTTAAAACCAGTTGTATTAATAGTCACATTAAATGTCAATGTCCCAAACACTCCAGTTAAAAGATACAGATCGTCAGTTTTTGATTTTTAAAAAGCATGACCCAACTATACGTTGTCTGTTAAGAAACCCACTTAAAATATAAAGGCACACATAGTTTAAAAGTAAAGAGATGGAAAAAAGCTTTAAAGTGCAAACCTAATTACAAAAAAAACTACAGTGGCTCTGGTAATATCTGACAAAATAGACTTCTTCAGAACAAAAATTATTATTAAGATAGAGATCATAATGACTAGTGAAGTAAATTCATCAGGATGATAAAATCCAAATGTGTATGTCCATAATACCAAAAACGTAAAATACAGGAAACAAAAATTGGTAGAACTAGAAAGGGATATTGTGGACAAGTCTACAATTATACAGAGATTATAGCTATTCTCACTTGCTGATTAACAGAACAAATAAACAGAAAATCTGTACTGAAATAGACGACTTTATAAGAAGACCACCAAATAGACCTGATATTTGCAGAACGTTCCACCAAACACCAGCAGAATACACAACTTTTTCAAGTGCACATGGGACACTCACTAAAGTAGACTATGCTGAGATAAAAGCAACTCTTGAAAACTCTTTGAAAATTGAAATAATAAAAAATATGGCTGTCACTATGGATTAAGTTAAAAATCAGTAACAGGAAGATACTGGACAATGTTTCCAAATATTTGAAAATTAGAGAGCACACTCTAACCCCTAAGCTATGGTCTGAATGTTTGGGTTGCCTTAAAATTCATCTGCTGAAAAGCTAATGCCTGGTGTGATAGTATTAGGAGGTAGAGCCTTTGGGAGGTGATTGGGTCATGAGGGCAGGGTCCTCATGAATGGGATTAGTGTCATTAGAAAAAAATTCCAGAGAGATCCCTACCTTCTTCAGCCCTGTGAGGACACAGAGAGTTGGTAGTAGAAGGCCTTCATTAGAACCCAACCAGGCCTGCTCCCTGATTGTGGACTTCTAGCCCCCAGAACTGTGAAAAACAATTCTGTTGTTTACAAGACACCAAGTCTATGGTATTTTGTTATAGCAGCCAAAACAGACTAAGACCCCTGGGTTAAAGAAATCCAAGAGGAAATTATGAGATAATGTGAACTTTATGAAAACAAAAAACATAACATGTAAAAATTTATAGATGCAACTAAAGCCATACCAAGAGAGTACATTTATACATATATAAGTATATATATTATATATATATAAAATACTCATATTAGTTTTTTTCAAAATATGAAATTTATTGTCAAATTAGTTTCCATTAAAAAGAAAGATCTTAAACTAATGAAGCTAGAAAAATTAAACCCAGGCTAAATAAGAGGAAGGTAATTATAAAGAGCAGAAAGCAGTGAAATGAAAAACCAGAAAATACATTTAAAAAAATCAATATGACAAAAATCTATAAAGCTGTAGCCCAGTGATCCCCAACAAAGGGTGATTCCATCCACACCAGGGGACATTTGGCAATGTCTGGAGACATTTTTGATCAACACAATTGGGAGCGATGTAGTTGCTACTGGCATCTGGTGGGTAAACACCAGGGATGCTCTTAAAACTGCTAGCACAGGACAGCTCCCCCCAACAAAGAATTATTTCACCCCAAATGTCAATAGAACCAAGGTTGAGAAACTCTGCTTTATTCATATGGTTCAAGGGGGAAAAAAAAAAAAAAAAGGAGAAAGAGGGGGAGGGAAAATAATTATCAATACTAAGAATGAGAGAGTAGACATCACTACAAATTCTATAGGCATTAAAATATATTTAAAAATGTTATTAGGGGCGCCTGGGTGGTGCAGTCGGTTGAGCCTCCGACTTCAGCCAGGTCACCACCTCGTGGTCCGTGAGTTCGAGCCCTGCTTCGGGCTCTGGGCTGATGGCTCAGAGCCTGGAGCCTGTTTCCAATTCTGTGTCTCCCTCTCTCTCTGCCCCTCCCCCGTTCATGCTCTGTCTCTCTCTGTCCCAAAAATAAATAAACGTTGAAAAAAAAATTAAAAAAAATGTTATTAACAACTTTAAACCAAATGAATTTGACAACTTAGATGAAATGGAAAACTTTCTAGAAAGAAGGAGTAAACTACTAAGGCTCTATTTAAAAGAAATAGATATGTTTCACTAGTTCTATAACTAAAGGAATTCATAGCTTAAAAACTTTCCATAAAGAAAACTTCATGCCCACATTGCTAAACAGGTGAATCCTATCAAATATTAAAGTAAGACATAATTCCAGATTTACATTTAAATACCTTGAGAAGTAAAAGGAGGAAGAAACATTTTTAAAAAATGTTTACTTATTTATTAATTTTGAGGGTGGGGAGGAAGAGAGAGTGTGTGCAGGGGAGGGGCAGAGAGAGAGGGAGAGAGAATGCCAAGCAGGCTCCTTGCCCATAGCATGGAGCCTGATGTGGGGCTGGATCTCAGGAACTGTGAGATTGTGACCTGAGATGAAATCAAGAGTAGGACTCTCAACTAACTGAGCCACCCAGGCATCCTGAGGAAGAAACATTTCATAGGAGTATCAGTACTATGATACTAAAACCAGAGGTCTATACTACAAGAAAACTAATATCCTTTATGAAGTTAGACTCAAAACTTCTTACAAATATTTAGTATACTAAATATAGCTATATATAAAAAATGATAATATGATCAGTGGGGTTTATCCAAGAACACAACTTTGGTCTAACTTTACAAATCAATCAGTGTAATGTACCACATAATCAGACTAAAATAGAAAACCATACAATTATCTTAATAAATGCAGGAAAAGCTTTGATAAAATTTAACACCCATTTATGACTAAAAATCTCTCTCAGCAAACTAGTTATAGAAGAAAACATTCTCAACCTGATGAACAGGCATCTAAAAAATATTTGCAGACAACACACTTTATGGTGAAAGATTGAATGCTTTCCCTTTAAGATCAGTAACAAAGCAGGAATGTTTCCTCTCATCATTTCTAAACAATTTTATATTGGAGGCTCTGGTTAGTACAACAAAGCAAAAACAAAAGAAAAGAAAACAACAAAAACAAGACAACAAAGAAAATTTGTGTACATTTCAAAAGAAGGAAAACTGTTTTTATTCACTGATAACATAATTGATAATATAGAAAATCTTATGGAATATATCCCCCCAAAAAGTGAATTTAGCAAAGGAATATGGAAAAAAAATCCATAAAACTATTCACTAAATCTAGAAACCAAAGGAGGATGGGAATCTTTGAAACTCAGAGGAGGTCAGTTTTAAAGCAGTTTAAAGAAATAAGTATAAGTAAATTTAAAAGTTAACAGATTATTGACATGATTTGGCAGCTATTTTTCAACAATAGGGAAAAAATATCTATTAAGGGAAAATGGAATCTATCTTCAAGGTTGATATCAGAGAGGGTATCAACACTTTGGGAGGGGGCAGTGTTCACTAAACAAAACAAAGGAAACCACCACCACCCACCCCCAACCAACAATAATAAAACTCGGAGCTGGAGGGGGTCAGAGGTTGGATCTAGCATCAGAAAAGGAGTAAGGGAGCATTTAGGCTCTAGAGTTGGGCTTGTATCGGTTCATTTCTGGCTTAGCCACTTACCAGCTGCATGACCTTGGGTAATGTTACTTAACCATTTTGCCTCAGTTCCATCATCTCTAGCATGGAAACAGTAACAATTCCTACTTCTTATGATTGTTAAGTAAAAGTTATTGTGTGTAAAGCATTTAGAATAGTACCTGATACAGAATGCCTACTCAATAAATATTGCCTATATAGGTTTTTCTCTATATAAAAGAGACGGCACTGTGGTCCTCTGATGGCTTGCTGTGAGTGAAGGCATTCCAGGTTGTCGTAGAGATAGGAGTGCATAGGCTTCTAACGTATGGGAACCATGGATGCTAAATATCCTGTAATAGTGAAACAATCCTACATAACAAAGGGTTGTCCAGGTCAAAATGCTGAAGTGGTCTTACTCTTGCCGCCCATTGAAAATCACTGAGAAACATAGGGTATGTTTGCTTCTTCCTCAAATAAAACTATGAGAGGTCCAACCAAGCAAAGTTTATCATCTCTTAACCTGAACTTGTTTTCTTATGGGCAAAATAGGAACAGTCATACATTCCCTGAAGTGCTTTGAGGATTAAATAGAATATATGTGTCTTGCTTAGTACTTTGCATGGCGTGTAGTTTTTTCTCCATATATGGATATAATCTCTGCTACTATTAACTGGCACATATACTTCCTTCTTCCAAGTTTCTCTTAACTCTCCCATCTCCTTCAGAGTTTTTCCAGGACTTGAGAACTACTTTCTTAGTAAGGTGGACTGATGCTCTTGACCCTTTCCTGGGCAAAAGGCCTTGGTTTTGGAACCCTGTTCCACTGTGGCTTTCCTGCTTCGGCTATGGCCCTTTTCCTGATATTCATGGCCCTGATTTCTGGACTCACTATTCCCACATGATATGTCTATCTAGGCTCACTTGCTGTGCCTGGGTCCAGTCTCCTGGTATTCCTGCTGCCAGAATCAAGCTTCTTGGTCCCTCATCCAGCCGAGTCTACCAGATAGCAGGCATCCTTGAATAATAGAATTATAGAAATAATAGAAAATCAGTTCTAAAGCCTACCCAGAGAACTTCTGCTGAGCAGAGGGAATAGCTTTGGTTTTATCTTTGTTTTGTAATGTAGTAGAGAGCAGGGAAACTCTTTTGAAGACATCTTCTTGGAAGCCCTATCTGCCCTCAATGATGGCTCTGAATCCTAGGCCCTACTTCTGCCTTCCATCTCTATCATGACAAAAGCCAAAGGATATGATTTACATTAGTGAAAAGAATGTATTCATCTCCTACAATTACTGTGATTCCAGAATGAGCTCTTTTGTGCTTCTGGTTCAGCCTCCAAAGTCAAACTGAATGGAGCCCTCTAGTTCTTTCATTTGGTCTCTAAAACATCTCCTGCTTTGCCGACATGGTCTCATTTCTACATACTTGCATTTTGTTTGTAATTGTGGTAAGATGAACATGGTATTTACATTTTAACCATTAAAATTTTTTTTAATGTTTATTTAGTTTTGAGAATGAGAAGAGAGAGAGAACGGGAGAGGGACGAAGTGAGAGGGAGACACAGATCTGAAGCAGGCTCCAGGCTCCACACTGTCAGCACAGAGCCTGACACAGAGCTCAAACTCGTGAATCACGAGATCATGACCTGAACCAAAGTTGGACCCTCAACCGGCTGAGCCACCCAGGCACCCTCCATTGTAACCATTTTTAAGTGTATAATTCAGTGACAGTCAGCATTCACAGTTGTCCAACCATCACCACTAGGTTTTGTCTCTTTAAAGAATGGCTTGGAGCAGAGAGCCCTCTAGGACCCACTAGTACTGTAGGATCCTTTGCCATTCATTTCCTCTCCACTCTTATCAAGCTACTATTATAGGAAAATAAGTGTGAGGCCTACTCACAGCTCATCAGGCAGCAATCCATTAAGAAACGCAATCCTGCCACACCACCACACTTTCTAGATACCTCGACCTTGGCATCACCATCACCAAGTGGTGGCTTCCTTTCCACTTCTGCTAAGTGTTCTTAGGAGTCTTCCAGTCTTGTTTCAACCCAAGAAGACCGTTGTCCATTTTGAAAGTGCACTCCCAGCGAAAGCTGCAGAGAGACCCAGCCCTTCTACTTTGCAATTCCGACATGGCCTGAATGCTTTGCGGGAGCTAGTCTACAGTATTACAGTGCTTTTTCATTGTCTTGCATTTTCTGCCATTGCGAAGCTAATTCTCACTGTAGTGGCTGTCTGCCTTGAGAGTTGAGTTTATGTGGCCTCTCCACTGAGGTGCTTTTAAAATTTCCTTGGCTACCATTACTTGGAGAGACTGGTGTGAGGGTGAAGATGATCACAGAACATGATCCCTTGAAGTGCTTTCCAGATGCAGTGGGCTGTGTGCCCAGGAGTGATAGATACTTGGAATGGAGAGAAGAAAAAATAGACCCAAGCTCACACACTGCCAGCCAGATCCTGGACACTTGTACCTTAATGAGACTAGCAAGTCTGGCTCTTTGGGAGCTTTGCCCATTACTTAAGCAATTCCTTTGGTATAAATGTTTGGAAGTTGCATTGTATAGTGTCCAGTGGGCTAAAAGGATGAAGTTACTAGTCAGTGTTGATGTTGCCCTTGTCATACTGTTTAAGGGGTTTGCAGACTTTTTAAAAAGAGTCATGGATATGTGCATGGTTGATGAAGAAGCTTTGGCAAATCCCTCAGAATGTGGCAAATCACATGTTTTCTCCTCCCTCTTCTCCAGAGATCAGCACAAATGAAATCATCTGGTTTTGACGTACTTGGTTCTGTAACGGGACTGGGAACTATTCTAAGAATCTCCTTCCTTGAATGCAAATGCCCTCCTCTTGATTTGTGGTTTATTTTCCTACAGAGGCTGGCAGGGACCCCCTAGCCGGTTTCCACAAGGGATTCTGTCCCTATCCCAGCCCTGGGTAGCAGGCAAAGGAAATATAGGGTGACCTCTGTTAGGAATAGATGTAGGAGCTGAAGGATGCCAGCCCAGACTCTGGATGGTTTCTGTGCCTTCCTGTGCCCTTTAATTGTCCTGAATCCTTTGCCCTACTGCTACTTTCCACCCACACAATGACAAAAGGCAAAGTAAGTTGAAGGAAATGATTTACATTAGCAGCAAAATGTTTCATTTCCATGTTACACAGTACAAGCATTGTGAGCAAAGACATTCAACTTTCATTAGATGGTGTGTTTGGACCCTGTCAGACTGCGATATATGGGTCCCTAAACCCAAGTGAGCAATGAAAAAAGAAATCTTTTGTGAAATCCTCTGGTATTTTTGGACCATAATTAGATCAATTAATCCTTTTGGTTTGTTACCTCCCACACACAATCCCAATTATTTTTTGTTTCTGGAAGCTGTGCCCCATGGTCAGTACCAGTCCTGTTTCTATGCTTATTCTCTCCATCCACTCCTCCCCTGTGGCAACCAGGGACAAAGAGGCAATAGATATAGGCTGAGCATTCAGGAGGGCAGTAGCCAGTAAGCTCAATAGGTTGGTGTTAATGGTAGGCTTAAGGGTGAAGGACATAACTGTGCACATTTAGGATTGCCCCACCCCTGAGCCTTGTTGGGTTCTCTCCTGAAGGTGATAATTTTGTCTGGCTTTGATGTAGATAAGATTTACCGAGTTCATTTGCAGACTCCAAGTTCTGTGGACTCCCCTACCCCTCAGGTCCCTGAGAATAATGTTAGGAACAGAGTTCAGAGCATCTCTGGGAGCTCTCCCTTGGGTCTGACCACTTTCTCAGGGAATGGGGAAGGCCTAACCATCAAGGTATCTTTGGGTCTGCACATAGAAGCTGGCAGAATGTGATGAAAAAAATTAACAAGAGCCTTACCATTTGGACATCTAGATGATGGGCCTGGGAAGCAAAAGGCTACTCAGACCACCAAGCCCATGGAATTGGATGAGGAAAAAAATGGGCAGGATCAGGAAGCAGGACTGGCAAGACACCTGTCACATCTCTATTACCTATGCCAATGCCACTGCTGACAAACCTGTCCTCCCAGGAGACCCTCTGACTCACATGTGCTTAGTTTCTTGATGTATATAAAGTGGTAATTTTGTAACTCTCTTTGTCAATCTTTCCCTGGGATAATATTTTTAAAAATGAGATACAGAAATATTTTGCAAGCAGATGAACTAAATAAATACAACCAGAGAATTGGAAGACTCTATTTCCTACCCACTTGTTGGCTAAGATTTCGAAGAGGAGTTGCAGGCAAACACCCTATTTTGCATCTCCCATCTGGGGACAATGTAGCAAATGACTTACAACACTTCAATCATGTAACACAAGTCTACTGTTAAGAGTATTTTCCTTAAAGGGGGACAGATTAAAAAGAAATGAAAATGACCATGCTCCCATTTAACAGTGGAATCTTCTCCAAAGCAGTCAGACGAAACTGCAATCTCAATTTATCATTGAATTATGTTTGGTAAACAGACTGTGTGCACAGTGTTCTCAAGAAAGATGTTAAACAGACACAGGCAAAAACAAACAAACAAACAAAAACCCTCAAATCCCACAACTGATGGTTGAAAAGGCCTGAAGTCCATGTGGCTTTTCAGGAGCTCTGATGACCTTGAGGCCACAGACGGAGAACCCTGGCCCTCGACTGTTAGCAACTTCAGACAAGAACAATTCCTTACTTGTTAACTGTACCCCTGGTCCTAATGTAGTGCCAGGCATCTCATAGACGCCACTACAATTTGTGGGGCTAGACTGATTGCGATTTATGCTCTTTTATCAGAGTAGCATAGACATCAAGAACCAGACAGCTTTGGACCAAAGCCTCAGAGGGAGGATTACGATAGCTGAATGGTTTGGCGGGCAAGGCAAAACATGGCTACCCAAGTTTCCGGGAATCGACATCACTTTTTTCAGGAAGTTATGAAAAGGAGGTGGACAAAGACACGCCTAATGGGTGAATTCAGGAGAGAGCCTGAAGATCTATATCTGGTCATTGGAGCTGAGTACAAGATGAGGTATGACCAAGGGGAAGCCAATGAAAGCTCAGTTACAGAAAATGAGTGCAAACCACAGAACATCAGTGTTCCCAGACCCCCAGGATAGGGGAAGGCAGAAGCTGGAAACAGGGGAGTCATTGCACAAGACTCTCTCCTTCACTGTGCCTGGCATTTGAGCAGCTCACTTAGGTTCTCTGAGGCTGTCTCCGGGAGCTTGCAAGTTTCCAAAGTATTCTTAGGCACACTTTTAGAGGTTCATAAATGTTAGGCGGCTTTTTAGTTTCCAGTGCTTCCGTTTCATGCAGGGCATTTTGTGCTGAAAAAAATTGAACTCAGTAAATAAAAATAATTGTGCAAACAGTAAATTGTTGATATCAAAATGTTGTTTATCCTTCTTTGTCCTTCCATGTGGCTATCTCCTTTCAAAACACTGCTGCTCTCCTGGGGGCAGTATGCTCCATTATTCTAAGAGGCTGGGGAGTATTTGGAAAGAAAGACCCAGAAGAGTTGCCTCATCATTGTGTAGGCATATAGATTCAGTTACAAGACAAAATAAACAAAACACATTTCAAGGACACATATAATGATTCCTGTATTAGCTGATATAGGGCAGCTAATTAAGACATCTTCTAAAAACTACATTTATAGAATGTCAGCATTTGGAAGGGCTCCTGAAGATCATCCCTCTCCATTCCCTAATTTTAAGTTGAGGAACTAAGTTTACAGGTTGAGTGATTGCTTAAGGCTATGAAGGTAGTGGATGGGACCAGTACCGAAGTTCCTAGCTGTCATTCCCAAAACATGCTCCCTCCAGGGATCTCGCTGGCCAAAGGGAAGGAATTGGGTGGGGGGACAGGAAGAGAGAGTCACAGATTGTTTTTTTCAGGCAGCCCACCAAATAGAAGAAGTGATCTTGTAATATGAGGGAAACTTATAGGAAAAATTATATTTTAAAATTCCCTAATAAAAATTGGCATCATAAGTCAGGTTTCTTCTCTAGAATTTCTAGCAGTTTCTTTCTCTTTTTTAAAATATAGTTTATTGTCAAATTGACTAACATACAGTGTGTAAAGTGTGCTCTTGGTTTTGGGGGTAGATTCCCATGGTTTATTGCTTACATACAACACCCAGTGCTCATCCCAACATGAGACAGGAAACCATCAAAACCCTAGAGGAGAAAGCAGGAAAAAAACCTCTCTGACCTCAGCCACAGCAATTTCTTACCTGACAAGTCTCCAAAGGCAAGGGAATTAAAAGCAAAAATGAACTATTGATACCTCATCAAGATAAAAAGCTTCTGCACTGCAAAGGAAACAATCAACAAAACTAAAAGGCAACAGATGGAATGGGAAAAGATATCTAGCAGTTTCTAATGACAACTTCATTTATTTATTCCCATAGCAGTCTTTGCTTTTTTTTCTAAGGGAAAGGAAAGTTCCTGATAGTAATATTTTCAGGATGGAAATAGCTGAGACATAAAAAACAGGAAAATGTGAATAAAATCATTTTAAAAATTGTGTTTCTTTCTAAATTTTGTCACTTCTGTAGGGTCAAGCTAGGGATGAATAGTTAAAGATCTTTTTTAAAAAAAAATTTTTTAACGTTTATTTATTTTTGAGACAGAGACAGAGCATGAACGGGGGAGGGGCAGAGAGAGAGGGAGACACAGAATCGGAAGCAGGCTCCAGGCTCTGAGCCATCAGCCCAGAGCCCGACGCGGGGCTCGAACCCACAGACCATGAGATCGTGACCTGAGCTGAAGTCGGACGCTTAACTGACTGAGCCACCCAGGTGCCCCAGTTAAACCTCTTTTAAGCAGTATTATAATATATTGATGGGGTTCAGATTGTGGCAAAATTAGCTTTAGAGCATATTTCAAACTGTGACCGTTTCTCTTGAGGAATTTGCAACCCCATAAAACTTTCCTTACATTTCTACATGAATGTCTATAGTTTCCAGTTAAAACTAATTAAATCTAGGGAAGTGGTCTTCCTACATGAAAGAAAGGACTCGATGTGTCATGCTTCCCCTGTAAATATATTTGCTAGTGGAGTGTTCATGTGTTACCAGATGTGGACAAATTCTAGTGACAGGGCTGTGAATAACGAATTGACAATTACTGTGGAGAGTCTTTTGATAAGAATCCACTTGACATTATTAAATGTCAAACTTTAGACCCCACAGAAATCATCAGCTTCTAAAGTGACTTGACTCCCTTGAGAGCAAGATATTGGGCATAGATGGTGCCAGTGTTCGTATAGATTTTGAGCTGTTTTTGTTTCTAAACTGAAAGTTAATGCTTCTTTAAAGAAGATAGAACTGGGGCGCCTGGGTGGCGCAGTCGGTTAAGCATCCGACTTCAGCCAGGTCACGATCTCGCGGTCCATGAGTTCGAGCCCCGCGTCAGGCTCTGGGCTGACAGCTCAGAGCCTGGAGCCTGCTTCCGATTCTGTGTCTCCCTCTCTCTCTGCCCCTCCCCCGTTCATGCTCTGTCTCTCTCTGTCCCCAAAATAAATAAAAAACGTTGAAAAAAAATTTTTTTTAAAAAATTAAAAAAAAAAAAAGAAGATAGAACTAATGTTGATGAAGCACTTATGTGCAAGACGCTGTCCTGTTTTATGTTGATTAACAACCTTATGAGGAAGGCATTATTTTTGCCCTGATAATACTACTGAGGGAATTAAGGCACAACAGGTTAAGAACTTGCTAGGGTGACAGAGCTCATGAAGAAGTCTGGGTCCAGATTTTGCTCTTACAATACTGCCTTTTAGTAGAAAATTTCCATACATTGTTATCATTGTTCCTAATAGATAACAATTTTACACTATTAACTAATATTCTATGAAATGAAGAAAATGTGAATCCTTAAATTATCTTAAATCAACTTGTTCTCTCTAATCATCCTCTTGCGATGAACAATGATAGCAACGATAGCCATTATGATCATTATGAACTTTTAAGATGATCTTTTATTTCCGGTGAAAATAAATTGTCACATTGTTGCTGTGGTCTGAATGTTTGCGTATTGCCCCTCTGGCCCCTGCCTCAATTAAATTATTGAAAACTAGTTGCCAAGGAAGGATGGTTTCAGGTGGAAGCAACGTGAGTGCTGTTCTAGAAAGAGGATTGGCAAAGGAGGGGCGGGAAGATAAGATGTATCTTATGGCTTTGCTTGTCCACATAAACCTTGAAGAAATGAAAATATTTAAATGTTTCTATAACCCCAGTGGGAAACTAGGTTATCGTACTGGGTATAAGTGACAATTCCTCCTACTATCACCTACTATTGTCCAAAGGTATTGTCCTATAAGAAATTTAGAGTGAGTGCCTGGACAATAACCTGCCTTCCCTCAGGGGACATTCTTTGGTGTTAACCTTGACTTAAAGGGGGTCTTTCCTATATTCCGTTAGCTACTAGCATTTCATAAGGGCAAACTTCTCTGAATCCTGATGCATTAATTTATGTCTCAATTAAGGAAAAATGACATCATTTTAGAGAATGGGTACTCTTGAGGAGTTAATTAATTCAGATGACTGAATTGGCTTGTCAGATGGCATCACAACACACTTCACAGGGTACAGAGGTGCACAGACGTCTTAGACTCCGTCCCTCCTCCGCCCCAGGCAACTTAACGCTTAACCAGCATTACCTATTTTCCTCTAGATGCACTATCTTCCTAGGATTGCGGAATGTTCTGCTGTTTATCATTTGTTTTCATTTTTTTCTTCTCAAAACAATCTGCTTAATTTTTAGACAAGGGCTTTTAAAAGAATGATGTGGAGGTGGTGAGGTGTAGGGGTGGGGAGGACATCCCTCAGCAGAAGTGCTTGTGAAAGTGGACGCAGATCAGTTTGCAGGTGGAGCCACATTGTCTCTGCACGCAGTCTGCCATGCTTAACTGAGGATGGGCTCTTTCTCTACCCATTCCACTATATTCGTTAGCATGGCATAATGCTTTTGGAATCAGCACGGGTACACGGGGAACCTGCTGCTTGCCAGACACTGATTGTGGGCTTGTGATAGTTCATCCTCATGAGAAAATTGGGGCTTGCTTGGTGAGAATGAATACCATACCCTTTCTTTCCACCCACCTCTCCTTGAAGGAAACCTCATGTTCCAAAGAGCCAGTAGCCAAGAAGGGACATGGAGTTCCATAAATGTGACTCTTCCCTACATCCAGGATGGTTTTATTACCGTTGTAAAACAGTTTACAGCATACAAAGCATTTCATATACATTCTCTTATTTTCAAACTTCCTTCTGTTATTCTTTTTTAATTTTTTTTATTTTTATGTATTTTTTACTTCTTTTTTTTAATATGAAATTTATTGTCAAATTGATTGAGGTGCAAAATAAACTTCCTTCTGTTATTCTGGAGGGAGAGTGAGTGGTTGGGTGAAGCATCTGTGTATATAAAGCTGGACCAAGGAGCTAGACCCTTAAACCAACCCATTTATCAGTTGAAGTGACACAGTTTAGGGAGAAGTATCAGGTGAGCAGCAGTTAGCTTACAGGGCACATTCTCAGTTATGGTTAAAATGCCCAAATGACAGGGGCACCTGAGTGGCTCAGTCAGTTAAGTGACAAACTCTTAATTTCAACTCAGGTCATGATCTCACAGTTTGTGAGTTGGAGCCCCGCATGGGGCTCTGTGCTGATGGTGCGGAGCCTGCTTGGGAATTTCTCTCCCTCTCTCTCTGCCCCTTCAGAGCTCTCGCTCTTTCTCTCTTCCAAAATAAATAAACATTGGGGCGCCTGGGTGGCGCAGTCGGTTAAGCGTCCGACTTCAACCAGGTCACGATCTCGCGGTCCGTGAGTTCGAGCCCGCGTCAGGCTCTGGGCTGATGGCTCGGAGCCTGGAGCCTGTTTCCGATTCTGTGTCTCCCTCTCTCTCTGCCCCTCCCCTGTTCACGCTCTGTCTCTCTCTGTCCCAAAAATAAATAAAAACGTTGAAAAAAAATCAAAATAAATAAACATTAAAAAAATAAAAAATAAAATGCCCACATGATAAGAAGGCTCAGCTATTTCCTGGGAGGGCTACAGCAGTTAAATAACAAGATAGACATTCTACTGTTACTGTACCAAACAAATCTCCCAGATTTGTACTGCTTTGGAGACATACCTCCTCTTATTCATTTTTTTTTTTTTTTGCATAGGGCAAGTGAAAACACAGACATGATTAGGAAATCAAGGACTGAGCTTCCAACAAATGCAATTAAGGCCACAAACAAAACTACACTTCATTATGAAGTTGGACTGTGACATGATTATTCCCTGGGTGCTTTCTATGGGTCACTTGCCAATCAGAAAATGCCACATCACATTCATCACAGAAACAAGGGACTCTTTGCTTCGAAATTAAAATGTGTATTTAACCCCCCCACCCTGCCCCGGCAGTTCTCAGGTTCTGTGGTTCACCCCTACTAATGTAGTACAGCGACATGACTGCACTCACTCTACTGGCATTCTTTGTAATGTGAAAGAAAAGAAAAATCATTGGCAGAAGACGCTGATTAAAGCATACTGCCCAAAAAATTTTCCACAGCACTTGAATGCTTGGATTCACTGCTGCAGTTTGCATGGAGAAAGCACTGTCCTTTAGAAGAAAAATCTGTTTTTCTAAGTTAGAAGTGTGAACTTAGATAAAGTCATGCTTTTCACGTAAAGCCCTTTTATGTGATGTTGATATTTATAATCGGTACTATGCATTTTTAACTAAAATATCTCACTAACAACCCAGCTGTCTACTGAAAGTTTAATATTTAGCCAGATCTGCTTCAGACTTTTCAAAGTAGTAAAATATTACAAACACATTGGAATACCCAATGCCCCTGTCTTCTAATGGTAAACATCATTGCGAATTTGTTTATTTTTCCTAAGCATGTATTTATACTAAGTATACTACACATATACTACATATGTATACATTGACAGAGAATTTATATAGTCTTGTTTTTCATGTTTTAAATTTCATGTAAGCATGTCATATGGTATTTGTTACTCTGCAGTGTAATATTTTAGAGACTTATTCATATGGAAACAAATACCTCTAGCTCACTCAGTTTAACTGGTGAATAGCATTATGAATATACCACAGATATTTGTCAATACTCCTATTGAAGGGCAACTATATTGTTTCCAATTTTTGCTTTTAGAAATAGTCCTGAAATAAGCATTATTATGTGTCTCATATGCATAAGAGAGAGTGCTGTCTAGAGTATACATAGAAATGGAATTAATTAGGTTGTCAGAGAGACTATCTCCTGCTTTACTATATATTGCCAAACTACTCTCCACAATGGCTATAACAACTATAAATATATACATATATGTTTGTGTGTGTATATATATGTATATATTGATACATAAAACTGTAAAATTCCCACAAACGTCATGTGAAAGTTCCTGATTCTCTATAGTCTTGCCAACATTTCGTACTGTCAGATTTTTATACTTTTGCCAATCTGATAGGTATGTAATAGTGCATCTCATTGACCATATGAGCTTCCTTTCCTTGTTCTTTTTCTATTGAGCTATCACTTTCTTATTGATGTTATAAGTTATGGGTATTAAGCCTTTTCCATAATATATATGTGTAGATGCCTTCTTCTGGATTATGGATTCTTTCATCGCTTTCATCATACGGTGTCTTTTTTTCAATACTCATTCCTAATTTTGAAGTAATTATATTCATAAGTTTTTTCTTTTGTGTTTGTGTGTTTTGTATCTTGTTTAATGAAATCTTCCCTAAAGTCATATTCTCCTGTATTTTCTTCTCAAAGTTTAAAAGTTTTAATTTTCACTTTAATTTTGTAAGATGGAGAGATTCAATTTCATTTTTACACAAATAACGTATTAAGCACCATTTATTAAATCATCCAACCTTTCCTAATTTAGTAAGCCATCTTCATGTGAGATTTTCATACATATTTTTATTTCTAGGCCTCTCTATTCTATTCTCTTTACATCTGGTAGGAAAAGTGACTCCTTCCTCTCCATCCTTTCTTTTTGTTCAATATTATCCATTATTCTTGGATCTTTATCTTCTGTATGAATTTTTAAATAACACTGTCCAATGTATAAAAATGCATGTTGGCCTTTTGACTGAATTGCATTCAGTTTGTAGATAAATTCATAGAGAATTACAGTTTTCAAATGATTGAGTCTCCCCTTCCATTCATGCCTTCGCTTAATTAGGTCTTTTATTTCCTGCAATAATATTGTTAAAATTTTAAAAAATGTCTTCAAGATGTTGTGACATTTATTCTTGGGTATCATATAGTCCTCATTATTATGAATGAGCTTTTCTTCTATTGCATATTTAGTCAATTACTGATGGCATATAAAGATGTTAATGATATTTGATGCTGATTATTTATTTATAAACCTGAATTCCTATTGGTTTTAATAATTTATGCATAGAACCCCTGTTTGGAGAGTGGTATTGTCTATAGATAAAGACTGTTTTGTCTCTTTCTTTCCAAATGTATACCTGTTATTTCCTTTCTCTAATCCTATTGCATTATATACAGCTGCAAGTACACTTTAAAATAGTAATATAAGAAATCTATTATTCTTGACATTAATGGGAATGCTAATTCCAGAATCAGATCTAATGGCTTTCAAAGTAGTACTACTGTCATTAATAGTGGGATGTTGTAAAAGAAAATAATCACTGAGTCGTGGGCAGATTGGTTTAGTTCTTATTCATGAGATTGAGTACTTACCTTTAGGTTCTCAAGTTCCTCAGCTTACTAGCAGCCCAAATCCCAGGTGATTAGCAACCTATCTTTGTCCACCCTTTTATGCGGTGAGGGAGCTCAGCAGCCCTACTCAGCCCCTGGCATTAGGCACGTAGCCTAATAATGATTCTCAATTCACATAGACCCTTTTTGGCACTTTCCTGAATGTCCATGAGTAGCGATGCCTACTTCCTGGAGCAGAGCAAGCCCAAAATTCAGCCATGCACATTCTGTTGAATTTATGTTCTACTCTGGTTCAGTATCTTGGGAGATTTTTCTCTAGCATACATACCTGGAAATGGAATTAACGAACATGTAGGATGAAGTATGTTCAACTTTACTAGTTGGTCCATGGTCATGGAGATGATTATATTGTTTTTGAACCTATGTCATTTTTACTTTTATTTTTGCTTAAAACATTTAATCTCTTTTGCTATTTGCAGTGGAACTGAAACAATGTGCAAATGTTTACAGCCATTTTGTCCAGAAATTTAACTAGTTTTATTTTTTAGATAATTTTCTTTGTATGTAAGAAAAGGTGAGAATCAGAAAAATTATACTTATAATGTGTCTGTAAAATAGTTCCTAAATTATGAATTCCCTACAGATCCCAATACAGGAAAACTACCTGTCCAGTTGCCATATGGCTTGTCATTTGTAGAACATGATCTGCAGATAATAAAGGACGGGGCCAAGTTGAAGTTCATGATTAAAAAAATAACTTAGACGTTCTTAAGAAACTTTAAAGTATGAGGCAATGTAGCAAAGGAGTTAAGAGAAGAGCATCTAGTAACACCAGTGAGTTAGAGTCCAAGCTCTACCAATTACTAACTCTTTAAGCTATTGCTTCCTTACTGGTAAAAAGGGACCACATTAGCATCTACCCTAAAGGGTTATTTTGAAGATTGAACAAAATAGAGTACACATAAAACATTTAGCAAAATGTTTAGCACATAAGGAACACTCAATAAAATTTAGCCATTATTTATTTAAGTTCACAAAGGTTAATATATTTCCCTTTTATGTGACATGTAATCTGACAATAATCTGAAGCCTTTTATTTTCATTACTTTCAATTTGTCCATTTCATAAAATTAAGCACCTATGCTTTTGGTAATTAGCATGTAATATAGGGATTTCCCAGAGTATTTAGATAGGAAATAGAAAATATATTCTTAAATAAATTAAATTAGAAAAAGTAAAACTTTATAAAATAAATGAGTTTTTTCTTTATAAATGAGTTTTGTCTCATTGTTGAGAACTACTTTAATATTCTAACAATAGGCAAATTATTTCTGCTACATTATCTGAAGAAAAACATTACAGATTAGCAATGACAGAAAAGGAAATAGGTAATTAAAAATGAAGAATAAAAATCCAGTTTTAAAGACCAAATAAAGATTCAGTTATTAGCATTATAACTTTTTCACCTTCTGCTTAGCACACAGGCAAACCCTACCCTGTGAAATACCACTTAAAACTGGTCAATTCATGGTTTAACCAAAAAAAGTATGTTTACAAAGTAGTTTTATAAGTGAACATGTAACGTGAAACACCATCTAATTCATGGTGTTATGGTGATAGACACTGGGTCATTTCAGGAACTGGCCTGACCCTACCTCTCTTATCACAAGGTTGAATATGGGGGCCAGAGAATCCAGCCTCCTGAGCATGTGATTGGCTTAGAGATTTTTTTTTTTTTTTTGCCATGAAAAATGTTTAGTCAAATTTATCACTTCTCTTATTGCTTCCATATTTTGACTCTTGGTGATTTTTCCATTTTCAGTTTATAAAAGTATATACTCAGATTTCTTTCTTGTATTTATTTGTGTAGCTTATCCAGGTGTGTAATATGAAGAATAGATTAACTTGATCTTTTTTTTTTTTTTTCTTATATGGCTCTCCAGTTATCCAAACTTCACTTATGGAAAAATTCTTCCCTTTCTTCACTAATCTGATGTGCTGCCATTATCATGTTATATTTTCATATTCTCTTAGTTCTTTCAAGATAATGTGTCATTTCTCTTTGAATATTTTTAATATTTTTCCTTTTGCTTGATAGAAAATTTACTGTGATGTGTCTGGCTATAGTTTTTCTTAATTTTTTTTTTTATCATGTTTGGGGTTTGTAGCACACTCTGGTGATTTAATGCCAGTTTGGGAAGATTCTCAGCCACCATCTTTTTAAATATTGCTGCTGGCCTATTCTCTCCATTGTCCTTTTGGGATTCCAATTACACACATATTAGACCTTTAAACCATGTTCCATACATGTCTTATTCTCTCGTCAATATTTTCCAAAAATTTCTCTAGGTTTTAGTTTGTGTATTTTCTTTTATTTATCTTCTAATTTACTAATCCTCTCTTCATCTGTGTCTAATCTCTTAAACATATTTGCTGAATTCTTTGATTATTACATTTTTAGTAATTTTTAACAATTGACAATTATTGTATTTAACTATTTTATATATCCTTATTGATTACACTCTACCTATTTAAAATGTACAATTCGGGGCGCCTGGGTGGCGCAGTCGGTTAAGCGTCCGACTTCAACCAGGTCACGATCTCGCGGTCCGTGAGTTCGAGCCCCGCGTCGGGCTCTGGGCTGATGGCTCAGAGCCTGGAGCCTGTTTCCGATTCTGTGTCTCCCTCTCTCTCTGCCCCTCCCCCATTCATGCTCTGTCTCTCTCTGTCCCAAAAATAAATGTTGAAAAAAAAAATTTTAAATGTACAATTCAATGGTTTTAGTACATTCACAGATTTGTATAACTATTAACCACAACTGAGTTTAGGACATTTTTATGACTCCAAAAAGAAATACCATACCCATTAGAAAGCACTCCCCATCTTTTCCAAATACTCTTAGTTCTAGGCCCTGTTAATTTGCTTTCTGTCTGTATATATTTGCCTATTCTGGATATTTCATATGAACAGAATCATACAATATGTCTTCTGTGACTTAATCCTTTCACTTAGCATAATGTTTTCAAATTCATCTGTGCTATAGCATGTGCCAGTACTTAGTTCCTTTTAATTGCTAAATAATATCCCATTGTGTGGCTATACCTTATGTTTATATTTTTATCAGTTAATTGACACGGGTTATTTCTACATTTGGGCTATTATGAATAATGTTGCTATGAACATTCATAGACAAGTTTTTGTATGAACATAACTTTCATTTCTCTTAGGTATATACCTAGGAATGGGATTGCTAGGTCATTATGGTAATAACTTCATATAATATTTAACTTTTTGAGGAACTCTTGGACTGTTTTCGTAGACTGCCCTTTTTTATATCCCCATCAGTAGTATATAAGAATTCTAATTTTCCACATCCTCAGCAACACTTATTATTATCTGTATTTTCTATTATAGCCACCCTAGAAGGTGTGAAGAGGCAGTGGTATTTCATACTTTGCAATTTACTTTTCCTTTTTTTATAGTTTAAAAATAGTGATTTTTATGTTTTCTACTTTATAATCTTTTTATAGTTCAGTTCTTCCCTGAAGTTATCCATTCAGCGTCTAATTTCCTGAAAAGTTAAAGCCCAAATAGGATAATGTGAATAATATGAATCTCCTGTGTGTCTGTTTCTATTATATTTTTTTCTTTTAGCTTTGGTCATGTGGCCTTTTCCTCAGTACACCTAGCCATTTTGGATTCAACATAGATATTATTATGAATAATCACAAATGTTCAGAATAATTTTATTCTCTATAGAGAACTAAATATTACTTTTGACAAGCAGTTAGAGTAGGGACAGATCACCATATCCAAATATGGAATTGATTTTATTCAAATCTTGGCTACAGGCTTCATGAAGGCTTATATTTTCTGGTTTACCCTTACTGCTGGGGTAGCTTCTGGGAGTTCCATTTTATAATAGGCTGGTGTATTTACCAGAGCCTGTCTTCCATGATACACCTTTAACTACAATTTTTGTCCCCATAAAATTGTCAGGAGCTCTTTTTAGTCCTCAAACCCTGTAGTTGACATTTTCCACTCAGCCCTATGGGGGTCTGAGACGCAGTATATCAGGTATACCTCTCTGTGTTTCTATTCTCTCCTAACTCATGGTTTCTCTTCACTACCTTAGCAGTTCTTTGATGCTTCTTACACACATGAAACACAAAACTGGTTTTTTTTCCTTATTATTATTACTCAGCTTTTGATTTATTCTCAGCAGGACAGTTGCTATATAACCAGCTAAGCCATCATTACAGGAAGACTTTGCATGCACTTGGATTCATTTTGGATTTTCTATTCTGTTCTAGTAGTCTATCTAGTTCTGCACCAATGCTATCCCCATTTTAATTATAGACAACTTTGTGATATAATTTTATATCTGCTAGGGTTGTGTGCATTCTTGCACACACACGTGTGCACACAGACACACATACACAGCTCATATTTTTTTCAGTGTTTTCTACTTTGCGTTCTTGTTTATTCTTCAAGATACTGTACAATGAAGTTACTTAATTCCAGAAAAATTTGGTATTTGTATTAGGATCAGGTTAAATTTATAAATTTACTTAGGAATAATTGACATCTTTCTAGCATTGAGTCTATCTAAAAACATCTAGTTAAGTCTCCTCTGTGTCCTTCAGAAGATATTATAACTTGCCTCGTATGGGTATTAGGTATTGTAAAGGTTTTAGATTTTTTTTCTGGTGTAAATGAAATTTTCTTTTCCATTCATCTCCTAATTGATTATTGTTCATATATGTGAAGAATATTGATTTGCTTTTTGCATATTACAGTTATAGCTTCCAAATTTACTGAATTACTTCATTAGTTTTACATCAATTATTCTGAGCTTTTCAGAAATAACAATATAGCATATACAAATAAAATACTTTTAACCTTGTTCTTTCAAATTCTTATGTTTCTGTTTTGTTTAGTTGTCCAGACTAATTTCTGCAATATTAAATTTTGGTGGCGATATCAGGCATATTGTCTTGTTCCTGGATTTTGCAGCAAAAGGTCTAAAGTATCTCCATTGGGGAAGATACTGGCTTTTGGGTTACATACCATTTTATAATTTCAAGGAAGTATCCATTATAAGGATGTATCCATTAATGCCTACTGAGTGCTGTTTACATAAATGGGTGTTATATTTTGTTGTGTGTTTTGCCATTAAAGAAAATTTTCATATTATTTTTTCTTTATAGCTCTATTAATTTGATGAATGGTATTTATTCTTTGCTGTAGAAGCCAGGAAAAAGCCAAGAGGCCTCATATCACCACCATAATCTAATACTGTAGAAATTAGTCTGTACAGTTAAACAAGAAAGCAATTAGAAACATAAAAATTTCTTAAAATTTAATTATCTTTGTCTTTCAGAAATAAATTTTCCACATTACGATGTATTATTTTTTAAAAACATGTTTATTTTTGAGAGAAAGAGAGTGGGAGGAGCAGAGACAAAGGGGAACAGAGGATCCAGAGTGGGCCCCATGTTGACAGCAGCAAGCCTGACATGGGGCTTGAACACAGGAACCGTAAGATCATGACCTGAGCTGAGGTCAGACACTCACCTGAGACACCCAGGCACCCCTATGATGTATTATTTTTTAATGCGTTGTTAACTTTTGGCTAATGTTTTATAATTTACATACTTGTTTATTAGTGGGAATAGGCTGTAGTTTTCTGCTTTGTGCAGTATTTCTCAGGTTTTGTTATCAACTTTATATTCATTATTTTTCTTGCTTTTCCATGCTTTGGAATAGTTTAAATAGCATTTGTATACTCTAATCTTTAAAGGTTTGGTAAAATTTCATTACAGAACTATGTGTGGAAAGATTCTTTACATCTTTATTTCATCCTTTGAATATATTCTGTTTAGAATCTCTCTGTTTACTAGGGTTAATTTTGGTAAGCTATATTTTCCTAGAAAATTATCTTTTTCTTTTAGAGTTTCAATTGAATTTGTATTGAGCTGTGCAGAGAAATGTCTTTTGATTTAGACATCATTATGCCCCCTTTACTATTTCTTATTTTGCATATTATTTTATTTTATATACTATTTTATTGTTTTGTATTTTCTCAGATTTATGTAACTGATTTAATTTTTAAAGAACCAATTTATTAATAAGCTCTGTGGATTTTTGTTTCTCTAACTCATTAATTTCTGTTCATTTCTTTTAATTGAATCTTCTTCCTAATTTTGATGCTGTTTACTCCTATTTTGTGTCTATAAGGCAATTAGGAAGTATTCTATTTCCAGATACTCTTTTTTTCTATCTCTATTTTTTTGTAGTTGTAATTTATTTATATTGTGAGGGCATATATTAACTAAATGCTATTCTAACACTACATCCACCATCAACTCTACAGTTCAATATACTTAATGTCCTTATGGGAAACCTTCCCCAGTATTTCTCAGTTGTCTGAATTCATCCCCTAGTTGATTCTTTAGGAGTCAACTTGAGGTCTTTCATATCCATAGCCTCATTTATGACATATATACTTAAAGATAAGTTTAGGTAGATATATACTTAAAGATAAGTTTAGATTTGGCTTACATTATCTTCAAGTATCTTAAAAATAGTACCCTACAGTTTTCTGGCTTAAAATACTGCTGTTGAAAAGTAAGCCAATCTTAACATTCTTTCCCGGTAAGTAACTTGAATTTTTATCTGGAAGTCCAAAGGATATACTCTTTTTCTTTAAAGCTCAAAAGACTTTTTAAATATATCTTGGTGTTAACTGCTCTCCATTGATTTTTATATGGTATTCTTTTTTAATATGTAGATTCAAATTTTGTTTTTTGTCTGGAAAGCTTTATTGAATTACATTTTTTATATTTGTTCTGTTTCATTTCTTTAGTTTTCTCCTTTAGGAATTATGTTTAGATGTGTGTTAAATCATTTTTTCTGTTCTGCTAAATCTATCATGTCTAAAACTTTTTTTATCATTTTTTCAAATCCATTTGATTTTTTTTTCATTTTTTCTTTCCATTTTTTATTTCACTATTGTTTCATTAATGTCTATTAACTTTTTGTTCTTTCCAGTTTAGTCTTCTGACTTTTTTCTTTTATTTTTAATTGTTCATTGAGCTATTTTTCTTTTAATGTCCTCTTCTTAGCTAGCCTTTATGTCTCTGAACTTTTCTGATTAATTATACAAACTTTATAGTTTTATTGTTTTCTTAATTTCCTTTAGCCAGTTTTGAAATATTAAGTCATAATTTTCTTTGGCCTTTTGTGCTGTATTTTCTAATGTGTCTTCATTGTATATCGACACATCATTCAGAGAATTTGACTTTTTGCTCATAATATATTGCAATTATTTTCTGTTGCTCATGCTTTACTGAGATGGGGCTTTCTATTTTAGGAAGTTACCACATATGAGTGGTGGCAGAACAGAATTGTTTTCCTAGATTCATGGCTCTAGGGTCCCCTCTTCTCTTATTTCTGCCAAGCATTTATAAGTAGGACCTCACTGTACCTTCTACTTTCTCTAGTCCCCTTTCCTGCTTTGTATCTAGGACTTCTCTCCCATTACTAATCATATAAATTTAAGTTCTACTTTTGGTAGACTTTATTTAGTGTGAGATTCTATTCCTCTAGAAGGCAGTTTTGGTTGTATATTTCCAGAAGCTCTGGGAACTTAAACACACCAACATAATATACACTTTAGTCTTTCTACACTTATCTGCAGTAAAATGGGTGCTCTTTAATCTCAGACCTGCCTGCTACATTTCTTCTCCAAGAATAGAACTTCCCTTGAGTAGGTAAGTACTTTTGCTGATTCTTTTTTCTCAGGCTTAAAGAAAATGAGAGATTCCTCCATTCTCCCCTCTGTTACTGCCAATAGTTGGTGCTTTTACTTACCTGCCCATATTCTAGAATTTGTAAGAAAGATTTCACTGTAAAACATTTTTTTAAATGTTTACTGATTTTTGAGAGCGAGAGACAGAGCACAAACAGGGGAGGGGCAGAGAGGAAGGAGGACACACAAGCCCATGTAGGCTCCAGGCTCTGAGCTGTCAGCACGGAACCCAACGTGGGGTTCGAACTCAAGCTGTGAGATTATGACCATGAGCTGAAGTTGAATGCTTAACCGACTGAGCCACCCAGGAGCCCCAGAAAGATTTCACTTTTTGTTGAAGATGCTGTACATGAGTTTTTACTTTTACTGTTCTATATTCTCTGTTCGGTACAGTGATTTGGGAAGATTTAAAAATCTACACTGATGTTGCCATGTTGCTCCAACTACAATCTAAACCACTTTCTCTACTTTGCTTTTGGGATACTGCATATCCTTATTTTCTTTCTTTATTATTTGCTGGATCTTCTATCTTTTTTTGACTTCTTGGTCAGTGCTTCAGGAATCAGTCCTGGGATCTTTTCTGTATTTCCACTTACTCCTCAGTTATCTCTCCCAATCCCATGACTTTACTATCTATAATCCAATGATTCCAAAAATTTTCTCTATAGCCCTAAATTTTCTTAAACTCTACACTCATGTCTAAATTTCTCCAAACCTTGTGTTCAATTCATTATCAAGAACTAGCAACAGTACTTTAATATATATCTTGACTCTGTTCACCTTCAAATAACAACCTCACTGAGTTATAATCATCACCAGCTGAGATTACTGAAATAACCAGGTAACTGGGATACTATTATTGCACTAACTCCCTCCCCACCCCTTTGTTTATCCTCCACAAAGTAGCCAGTTACTCTTTTTAAAATATAAGTCAGATAATGTCACCAGTGACTTCTCGTAACCCTTGGAATGAACTCTGAAGCTTTTCATCACAGTCTACAAGGTCCTATGGGGTGTAAACTCTAGTTTCCTCCAGGATCTCACTTCCTACTGTTTTTCCTCCCCCTAGTTCTAGGCCACGCTGGCTTTATACTTTCCCAAACACTCCACGTGGCTCTGACTAGGGCTTCTGTATTTGCTGATGCATGTACCTTCACTGCTTTCTCCTTTACATGGCTCATTCACTTCACTCAACTCAAATAGCATCATATCTGAGACACCTCCCCGGAACATTCAATTAAAACAGTATTGCTGTATTCCCCTACCACCTTGTCAATCTTTGCTTTTCCTTATATCCGTCTTTAGTTTTCTTTATATCATAACACTTAACATTATGTGAAAGCATATTTTTGTTGTTTTCTCCCTCAGGAAAACATAAGCACCGTAAATGTACTGGCTTTTTCTAGTCTGTTGACTCCTAAGTTCCCAGAGCCCAGATCCATGCCTTGCCCACAAGAGGCACTAAGTAGTAAATATTTGTTGATTAAATTTATGAAGTATTTCTCAATTATCATTTCTTATAACTTATTACAGTGCTTTCTAGTGTCATAAGTTCAAATTTAATACTCTTACCTTTGCCTTTATATTTAAAAAAGGTTTTTGTCACCTTTATTCTTTGCTTTTCTTCCAGTTCTTATGATTTAATTTTAACTTTTACTCATTAATATAACTATGATTAATTTTTGTTTATGGTATGAGGATAAATAACTCCATATTTACCTCCTCCCTACTATACACTTATTAATAATCTATACTTGTTTAAAATATCACTTTTTGCACATACTAGGTATATGCACATATAGAACAGCCTTCATAAATTCTTCATATTGTTTTTACTTTAAATAATAAATTTTGATTTTAAACATTCTAGGCATATCTACAGAACTGTACTCTCTTATTCTGTTAGCCATAGGGCAGCCATGTTTATTGCAGGATCTGAAATTAAATTAAACCAATGTGCTTGATCACATAAAATTGTTGCCTCAAACAATATGTTTTTGAACATCATCAATAACTTGTTTCTATTATGTCTAAAACTCACAAGAAATATATGAATATTATGAGGAAGGGAGAAAGAAAGAGAAAATCAGATTACAGAAAAAAATTCTTATTTGATTTTATCTAAATATTCTATAATATTTTGACAAGATCTTGAACTTTCTTTCTGCCTTGTGATTGGCTAAATCACAGAACTGTGTTAGAATTCACACCTAATGGGTTCAAGGAGGCCCATGTATCACACCCTCACATTATAGCACCCCCTGTGCTCATTCACATATGTATTCATTCATTCTAAGAAACATCTGTATTTCATAATACAAGTGGAGACCAGGCCTTTGCCCTGAGGGCTTACTATCTAACAACGAAATCCATGTATTTAGCTTTCTAACCAAAATAATGTTTTCTCATTCAAGAGATGCACTTTTGCATCTGTTACTTATTTGGTATGCTTTCTCCCTTTCTATTACTCACTTCACAGTTTTGGTTTAGCAAATATATTGGGTGAAATGAGGAAAATTATGTAGACCAAAACAGTAGGAAGTGCTAAATTGTCATCAAATAGCCAAGTGCTGAGTTTATAAGAGAAAGGTATAGTTTGATACTTCAGCCACTTTGGGCTGGATCATTTTAAGACTGCCATAATCAAATTCCACATTTGATCTATGTGAAATCAAAATAATTTATACTGCCAGAATTCAAATAAAATCCACAGTGTTTGAGAACTATCAACCATGCCTGTATGTTATACTGTGGTTTAAAAATTTCTATAAAATGTGATATTTTAATATAAATCACAACTATCAGGCAAGCACTCATTTTTAAAAAAGATGAGCTGCCTGAAAAAAGGATCAGGTACTAAAATCCTATATTCTGCCCCAACTGTTTTTTATACTATCCACTACTTGATAAATGTGTAAAGTCACCCACTTAAAATTGTGTCACTCTAAATGCCAGTTACGTGGAGTGAGAAGTAAGGTAATAATTCCCAATTTTTTAATTCTATAATTCACACACAAGAAATATACCTCCAAACAAAAAAAAACAAACACCACAACAAATTTGCCTTTCATGGTACAATGTATTCTAGGTCATTGTTACCTAGCTTTAGGTTCACAGCCTGATAAACCTAAATTTTCAGACAATGAAGGGAGATACTCGAAAGAAACAGAAAGAAAGAAGGACAAAAGAGATTCCTTAAAAGAAAGGAAGAAAGAAAAGATTCCTCAACAAGATGAACCTACAATGGACAAGTGACTCAGCAAAATCTTTACACTTAAAAATAGTTTTTACAAGTCCTTCCCTTTTGCCTTCTTTCATTTCTCTACCTGTGCCCTAAAACTATTCCTTTTTATATTTACTTTTAAAATTTATTTATTTTTAAAATGTTTTAATGTTTATTTATTTTTGAGACAGAGAGAGACAGAGCGTGAACAGGGGAGGGGCAGAGAGAGAGGGAGACACAGAATCTGAAACAGGCTCCAGGCTCTGAGCGGTCAGCACAGAGCCCGACGCAGGGCTCAAACTCACAGACCGTGAGATCATGACCTGAGCCGAAGTCTGACGCTTAACCGACCGAGCCACCCAGGCGCCCCTAAAATTTATTTGTTTAGAGAGAGTGCGCACGCACTCATGTACCCATGCTCGGGGGAGGGGCAGAGAGAGGGGAAGACTGAGGATCCCAAGCAGGCTCCACACTCTCAGCACAGAGCCTGACAACAGGGCTCTGTCCCACGAACCATGAGATCATGACCTGAGCCAAAGTCAAGAATCAGACAGTCAGCTAGCTCACTGACCCACCTGGACACACCCCAGATTTAGTCTTCTATTTCCTCTTTTGGCCTTCCTTCCTACTCTCCTTCCATCCCTATAATGGGTGTAACCTACCTCCAGTGACTTATGTTGGATGCCTAGTTTTGGTCACAAGCAAAGCTATAGCTTCACTGATGTTGGTATTCCTCTTGGACAGAAAGATCTTCCATCCTCTCTTCAGCTGTGACCAAACAGATGGCGCTATGTACTTTGGAGCTCAACCAAAACATGCTGTGAAGATAAACCCAATGAGTTTACCCATAATATCATGTGAAAATCCACTAACCATATTCATGCCATACACCTGACTGCTTTGAAGTATATCATCATCTTAGACCCTTTTGATTGTGTTTTTTACTTTTTACTTAATGTTAAGGTATGTGTAAAATGGCAAAACAAAAATAACAAAACATATATTTGGATGGAAATAGTTTTAAAATTAATAATTAATTTTTAGGGCGCCTGGGTAGCTTAATTGGTTGAGCATCCAACTTTGGCTCAGGTCATGATCCCACAGTTCGTGGGTTCAAACGCCACGTCAGGCTCTCTGCTGACAGCTCGGAACCTGGGGCCTGCTTTGGACTCTGTGTCTCCCTGTCTCCTCTGCCCCTCTCCTGCTTGCACGTGTTCTCTCTCTCTCTCAAAAATAAACATTGAAAAAAACCTTTAAAATTAATAATTAATTTTCATCCCTATCATTCTGGAAAACACAGCAAGTAGGGTTCTGAAACTGAGGGTGAGAAGCACACCCCTGTCTCAACTGGACAGCGACACACAGACCAGGTATGCGTGCACGAACGCAGCCAGTAGTTTATAGGACGTTTTAATATTCTTCGAGAACAGTCAAATGACCAAATCCCTAAAGATACAGGCATTTTTTTTCCCCTTTCTTTGCCCAGGAATCTGTTTTGGAGGCCAATTCAATGATTACTACTAGGACATGGAATTTTGATATCCATTTGGTACTGATTTACACCAGTATTTTTAAGGCTGCCAACAAGAAAGTCCAGAATTTCAGGCAGCCAAAATTCCACAAGAGACAACTGTCTTTTATTTTATAGCTTATGAATTTGGGGCTTAATATGATTTTCCACTAACAAGTTCTGTACCCCCTCCAGAGTGCTAAAGCCGGTGTGTAGATCAGCAAAGTAACACAGAACATATGAGGCAAGTTAATATTAAACTTGAAGGAAAACTATACAAATTATATTGTTTACTTAGGAAAAAAGCACTCTAGTTGAAAGGGCCGATGTATGATTTATTGCAAACACTCAGCCAGTGTGTTCCCATTTTCAGTTTAACTCTACTAGCAGCAGTGGTTTGGTGGCCGTGTGGCATTGGATACGGTATAATGAAGTCGTCAATTAAAAATCCACTAGATATTGGTAAGGAATAGCTCTAAATACTTCATGTCTTCTGTTTTTATTAAATGTCTAGAAAAATGCAGAATTATGTCCGGAATGGGCAATAAATCATAGGCCAGTAACTCAGGGAAAAATTCGATGGATGACTCTTTTTAAACAGAAGTAAATAAAGAACCTGTTTAATTAAAAACAACAAAATGTTTTTGGTTCCTAGAAATAAATCTGTTACAAAACAACTCTTCCATATATAATTAGGAAAAAAATCAGTGTACTTTCTTTCAAAGTAATCTTTTGAAGGAAGCCAAGGAGAGAATAAATATTGGAACACTGAAATGATTAATGTTTTTTAGGAAAACCATGAAATCTTCTTCCCTGTATGCCATGAAAAAAAGAAACATGCATCCATCCTTTAATTGTTCCATGACTAAATGACTTTCCCTAGGATTCTAGGCTCGTCCAAAAACCTTCATGTTTTATATAATTTATGATATGACTTTATACACTTGTTCCTGATCTAAGAGTCAGAAGATATGTAACTAATAAAATCAGCATAGGAAGTCTTAGAATTATTTACCTACAAAACCAGGTATCAAACATGGCATCCTGCAATGTTTTCCAGCTAAGAGAAGTAGCTCACGGAATTTTACAGATGAGGCCTATTGAAAAAAATAAAGGAAATATTTCTACAGCAGAAGCTCATATTAACTATTAAGAAAACCATAGCAGGGGCGCCTGGTTGGCTCAGCTGGTTAAGCATCCACCTTAGGCTCAGGTCATGATCTTGTAGTTCATGAGTTCAAGCCCCACATCAGGCTCTGTGCTGACAGCTCAGAGCCTGGAGCCTGCTTCGGATTCTGTCTCCCTCTATCTCTGCCCCTCCCTACTCGCTCTCTTTCTCTCTTGAAAATAAATAAACATTAAAAAATTGAGAAACAAACAGAAAACCGTATCAGATGCCTTCTAGGCTTGACATTGGGATCCTAAACTCTTATCCCAACGCCTGGTTGTGTTGCCTACCATGGATGACTTCTGGACCATCAGCAGCAGCATGCACTCTGCTTTCCTGGAAGGGATAAGAATCTTTGAAGGATTCTCGGGCTCACCAGAGAGAAGGATAGAACATTACATGTAAGCACCACATAACACCACTATATATCTGAAACAGTAGCTGTACAAAACCGAATTATTTTCACCATGTTTCCAAACTGCTCTAATGACAGTTAAAGCTAAACATGAATATGAACAAATGGAAGAGAGACTTCTGACATCCATTCTTAACTTTTATAGTAGAAATATTTATATAAAAAATCTTCATTTAAAAATATATTGCTAAATTACTCTATGAAATTTGTTATTAGCTAATAACATAATTTTATCTATGCAAACTTCTAAAAGTGACTCTGAATGGATAAATTATTTCACACCAAAAGTTATTGTATCTCAAAGAAAATAAAATCAAGGAATTTCTACAAATATTAATCTTCAGAATTTAATGTGTATACCTGTACCATGTTATAAGACAGAGCATTAAAAAAAACTCATTGTATTTATAAAGAAGGCTAAGGAAATATATCTTAGGTGGCAGTCAACCATATACTTATTGCTTTTATCAATCCTGGCCCTCTATCAAGAACATGCATTCTGGTTCATTTAATCAGGAATAGTTTTCTTATTTGGTACAGTTATGACAAATTTCATTCTTAACTTCTCATTAGATTTCCAAAAGACACCACATTAAAATTCAAATTATGGCAAAACTCTGTAAGTGTAGCATATGGGGAAAGTAGAGAAATACATCTCTAAACATATCGGATCTACAGAAAATCATTTTAAAATCGAAGTTTATCCTCCCCAGTTTCTCCTTTCCATTATTTTTATACTCATTCCTTATTCAGTCTTTACTAATTTATTTTAGATATAGCAGTATAACCAGCAGTAATGTGACCATACTGCACTATACTTATTTCCATATATTTTCATATAAGCATTTTGGCAGTCAGTCAAATTCATTGTGTCCTTTGGAGATCTGATCATAGAGAAAACTAATGACAGAATATACACGAGTTATATACACAAACTTGAGTCCTGAGAGCAAAACATAAAGGTTAAAAGAGGGGGTAACTTCTCATTAAGGCTGAATGAAATTCAAGAAATTTAAATGAGGAGGTTCTGAAATCCCTCACTACGTTGTAGCCAATCTTAAGAAGCTAGCCTAAGAATGTCTTGTTCAACCATTCATGACCATTGGTGAGTGGGTGTTGGGCATCACAATCATGTTATATTTGAACTTCATCTTCTGCTTTAAGTTCACGGCACGTACCACTTAGATGTGTTCCTAATGATTCCCCATCTGAAAACAGTGGGGTCCTGGCAGGGGTCTGTGTGGCCAGCAGGAAAAGAGATGGTGAAAAGCTAGGGGTCGAGGCTTCCGGCAGAGAACTGAGATGGTAGGGAAGGGGGGAGTGTGGGTATTTCTGGAACACTTGACCTGGGGTTCTGGCTGGCATTCTTGGTGGAACTGCTTTAATCCCAGGCTGGGCTACTGCTGTTATCAAAGGTGGTGGAATAACTAAAGATTTGTCTTTTGGAATGCCCGGTGTATGTAAATGTTCATCCTTTAGTTTTGCAATATCATTAAACACTGAGGCAAGAGGTTGGAACTTGGGTTCCCAACTGAGGAGATTATCCCAGTGGTAGCTGCCTCTCACATCATGATCAGAGGTTCTCTGGGTGGAAAGCGCTGCACACCTTGCTTCCTGATCATCGGAAATAAAGACGAACTCTCTCCTGACATCAGCCAGGATGTTCTCTTTTATCTCTCTCTTCTTTAGTGTCTGGGGTAACACATTATTTTGAGCATAGGTTGTACCACAGCCTTCTTTATCTTCCTCAAATGTATGGCTGGTTTCTGCTGTTTCAGCAGTGACCACCACATCGGTTTCTCCAGACAAGCAGGAGAGCTGATCTGAGTCCCTCGGGATTCCAGAGTCTGGGACCCTGGATTCCCGATCACTCAGAGCTGAGCCAGAGTCCTTTCTGTAAGGATGCTCATTTATCCTCTGGATTTCCTTATCTTCTGCACTTTCTCCTTCCACAGAACAGTGGCCGCTGGAGTTTGAGTGCCTGTACAGATTCACAATGTCTTTCTCCACGATACTTATTAAACTCAACCACTCAGGCATGGAGTCCACAGGCACCGCCTCATTACGGCACTCATTAGCTTTTTGGAAGGGCTTGAGCACGCTGCCATCTGTGGTCAGTCTCAAATTGATATCTGAGGATGATGATGTTTTCTTTTCTTCATAATTGTTTGTTGTGTCTTTTTGTTTATGTCTTAAAATCAATACAATTAGTATGAAGATGAGTATCAGAAACACCAAAAAGGAGACTGTGACGCTGATGGAAAAGCTGCTACCTGATATTGCTGAGTGTTGTCCTTCTGAGAAAGAAGACACATTTACAAAAACAGCACAAAATGTAAACTTGGAGTCCGGTTTGGGGCTATGAGCGATTATTTTCATTTCAATGGTGTCTTGTTCACGGACTTGACTTCTTATCAGGGGAAGTGCCCTAGTCAAATAAATATTTCCATTAGTTTTATTTACTAAAAAGAAAGGAGATGGAGTTTCCAAAGAGTAAAGAATAACTCCATCAATACCAGCATCTGCATCTGATGCTTCCACTTTGCCAACCAACTGTCTTATTTTATTCTTTTCTGGAAGGTTGAAAAAATATTGATCTTGAGTAAAAATGGGTTCAAACTCATCTATCCCTTCAATATCCAACCAAACCATTAAAGAGGCTGCTGAGTCCCCTTTGTCTTTTGCCTGAACTGTGAGGCAGTATTTACTGTCATTTTCATAGTCAAGGACTTGCTTAGTGTGAATATCCCCTGTTAAAGGGTCAATGAGGAAGGGATGATGATCACGAGGCATCCCGTGAGTGGTGGAACAGGGCGATAAAATAGAATAGGTCAATTCTCCATAAGGACCTGCATCAAAATCCAAAGCGTTTACGGAACATACAGTGGAGAAAACAGGGACATTTTCAGGAACAACACAATTTAAGTTTGAGAACATAAACTGAGGTGCATGGTCATTATCATCCAGGACATTGATAAACACAACCGCAAAAGAAAAATGCTTCCTTTCTTCATCTGAAGCTTGAATAGTTAAGGTGAATTTTGTCGTTTCTTCATAATCCAGAGGTTTAATCAAATAAAGAACTCCAGTTTTTTCTTCCAAGTGAAAATGCCCCCTCTCATTTCCAGAGATGATGTGGTAGATGATTTCTGCATGTGGACCCACATCACGGTCATTTGCAGAGACCACAGTGATGTGACTCCCTAGAGGGGTACTTTCCTTGACATGGGCATGATATTTCAGACTGCTGAATTTAGGTGGATTATCATTGACATCAAGTACTTCTATTGATACAATGGCTGTAGAGCTCAATGGAGGGCAGCCATGGTCAGATGCCACAATGACAAGGTTATGACTGGCAGCTACTTCTCTGTCCAGGCTACGAAGCAACACCAGGTAACCAGCTTGCTTATAAGGATCTTCTGAATGAATGAAACTAGTTTCTACATGGAAATTATTCTGCGAATTACCACTGATGATCGAATAATCAACGTATGTGTTTTCACGGGTCCAGTCATGGTCCATGGTTGAAAATGTGAGAAGCGTGCCTCCAATTTGAGCATCTTCACTCAAGCTAAGATTATAATATTCTACTGCAAACTCAGGGGCATAATTGTTCGTATCTTGTATTTCTATTTCTACTAAGGTAAGAGCGCTTAGGTCAGGAATACCACCATCACTGGCTTCAACGAGAAACTGAATTGTTGATATTTTATCCAGAGGTAATACAGGATTGATAGTAAATATTGTGCCTGAAAAACAAGACATAGCATTTCAATGCTGTGAAATTAAATTTTCATGATCCACTTGTCAGCAAATATTTATCAAATATTTACTAATGTGTTGTTTTTATTTGCTAAGTTTTGTTATTTAAGTTACAACCAAGAGTAACTCCAAAGAGAAATTTTAAATTATTGTATTTAGACTTTTGTAACACTTGAGATCCAGAAGTAATACTCCTGGCAGTCACTCTATTAAATATATGTGCTATTGGAAGATGACTTTGCTACAAATGTCTCTTAATTTTATTTTTGTAAAATAAACTGTTCCATTACTATTTCTTAAGAAAATGTATTCTTATTTGAAAAGCATATATTCCACTCTACTACCCGTAGACACATGTATAGAGATATTCTAGAATAAAGCTATTTATTCTGGAAATACTGGGTGACGTTCAGTCTAGTCAAATGAAGGTAATATATATGATAATGCAGATTTTCAACTATTGCTTAATTATAAAGGTGTCTTTCCTAAACCTTTTTTGTTAATTTGGTAAGTGGTTTTTCCTCTTATTGATGAAACATATTTAACAAATTTTGTTGTTTTTAATATAGAAATATGTAATTAGGGTCCCGCCCTGAACTAACTTGATCTGATAACATTTAATGTTTTAAAAACCTCCTAATCAATATCATAATTGCAAAGTATTGATAACACATGTCAAGGAAGAATGTTGCCAGGATGGAGTGGTCAGAGGGACCACCTTATACACTGTGACGGGCTGTGGCCAGGACAGCAGCTAATGTCACCTGAGCACTGTGCATCCCCCAAAAAAGAGAGAAAACAAAAGATCTTAGAGCCAAATATCTGACATGTTTACATCCATACAGCAGCATTCACCCACAGCCTGCATGGCAACATGACCGACTTGTTGCAACCCTCCATGGGCCGCATACTGGTCTTTGGTGATTAAATTCTTCTTTAGGGCAATCCTGAGGTTGTTTATTGAGATATAGTTAACATATGACATCATGTTATTTTCAGATGTAAAACTAAGGATTCTATACCTGTGCAAAGTGATCCCACAATAAGTCTAGTTACCATCTGTCATCCTCAGGTTAATTTTTTATTATTAAAAAAATGTTTTTAGTGCTTATTCATTTTGAGAGACAGGGAGACACAGAATCGGAAGCAGGCTCCAGGCTCCGAGCTGTCAGCACAGAGCCCGACGCGGGGCTCGAACTCAGAAACTGCGAGATCGTGACCTGAGCTGAAGTTGGACACTTAACCAACTGAGTCACCCAGGTACCCCCTGAGGTTAGTTTTTAAATCAGCTCTCACTTATGAAATAATGCAATGGTGGGTAGAGATGGGAAACACATAGTGTGACATGTCCCAGGACCTGTTCTTTTCTGGAGTGTGCTCTGCTAGGGACCTTGTTTTCCTAATGATAATATCATATCAAATTTAGTTTTTAATTGCTACTCATTGCTATGTTTCCTCTATACAATTCTTAACTGTTCTAATCTGAAATCACTTGCCTCAGTGCATTTCATGACCACAAGTGACTTGCTCTCTGATAAAAAGACAAAGAGCCTTGGAAGGCATCAAATAAACCAGAAAAAGTACCACAATAATTTTTCTCAGTAGAGATGCGCAAATCATTTCCCTTTTTCAATTTTTTGTCCTTATTGAATGTATTATGCTATTACTGAACTTTTTGTACTTGGCTTGGAAAAAAAGCTTCCACACTCTTGTAACACGAAGTCCTCAGTACTAAATGAATCCCTTCGACTGCATTCTGTTGCTTGTTGAGGCCTGGGATAATTACCCAAACTGTCCTTAGTTGGACTGATCAACTGGGTGTTTACTACATTGGGGTCTCTGAAATCCTGCACATTTGCCAGCATGTAATCAATTCCTTTTGCTTTCCAGCCATTGAGATGTTGGAGAAGAGAAATAACACCAGGGTTTGCTACCACAGCATTTGATGTGCAGAGAAATAAGAAGGGTGGCATCTATAATACCGGGGGCGGGGGGGGGGGGTGAGGTGGAAGCATTTTAGGAGCATTTGGAAAAGATTACTGCAGACTTCCACCCTGTAACTCGAACCTACGAACACTAAAGCCACTATGAATAACTCACCATTCATTGGATCAATTGAAAATTCCTTCGACGAAGAAAGGATCCTGTAAGAAATGTTCTCATTGCTTTCTACGTCTGTGGCTCCCACAGTCAGCACCGAGTACCCTACAGGCACCGATTCGGGAACAGTGGCCTGAAGGAAAAAAGACAGAAATGAGCCGTGTGCTTCCAGGAAGAGATATTTTCAGGAACAAGGCCAGAAAGTAAAAATCACTGTATTCATTTTGCTTATGGAAAATACACACATTAATTTATAGAGTTGACATATTAAGAACATTATTTTGTAGACCTGGAATTCAGAAAAACAAAATGAAAAAAAGTTTTCATTTACTTTTGAGTTTTATTATGACAAAAATTCCATCTAAATTATTTCTGCATGGTAGAGGATAGTTAGCAAATTCACTATTATAGTATTACATTATGTACATTGTATAATTTAGCAAGCCTTCACAGAAAATCATTACTTAGGTTAGTTTCCTTTCTGTGTTTATGCTTCAACCGTGCATTTGCTACATTCAGAAGTCCTGACGCCCATTTCCAAGTATTTAGCTGAATGCTATTATTGTCCTTACTTCTATAAACATACACTGAGCTCTACAGCAAATCAAATTTCCACTTTACAGTTTTGTTCATGACTTATCTCTGCAAAATGTTCATCAATATATTCCAAAACTATCTCTAGGAAAGAAAGGGTTTTCCCAAGTTAACTGCTGAGAATCTAAACCGCCTTATTGTCTGGTAGCTTTACAAATATTAGGTCAGTTCTGATTGTTATGGCCAACTGGACTCCAATCTGTACAAATGAAAACAATGGCAATATACATACATAAGAAACTGAATGGAATGAGCTACTTAATTCCATATGTACTTACATAGCCTCCATGATATTGAATATAAAACCCTCAGCGTCAAGTAAGGCTCTAAACACCATGAATACCGTCTGCCTAAATCCGTTTATCAACAATGGTAGGCTTACATTATTCCCCATTCTTTCCAGTCTGGCTGTGGTTTCAGCATATCTTTGAGCTCTTTACCTGGTAAGAATCTTGAGAAAATACTGGTGGATTATCGTTGACATCCAACACACGGACCATGAGTGTTCCCTCTGTGTGATGCACAGTATCAGAAATTTGGATGAGCAGCTCATATTCAGTAGCTTCTTCAAAATCCAATGTTTTCACTAGCATCACCGCTCCAGTGTTCCGATCAATGGCAAACTTGGTTCCAGGATTACTCTCTTTGGCGAAATTGAAGATGAAAGCTGGATTCAAATCCACATCATGAACGGATATCTGAGTCACAATCACACCAGGCAAAGAATCTGGAATAGTCATGACCAATGTCAGCCTCCATTAAAATGCATCCTTTGAAATACTTTTCTTTAATAGTTCAATCCAAACATTTTAACTTTAAGTCCAACATGAGTTGCTGTTTCTTGGCATGATTTCTCATACAAAGCTCATTATGAGCCGAACAAAAACTCTGAAGAATTTATGAGCCCAATAAAGTGAAAATTTACCACTGAGTAGGGAATTGAGGAGGTAGAGCATATTCGATTCTTATATTGCATTTTTTGTCGTATGCGTGCAACACAATTCCAGGACCAAGAAACATTCTCAGCCACTTATTTGTATACATAGTTTCTGTATTAAAATCATATAAACATAGGGGATATGGGTGGGAAGAAGGTTATTACTCAAAACATTAATACAAAGCATACAGTTTTGAAAAGTAAGCAAGATTTAAGTGAAAATATTTGTATACTAAAGTTAGAAATATAGTTCCTTGTACTTAGTTTGTAAAATGTATTCTTTTGGGGTGGCACATACACTGCTTCCTTCTCTTAAAACCTGACTCCCCAAATTATCCAGACTGTTGAAAGACGAAGTATACATTATGCTAGTGATAAAAGCAAATCTCTAATATTATTCACCAAAACAAAAATCACAAAAGAGATGGCATGCTAAGTGCCCAACACACTATATGTTCTTTAGTCTAAACTGTCACAAAAGGGACCTCATTTTTTAAAATATTTACTTACTTTTGGGAAAGCACAAGTGGGGGAGGCACAGAGAGAGAGGTTCAGAGGATCTGAAGCAGGCTCTGTGCTGACAGCAGTAAACTCACTAACTGTGAGATCATGACCTGACCAAAGTCAGACGCTCAACTGACTGAGCCACCCATGTGCTCCAAGGGACCTCATTTTTAAGCTTACAAGTATGGTGCGGGTAGAAAGAAGAGGGCCACATACTCAGAACAGTTCTCCTGTCTATGAGACCCATTGTAATTTTCATATTTCAGGCTTGAACATTCTGGTTGTGCATCAACCATCCCTTACCCGATTCAGTACATTTTGATTTATGCCATCTGTTCTCGTGATGTATTTACAATGGGTACATTGCTGCATTTTGATGCTAATGCATGTGCTTAAGAATAGGACCTTCGGTAAAAGCAAATGAAAATATATCAAATGGACGAGAGGCAGAACTGGAAAACTTTTTATTTGTAGAACACTTTAGAGTATTTTTAGGTATCTCCACACATCTACAAACAGATCCCTCTGTGAGCAGTAATTTGTCTGGAAAGTGAGCATACTAAAAGGTTTAAAAAACATCTTAGGAGTGAGTTGGATATTAAGAGTAAAAGGACAGTGACAAGAGAGGGGTGAGCACTTTTTGCAATTTCAATGATAAAAGAGTTGGGTTGGATTTACCAGTACAGCCCTTGACCATGGACAAATTTGGGACTGCAGACTATGGAGTCATATAACCCAGAGACCCAAACAATTAAGATTAATTAGCACATCATGTAAAATTTAATAGTTTCTCCCTCCACCATGAATGTGGGTAAAGTCTTTCTGTAAATGCTTAAGTTTAGTTTACACTAGAGGGAAGCAATGGCTTTGTGTGGTGAGTACCCCTTCACTTACTACTTGCCATAAATATACCGCAAAGACTGACAAAATTATCTAAGGACATCGCTCCTTCTCAGGGGATCATCACAGTCGGCTAAGTAGGCTTCTCCATAGAGGAGATGTCCTTTTTGAGAACTATCGGCACACAAAAAAGAAGCTGTGTGGAATGACACTTTGAGCCTTGGGAATTGGCCTCCTGATGACTTAAATGCAAATCCCAGCTTTGACATTCAACTTCTCTGACATTTGATATTTGAACTTTTGACCATCCATTTTCTGTTCTGTACAATGAAGACAGAAGCAGTCTGGGTTGCATGGCCGTTGAGGATTAGTACTTCTATTTGATATAATGCCTGGCTGAGAAAATGGTAGATGATATTACACAAGTTAAAACCATGATTCCAAACTGCCACACTTACTTTCTGCAATTTCCACTGCTCCAGAGGGGAGAAAAGCCGGGGCATTGTCATTTGTATCGGTCACCTGTATCTTGATCACACTTGTACCAGAAAGGCTGGGCATCCCCTTATCTGTGGCTTGCACAATCAAGCTGGTTTGGAAAAGAATCAAGGAATGTAATCCGTTATCCAGAGAATTAGAAAAATAACAAATATCAAATATCCAGCTGACAACTTAAAAATGAGCTGACTAGCTACTTTTATAATTCTCCGCCTGCCTTTTTCTAAATGGTATCATTTAAGAAATTTATTTCATAAGAATGGTACCCTGAATTTTATTTATTTACTTATTTTGGTTTTTTTTAATGTTTGTTTATTTTTGAAAGACAAAGAGAGACAGAGTGTGTGTGGGGTAGGGGCAGAGAGAGAGAGAGGGAGACACAGAATCTGAAGCAGGTTCCAGCCTCCGAGCTGTCAGCACAGAGCCCAATGCGGGGCTCAAACCCACGAACTGTGAGATCACGACCTGAGCCGAAGTTGGATGCTTAACTGATTGAGCCACCTAGGCACCCCTGAAATTTATTTATTTTTGATGCATTTAGAAAATAAAATCCGGCAAGCCACCAGGGGTCATGTGGCATTTAAAACAAAGGAACCATTTCTGGAGACAGACCGTAGAATTCAGTCCTTTCCTACCAAGAACAACCTAAAAAGTAAGAACACCGACACCTGTTCTTTGGATAAGTAGACTGCCTCCACCTTATCATGAATGGCCTGGATATTACTACATATTTCCACTTTACTGTACCAACAAAAGACAGAGCCACTAAGTGAGTGTTTTGTATTGATATTTTTTTAGATCCAAATTCCAAATCAATAGAAACTATAGAATTGAGAGAGGACACTGCATGATTAACACATTTACAAAAATGGATGATTGGCCAGAATTATAGAGTCAGGTGAAAAATTTCATGATTGACAAGAATTTACATGTAGTGATTCCATCACTCTTGGATGATGGTACAACTGTCTCCAGAAACTAAATTAGAAACCTTATTAGTGTCTTCAACTTCTCCATTTCTATTACCACCTTTCCAACACCCAACTGATTATGAATCTTATGGATTTTACCTCCTGAATATCACTTGGATCAATGTCCCCAACCGTTGCACTCTTGCCTTCAGAAGCTCCGGTAAGCTGATCAAACATCCTGCTTTGCCCGGGAATGAAGGGTTTCCTGAGACATGGGACTTTCAGGTTTTTTTTAAAACCAGGAGAGTCCTGGGCAAACCAGAACAAGTTGATCTCTGTAGCCTCATTCCCTCATAATCTTTACCTGGAACGTTCTATCTTCACTATATCCTTTCTCAACTGGATTACTTGTTTGTTCACCAAAATCCCTACTGAAAGTCTCATCTGCCCCTCTTGATCTCCCCCACTGCAACTCAACCGCTCCATCTAAAAACCTGAATTGAAAAGCTGACTTCCCTATAAACAACGTTTCCTTGGCTCTCCATGTCTACGAGGTAATCCAGGCCTCAAGCACATACACATGACCTCCTATGACTTGCCTTCTGCCTGGAATCCCTATCCTCATCCTACCCTCTTGATCTTCTGAAGTTCACATCTCTCTGAGAAGCTTTCACTGACCTCTGGTCTGATTTGGATGCTCCTTTCTCTATCCCACAGCGCCCTGTACATTCCTCTGACACAGCGATTGTCACCCTTTGTTCTTAATGATTTATTATCTGTCCCTCCCGTAAGTTTCTTGAAGACAAGTAAGCTATCTTATTCGATTTTTAAAAATATATGTTGAGTGCTGGTTTCTCAAGATTGTCTAAGATTGTGAATGTATTGTATGACAGAGCCAGGATTCAAGCCCAGATCTTGGTTGACTAGAAAGCCTGTGCTTTACCATCTGAGCTCCACTACATATTTTCAACATGCCTGTCTTACTTACTGTGTATATATCATGCCCTAATATATAATCATTAGCTTTTCACTCTGCTCTAAACACTATGAATTCCAGGAGGGTAGCTGAGTCATGAGCTAAGCTGTCAATCAGAAGACAATCTTTAGTTTCGAGTGGTATTAGTCTTAGCCAGTGGTTGATGCTACCCTTTAAGAAACTGAGTCTTCGAAGTTGACACATTTCTACTTTCTTTTCCCTTAGCTTATCTGTTAAATGTTCTACCTTTCCAATCTAACATTTAAAAACAGTGTAACCTAAACATCAACTCTTTCTTGGTTTAAATCCCATTTAATAGCAAATAATCACTGGAACTACTGTTTGTGAAGTATGTGGCCTGCCTTCTACACTATCAGAGCTGGGACCTCAGTAAAACAACTACTTGAATTTCACACTTCTGGAGCTTCAGAATCATTCCATGTGGAAAGTTTGTTTTGTGAGCATGGACGTAAGTCAGGTACATATGGAACGATTTTACTAAAAATAAACAAATCATAATGTTCTCTGCCTCTGCTGCCTGCCCCTCCCCAATGTCATGCTAAAAGCTCAGCCAAGACATCAAAGTTATGGCTCTGTCAATTCCACGATAGCTGTAACCACCCTTATTTTTATGTTACAGTTTCAGGGGTTCTATATAATGCCTATGTCAACTTAAATGAGAATCTTTGATATGGTAGAAAGTACAACCATTCAGTTTCAAAATAAAAGGATGAGTAAAAAGTTCCTCAGTGGCTTGAAGGACAGATGAAAAATTATGAAGGCAGATCCACCGAGATTGTACACATAACTTCTGAGAGACCTCAAGGTTTCTATGATGGCTCCTTGGCAGTCTTTGTAAAACTATTGGTTGTAGCAAGTCCAACTGGCTCCAGGTTTCAGAACTGCTGCCCTGATTAGCACATCAGCAGAGATTATAAATGAAACAGAACAGATTTAGAACCAGCCTATTCTAATTCAGAGCATATTTCTCTTATTCTATCAACCACAGGAAGCTTCTTTTATCATGTTAAATGTTAGACGGGACCTTGACCAGGCGGTATCCTTTCTGATTCCCATAATGAATACTGAAGGTGGTAGATGATTTTTCAAAACTCCCTCTCAACAGTATCTTAAATGTCTACCAAGAATTCCATGTTCTTCTGAAACTCTAAGAAAAGCAAAAGCTTATCAGCCAACATCAGAAACACCTGTGAAAAGAGCTATGCCTTCTAGTTATATCTACACAGGTGTTATCTCTTCTTCCTCCTGAGATTCTATGAAAATGATAGCAGAAGGACTTAAAGTATATGTCCATAAGATTAAAAGAATATGGGAGAAGATATTGGTGGGTACAGGTGGTGAGAAGTTTCAACAAGTTTCTGGAAAATGCAAGCAGATTTGGGAGTGGTTGCAATAGGTGGGTAAAAGGAAACCACAGATTAAAATATATTAGGAAGAAGATAAGGAGGAGTGGGGAACAGACTCGCCCCCAAGTAACCAATGAGAGGCATAAGACACGATAAAGGGTACAGTGAGACACTGAGCTAAAAATAGCTTGCAGATTATTTTAAATTCAACATAAAGAACATAAAGAATCAAATCCCCTTGCCCACTGTTCTTCACTCCCAGGCAAAAGAAGGCCTGATTTTCATACTCAGTAAGTAATACTGAGGGACTGTCCTTGTAGAAATGAAAGCCCCTCCCAAAGAAAAAGGAACTTTCTAGATTATGTCATTCTGCAAAGTAGTCAACTTCCTCTCTAGTTTATCTGAAAGTGAAGTGTGCTGATCAGTAAGCTCTGGCGGCCCACTCACAGATTCTAATGACTTTGCCATTGCCTCACTCAGAACCATGCATGGTTAGTTACTTACAGCAAGTCTTCAGTATGAAAAGAGAGTGCAACACAGACAAGGAGAAGAAATAAACCCAAAGGAAACAGAGATCTTGAAAGGACAAAAGAAAATATGAAAACAATTCTAATTAATGTCCTTGAAGAGATACCTGAAGATAATGCACGTATGAAACAAGAACAAAACGCTATGGAAAAGCAGAAAGATCAAGAAAGAGCTTTTGGGATTGGGTTAAGATGGCGGGCTCGCCGTGAGCGGCTGTCAGGGATGAAAACAGGTGTGCCGCCGACAAGCAGATTTTAAAAGCAGTTACTCTTCAGATCATCTTCTTTCATACCACCTGATAAGCAGCTTGATTCACCATGGCATTAGCAGCCATAAAATGGGTGATCTCAAAACAGAACAATCTGGAAGCACTTATTTCCAATTCAAAACGGAGCTTTATATTGTGTTTGTCATAAATCTACATAGTGTCCTCTTCCAGATAACTATAATTGCAAAGTAGAGCTTGCTTTGACATCTGATGGCAGGACGACAGTGTGCTACCACCTTGTGTGGATATTCCATATGAGCATACAAAAGTATCACAGACATCACAGGAAACTGGATCCTCCAAAAGACAGATGATATTGAGGTTTTCAGGAATCAAAAAGGTGTTGTCTTGTATCTCATTTAACATTTGAGAAAATGCAATTGAGTATATTCACTGTTAGAGCAAAATAATAAGATTTTTTTTTACGTATGAAAAATAGATTTTGGAAATAAGAAATATAATACATATTCATAATATCTCCTTAAACTCCTTAAAGCAAGGAATAGTTTTTAGCTGATTCTAATCCAAACACATTTTGAATCCTTCTTCTTTACATAATCCAACCTCTCCCTGTGGTTTCTAGGAACGATCTTTTCCAGGTTCTGTTCCTTTTATTCCCTGAATCTATTCTGTTGGCTATTTGTCTGCCTCATCCTCAAGTAGTGATAATCCCCCAAATTCTCATTCCCTGGATGAAGCTGAAATCTCAATCTTGGATGAAGACCTCTTTCCGGAGCTCCAGATCGGTATTTTAATTGCCTTAGGAGTGTCTTTACTTTTGATCTTGTACTAGTCCTTCAAACTCAAAATGCCCTGAAAAATATCCCAATCCCAATTCCTGCCTTTCCTATGAAGAAATTTCAGAATCACTTTCTATCTCATATCTTGTTGAATAAATTCAACTGTTGACCCTGTTTCCATGGATTCCATATCTGAATCACTTAGCAAGTATGCGCCCCCCTTCCATCCCTGCTGCTTCATCTTGGTAACAACAGATCCTTCACAGCCATTGTCTAGCCTAAATAATCTGTCTGATGCTGGTTCTCTATCTTGGGATGCATCCATTACCAGATGTCTTTTAAAAATAAAGATCTGAGGGGCGCCTGGGTGGCTCAGTCAGTTAAGCATCTGACTCTTGGTTTCAACTCAGGTCATGATTTCCTGGCTTTGTGGGTCTGAGCCCTACATCCGGTTCTATACTGCCAATGTGGAGCTTGCCTGGGATTCTCTCTTCCTCTCTCTGCCCCTCCCCCACGCATGCTGTTCCTGTCTCTCTCAAAATAAATAAATAAACTTAAAAAAAAATAAAGATCTGAACATGCACTCAATTGGTTTTAGATAGACTATAGAATCAAGTAAAATTTCCATTATATGTAGTATAAAGTCCCTCAAAACTTGACTGCAACCTACCAGCCTCTTTTTTTTGTTGGTTTTATTTTTCAGGTCATGGTGAGCTTGTATAACATAAAAATGTGACTTACATATATTGTGAAATTATTATCACAATAACTTAGTTGCCATCCATCATTTCATACAGACACAAAAAATGGAGAAAAACCATGTCAGCCATGTTGCATATCACATCCACAATTAAGAGTACCTATTTCCCTTGTAACTGAAACTTTGTACCTTTGACTACCTTTCTCCTTTTCCTCTGTGTCCTCAGCCTCTTTTTCATTACCCCACACTCAGGTGCTTCTCAGGTGCATGCACCCCTTGTTACTGCCAAACATACCAAACGCTTTTGCATATCCATGAATTTCTGGCTTTTTTTCCCAAAATGTCTTTTATTCCTTTTTCATGGGGAATCAACAAAATGGGGTTGCCATTCCAGCGCTGCTGTTTATGAGTCATGTATCTTGGAAAAGATAATCAACATTGCAGTCCACTTCCTACCTTGTATACATAACTGCTTTGCACCATTTCTCTCCAGGTCATAATGAGCCCTCCATGGAGAGTATGAGTTTAGTGTTGCTCTTTGACCTTGAATATTTATGCTACAGAAATTGAAGTTTTAAACCTTTAAGTCATATTTTCCTAAAGTGTTTTTTTTCCTTTTCTGTTTTGGGTTTCATAAATATACAAGTATGGACTTTACAGATTCATTCACATGGTACAGTAGGAAGCCCTACAATGACCACTCACATGGGCAAAAATCCCATCCATTCTACCATTTACATGCTGCATATTTTTTGGCAAAAACCTTTACCTCTCTGAACTTCAATTTCCTCTTTCTGTAAATCTTAATCTGTTATGAAAATCTGACATATAAAGCAGCTCCATAAATGGCAACTATTGTGATTATTTTTTTAAGCTTATTTTAAGAGAGAGAGAGACAGAGAGAGAGAATGAGCAGGGGAGAGGCAAAGACAGAGGGAGTGAGAGAATCCCAAGCAGGCTTCATGTCATCAGTGCAGAGCTCACAAACTGTGAAATCATGACCTGAACCAAAATTGAGCCAGACATTTAACTGACTGGGCCACCCAGGCACACCTGTAAATATTTTGATTTTTAATATGCCTTCTGTCATGGGTTATAATGGCACTTGATTTTTGAGTTCCCTAAAAACAAGAACTCTTTCACACATCTTTACATCCCTGGCCTCACGCTTGGTAAATAGTTTTTAAAAATCAGAAATATCAGTCAGATAGAACCTAAGGGCTATTTTATAATTTGTCATCACCTCTCCACTGAATTTTCTTATATGTGGCTTAATATGAGATCTAAAAATCATTTAATTTTTATTTAATGCATTTCTATTGAGTATAATCATAACTGATTTTCCCTTCATTTTATATTGTAAAACAGAGGGTTAGAATTGGGAATGTTTTCTTCAATCTGACAAAATAGCAATACTTCAAAAGGAAAGTCAAAAGGCTAAATGGCACCATTTCCAAAGCATCCACTAATGATGTAGGAGGCTAGGGGAAAATCATCCTGTATTTCCCACCACTTTAAACATCAGCGAAAGCCCTAAAGAGGAAGAGAAGCCAAAGGGGAGAAACATGAACAGGCAGGAGATTTAAAATATTTCCTGGCCTTGGTGATAGTGGAGACTGGGGGGCGGGGGTGGGGAGGGTGGCTCAGGGGTGCGTGGGTCTGTGCGCGTGCGCGCCATGGTTGTCTCTTTATCTCTCAGTGGCAGTGTGTGTATAGTTCAAAGTCTCTCAATTCCTGCTTCTCTAGCCTTGCGTGAAATTCTTCATGGGGAATTGGAGAGGGGCACTTTTAAATACTGGGGCCAATTTAGACGTTGGGCACATTGAAATGATGACGCAAATAGGAAAAAGCTGAAAGGAGTCAGATTTAATTGCTAATTAGGCCCCATTGAGTAAGAAGAACGTTAGGGCAGAAAGTCATTACAATCCGGAAATGCTTAGTTCCTAGAACACAGCAGACCTTCGATAATCTCCGAATTTGTAATCACTCAGGTGGCACTAGGCTGAGAATTACCTGCAGTCATCTACAGAGAGACAAAACCGGCTCTAGGCTTAAAATGACTGTAGAAACAATGTAGCAGAAATGGGTTTTAACATACTTATACAGCCGGTTTTAATATATTTATACAGTAAGTATCATAGCAATTGATTACATTAAAATATTACTCAAAAAAATCCTACTGGCTATTACAGGGTAAGTTCTTAAACTTTTAAAATGCTTTTGAAGTCATATTTTGAAATATATTAAACAAAAAGAACTAAACAATCAAATTTTTAGAGCTGGGAAGGTTTTCAGAGGTTAATTAATCCAATCCGCCCTGTAACAGATCCCACTGTAATCCGTTCTCGCGGCTCAACCACATGCGTCTACTGCACTTTCTTCATAAAACATGAAAGTAGTCTGGCCTAGGAGAACATTGGCACTCAGGTCTTTCATATGCCTGTTTTTCCCCTGCGTAGAAGGTCTGCTCTGTAGGCCGTACAGTGGAAACAGCGTGAGTCAAAATCAGAACACTTGGACGTGAGCCTATGTTTGATCATCAAGTGGTTCTGTGGCCCTCAGCAAGCCACCGTGTGTCTGCTGTCTTACCCTGTGAATGAGAAAATGGTCCTTAGCTTCCTCGGGAGGGGACTCTGAAGGAAACGCTGTATGTGTGAGGCCTTTCAGAAGAATGTACGAAATATATGAATATAAAGCACCCTGAAATGCACAATGAGAAAGCCAAGCCTCTGACCCCAGCTTTCCCCCATGACCACTTCTCCAGAGACAAACAAGGTTAAGTTTCCTATGTTTTCTTCCCAAAGTAGAGTAGATGCGTGTGCGTTGGCTCAGGCCTGCAGAATAAGCCCCAGCGTGCACCTGATTTCTCCCACTCACTCATATATCCTATGGCTCGCTCCTTATTGGCACTTACAGAGAAAGCATGTTCGCCTGTCAAATCGCGTGCGAGGCTGGGCCATCATTCTTGAGGCAATCCCCATACTTGGACATTTTGCATTTCTTAGAGTCTTTTCCTTTTTCTTTTATAGACTGTGATGCCATAACTATATCTGCAGGTATAGCTAGACTTTTGTAGCACTGACTTTTGAAAATAACTAGAAGACCCACAACACTAGTATTCTCTTTTATAGGATTCTGCATAATTCTGTGTACCTTGAACTCTAGACAAAATATATTTAATGTTGAATGTATGCTTCACAAGATCATTTCTATGAGGATACAGTACTGCCACAAGGACCCGATGACAGGGTTGTACTTTCATACACAAAACTGAGTACAGACTTAAAAAGAGAGGGGTGCCTGGGTGGCTCAGTCTGTTAAACATCTGACTTTGGCTCAGGTCATGATCTCGAGGTTTGTGGGTTTGAGCCCTGCATCTGGCTCTGTGCTGACAGGTCAGAGCCTGGAGCCTGTTTCAGATTCTCTGTCTCCCTCTCTTCCTGCCTTTCATATTCTCTCTCTCTCTCTCTCTCTCTCTCTCTCTCTCTCTCTGCCTCTCTCTCTCTCTTTCTCAGAAACAAACTTTAAGAAAAAAGAATTAAAAAAAGAAATGTCATTCAGTCTTCACTATTTTAAAAAACAATAACAATTATAGAGCACTCTATAATTCAGTAGGCATTTCACAAATACTGTCTTTTTTAAGGTCTCTCATTTAGTACTTAATGGCATCCAACATTCATAAAAGCTCAGAACTACAGGGGACCCTAAAGTTCTTCCAGTGTAATCACCTTTTCCAAATAGCAAATACTTTCTAAGACTCCTTCAGTGTATCGCAAGGGTGATCATAAGTTGGATCAAAGGGGAACATGTTTTACAACTTAAACTTACATAACAGGAAGTCATGGCCAAAGCAACAATTTTGTCAGCAACAAGCAGAATAAATGAGCAAAATGGACCTGAGTCTGGGACAGACCTGTAGGAATTGGTGAACTCATAATCTAGAATCGCATTTGCTGTCACTACACCACTCAGCACGTCCATGTGGAAGGCATCCCCTTGGTTCCCAGAGAGAATAGAGTACTCAATGAGGCCATTCAATCCACTGTCCAGGTCGGTAGCAAAAACCTGTGAGGAAGCAACTCTTCCATTAGATAAGAGTGTAATCTGCAATATGGGTTTAGGCTGTTTTTCAAATACACTGTGAAATAATTATGAATTGTCAAACACGCTCTAAAAACAACGATCAAAGGACTAGCAACAAATGGCTGAAGCTTACATTTATAATACAGTAGGAAATGGGTGAGAAAATTATTCTGCATGCTCATTCAAAGGATTTCCAAATAACTTTCAGTGGGAGTAGCACATGTTTTGAACTATAATTTTAGGCAAGAGGAAAAAATACAGGGATACCTCAGAGTTATTGCGGGTTCAGTTCCAGACCACAAATAAAACAAATATTGTAATGAAGCAAGGAAAATGAATTTTTTGTTGCCAGTGCATATAAAAGTTATGTTTACACTCTACTGTAGTCTATTAAGTGTGCCATAGCATTGTATCTAAAGAAACAATGTGCATATCTTCATTTAAAAATACTTTGTTGCTAAAAAATGCTAACCATCATTTGAACTTTCAGTGAGTCTTGCCTCTGTGTTGATGGCTGCCAACTGACCAGGGTGCTGGTTGGCAAAGGCTGGGGTGGCTGTGGCAATTTCTTAAAATAAGACGACAATGAAGTTTGCCACATCCATTGACTCTTCCTTTCGTGAATGATTTCTCTGTAGCGTGTGATGCTGTTTGATAGCATTTTACCCACGGGAGAACTTCTTTCAAAATGGGAGCCAGTCATCCCAAACCTTGCCCCTGCTTTTTCAACTCAGTTTCTGGAATATTCTAAATCCTTTGTTGTCATTCCAGCAGTCTTCACAGCACGTTCACCAGGTAGGGATTCCATCTCAAGAAACCACTGATCGCTATCACCATAGCAGATATAGTAATAACGAAAAAGTGTGAATATTGCAGGAATTACCAAACTGTGACATAACGTGATGGAAAAATGGTGGCAATAGACTTGCTTGATGCAGGCTGCCATAAACTTTCAGTTGGTAAAAAAAAAAAAAAAAAAAAAAATTACAGTACCTGTGAAGTACAATAAAGTATGATAAAACAAGGTACTGTACTTGAAAAGAAATCTAATTTGCTTGAATAGACGGTTTCCAGTACTATATTTAGATTTATGCCAGTACCAGAAAATGGAAGAAACCTCTGCATAGTGAATGGTAGTCGTTCATTTGCTGTTTTTCCTGCTTAAAGTATTGCCTGTAAAATAGGCCATATGTGGATTTTTTCATATTTTATTGAAAGTCTCATTTTAGAAGGACTTTTAATTAATGAAACAGCCTAGATTTCATGCTAGCAAATTTAGATCCTGATCATTTATTCAGTAAATTATCAAAGTAATATTGAGGATGAAACAGAAGTTTTGCATCATTCTCCATGGAAATATATTATTTAGTCTGCATTACATTTTAATCACAAAACTAATTCTATTAGTGAATTCGAGATCTTGTTTAAGAATAAATTTACTGATTAATTAACAATTTTTCCTACTTATTTTTATCCTCTGTGTCCCTCAGCTTTGGCCTGACTGCACCTCACATCCCCATCATCTCTCTCCTGGGTGACTGCTGTCCTGATGGGCGTTTGCTTCTAACTCCGTCCCCTCTCAATCTATCCTTCACACTGTTGCCACATCTCAGGGGATCCTGAGTAGCCCAAGTGGGACATCGAGGACCTCATCAGGAGGGCACCCAAGTTAGCTACTCAGTAAGGAAAGGCAGCAATACACAGTTCCTTCGAGATCACCAGGAAAAGAAACTCATATGCATCTGGGTAGAATAAAACCCATCGTGTCCCCTGAGTGCTTGAAGTGTTACAGAGAGTAGGTCTCCCAGGAGGTGTATCAGTTAGGGTTTTAGGATGCCAGCAGTACATATCTGCCAGGGCTAACTTAGCCAGTAGAAATGGATCCGAAAGACGGCGTTCTGAGGTGCCTGGGTGGCTCAGTCAGTTAAGTGTCCGACTTTGGCTCAGGTCATAATCTTACGGTTCGTGGGTTCAAGCCCCGTGTCGGACTCTGGGCTGACAGCTCAGAGCCTGGAGCCTGCTTCAGATTCTGTGTCTCCCTCTCTCTCTGCCCTTCCCCCACTTGTCCTCTCTCTGTCTCTAAAATAAATAAACATTAAAAAAAAAAAAAGATAGTATCCGGGGCACCTGGGTGGCTCAGTCACTTAAGCATCCAACTCTTGATTTTGGCTCAAGTCATGACCCCAGGGTCATGGGATTGAGCCCGATGTCAGGCTCCATGCTAAGCATGGAGCCTGCTTAAGATTCTCTCTATCTGCTCCCCTCCACCAATCATGTGCTCTCTCTCTCTCTCTCTCTCTTTCAAATAGAAATAAAAATTTAAAAAGTCCATTAAAAAAAAAAAGGAAGATAGTGTCCGGGTGAAGGCCAAGAACCTGGGCCACTCTGGAGGCACAGCTTTGAACTGTTTCCACCAAGGTAAGTCAGCTCTCCTGTGCCTCTGTGCTGGTGTCTTACCACTCAAGATTCAAATTCTAGGGAGAGAAAGTCTGTATGAGACTGAGGCAGATGACAACACCTTTGACCGGGGACAGGGACAGGGGACAAGTCACTACCTTGGCTGACAATCTCACCAAGACTGCATCGGATGGGGGATGGGCAGTTCCTAAGGTAAGTTTGTGGGGCTATAACCAAAAGTGGAAAGTCTGCACAGTGTGCCGGCAAAAGCAAGAACTACCACAAGTACTATAACTCCAGAGCCTTCTACGTTATTTCTCTGAACAGAAACACAGGGAGATGGCAGGTCTGGCTTCCTGAGAGAGTCAAATGACCTAAAATATGAAGAACAAAGTTCATTGTATCTGTCCCTGACTCAGCCTTCTTGAAGTTTGACCTAATCTGACGCACTGGTGGGTCAGGCTCTCACTCACTTGTTGTACCTGGGCTTTAACAGTGTCTTCACCTTCTTGTATTCCACACTGAGCAGTCTAGCTCTATCCAAGTCAGGATGCATGACAAAGAAGTGCAAGGCATCAGCATCCCAGGGCAGGGGCCCTCTGTGACAAAGCAGGCCACACAGTGGCTCTGGAGGCGTCTGTCATCCCCGCTAAACAGGCATCACTGCGCAGGGTGATACAGATTGGAAAAGTGAATGCCCTTGCTTTCTTCTTCAACATCTCAGTCATGGCTGAAGCCGAAGTAAAGACACAGCACTTGTGGGACAGGCTGGCGACTGCACCCATCAGGCTGCTGTCACACAAAAGAAATCTGCAAAAAGAGCAGAGGAAATCCTGGGGCATGCAGCTAAGACTCCAAGACTCCTGAGACTGCACTGGTCTTGTCTGCACCAACAGAGGGGCACATGTGTATCTGGAACTGAACTGGAAGTCAAACAAAGGCATCTCTCCATATGCAGGTGAGGGTAGCTGCACAGCAGAGCATTGTGGGAGGTCTTGTCCACCAAGTGTACTAACCTGTCATCTAGCCTCTTGACCCCATCCACCTAGAGAGAAAGGAGTGTGATCATCACTAGAGGCCGGATCACAGTAGAGAGGTTACAAAGGCCAAAGGGGAGGCCCTGGTATGCCGCTGACTTTGCCAGGAAGGGGGTTTTTATACTGATTTCCCGTGCGGGTTCCCACAGGGTTGTGCATTTCCAAATGTCCAAGTTCTTGAGTATAAAACAGCAATTCAACTGTGATGGGAAAGGTAAAACTGGGTACTAGTCCCAAAGTAGGAAGAGAGACTATCAAGGATGAGTGGGTTTTAGAGCCTGAACAAGACTACCTTAACAACAGATGATCTTTTTCATGGCCTGGCCCTTTTCTCTGAGATGGCATTAGGCTGGAAACAGCAGATCTATGCCTTTCACATAAAATGTCCGCAAATTTTGAACCCAGGGAGCTCTCCCATGCGTCTGTGCCCCGGTGCACGTTCCTCTGGCTGCAGCTCCCCCTGGCGAGTACCTGCTCACCCTTGAAGACCAAGTGTAAATATCATCCGTCTGTGAAGCTTTATGCTGTTTCTCCAGGAAGAGTTTGTGTCTCCTCTTTGCTCTCATGACATTAAATAGGCACTTCTATTTAACATTAATAACATGCCTTTAAATTATATACTTACTTTTCTGACTTCCCCACTAAATTGTACACATGGCAAGATGAGCTGTTTTTGTGCCCCTGTATACTCCCTGCTGGTGCTGGACAGAGTCCCTAGGGACAGCAGGTGGGTACTAACTGAGCACGGGATGAAGAGAGGAAGAAACGTGAACTCAGAAACTCTAAGCTCAGACTTCCTTCAACCTAAGCTGTCATCCAGTTCATCACACATTTTATATGCCCTGGAAACATTTCATTTATGTCCTAGAAAAAGCTTTAGATATTTTGATGTATACTGGTAACAATCCCCACACACTCACACATCCACAAAACGCATTTCTGTTACCTGTATGATGCGAGCATTGTAGAACTGGCCTTCAGGCACTGATACTTGGTACACGCTCTGCTCAAAGCACGGTAAATTATCATTCACATCTTGTATCAAGACTGCTACTTTGCTGAAGGCCCTATGCCCCCTACTTTCTGCTAAAATGATGAGTTGTACTTCATTTCTGACTTCAAAATCCAGAAACTTGGGTTCTTTCACAGTGAGTTCTCCTATTTTTATTCCGAGGGAGAAAAAAAAATGATGTTGTAGTTAATTATTTAAGAAGTTCCAAATCACCTTTGACTCAAACGCTTGCACCATCACCTGTCCCTGAAAGTCTCCCATTGGCCAGCCTCCCTTCTCTCCCGACTGGGGTCATTGTGAACAACGTTGAGAATGTGCTGGTATTTGCAAGGTTCAGACATGAGGAGGGAAAGAAAGTATGAAATAGCTGAAATGTGGGAGCTGTCTCTTAAATCACCCTTCTCTCTCCATATTTAGTCCATCACCATGTCTGCAAAGTTGACCTTTCAAATGTCTTTTCAATCCACCCTCCATCTTCGCTGTTGCTGCCTTCCTCCAAGCCACCGGTATTTTCCATCTTGTCCTCTGCTTTAGGGGTCCTGTGAGATCACTCACCTGGTCTCTGTTAATCCAGTTCCCATTCTGAACTGAATAATACAAATGGACACTGTCATTGTTCCACATAAATCCCTTCCATGCTTTTCCACAATGATTATGATAGAGCTCAGCATTTTTAACCACCACAGGGTCAACTTGCTCAGGACTTTCCTGCCTAAGGAGTCTCCTTTGTGCCAGTCCCCACTTTACTCTCTCTGCTCTGCTCACAACTCTCATAAATGTTCTGTTCCTCAAATTCTCATTTCAGAGTCGCCATGCATGCTTTTCCATCTGCCTGGCGTGGTCCCCACTTCTGTGCTTCCTCATGGATCTTTCCAGATCAGCCACCTCTGTATGTACCATCACTATGGTCAGCCTGCAACAGACTCTCACAAAGTTTCTGCATTTACTGTACTCACCTATTCCAGTCTGGTTACTCCTCTTGGTTTAGAAGCTCACAAAGGTACGGATGGCTGCCTATCTCTTGCACCGACCGTCATATCCCCAGTACCTACTTAGCTCAGGGTCTGGCCTACCGAAGGCACTCAATAATACACATTAACCCTAACCAGGTTAGGGAAACTGACTCTTGAGGCTTATACCTTGTACAAGTTTCTCCCCCAATTTAAGAAAACGTCCCCCCCCAATATAATTTCCTTCTCTACTTTCTGCTCTGTTTTTTCTCCCTTTTTACTGTCAAATTTCTTACTGAATTTATTACTATTGTTATCTTAGTATCATAATTTACTTAGTTCTTACTGTCAGAAATTCCACCAAATGGAGATTCATTGAATGAGCACAGATTTGGAGTTTGAGACACCTGAAACCAAGCATAAATCCTAGCCCTGGCTATTTAGTTTAGGTAAATTACCTGGCTCTACCACCAGTAAGTTATTCAGGTTCCATGGAGCTGGGTTTCCTTTTCTAGAAAATGAGGATATTAATAATGACTTTATAGGATTGCTGGGAGAAAGAATAGAATGCATATTTAGAATGTTCCTTTGCAGGAACATGATATAGATTGCAGTGTCCTACCCATGTTTCTCATCCCCACCATCATCAGGTGTAGACAGGTATCTATAAAAGCTCTAAATTTAGAAAGAAAACATTTAATAGCCATGGACTAATTGAAGTTTGATCTTCAGGTGAAAGAACCTGTACTGTTTCTGGAAATATGGCCTGGAAGCCACAGTTCTTCCTGTTCTATTGGAACCAGTTTCCCTAGACAACCAGCCTAGCCCAAGAAAACGTCAGGCTCTTAGGTACTTACCTGGATGTTAATGGGAATCATACCTTGCTCTCATATCCTAACTTTGGTATTGAGAGGTTTTTTGTTGTTGTTGTTTTGGGGGGGGGGGGAGTTTTATAGCTTTTATTCTGTTATTAAGAAAAATTAAGTATATTCTATAAGAGTAACTCACTACACTACAAAAGTTGAAATTTCACAAACTCACTTTTATTTATTGTCACCAGTTATCAATTCAGAAAACCAAACTACATTTACAAACCACCATCTGATGTTACCAACACCCCTGACGGAAAATTTAGGGTAGATGTGACTGTTGGCAGCTGGAAAAATCATAAAGATGCATTTTGATGAGCTGATGATGAAAGAAGCTGGTCTTCAGAAACTGTGGAACAAGGGCTGAGCCCACAGCCCCAAATGGCCAAGGAACCCTAGACTGAGGTAGGCCCAAAGCACTCTTCCAGCACTCTGTCTCCACCAAGCAGAGCACTTAGCTTGCTATCATGTTCTGTTACTGTTAGCAAAAGAAAAATAAAATAGAAATGCAACACTATATTGCCAGTGTCACTTAGTAGAAAGTGTGCCAATTATAGCGCAGATCAAAGTGGATTTTTTAATAAAACGCTTGTGTCTAGGCTTTGATAATTGGAATTTTGCACTTGGAATGGATCTGCAGTTCTAATGCTTTCCTTGCTCGGTTTTTATTTTTGGCATAATAATTGGCATATGCTGTGAACGTTGTGTAAGTAGGAAAGACAACAACCCGTCTGTCAGATGACTCAGGGCTGGCACACCTACTAGACCCGCCTTTGCCTTGGATGATATGTGTATATTCTTCTCAGAGATATCGAGGATTTACTGTCACCAGTGAGATGCGAGAACGACTGAGCTCTCATTACGGGCAGTAGTCCACGTTTTCCTTACAGTAAAAGCCTTGTGAATACCAACTTTGTGTTCATTCTTACGTGTTACTGTGCCAGAGATATAACAACGTGAGAATGAAACTGCAGTAACATTTTCTTTCCGATATATGTACACATGGAGCTTTTGCCCAAGTTATAAAATACACATCAAAACGAGATTTAGATTCTTCAAATGCTAAATGCTCAAGAGCATAATCAGGTGACTTCAATCCATTACAAACTGTGCATGTGCATATGTATATACCCAAAGCAGAATGTGATAAATATTTATGTTGTCCAAAAGCTTTTAAACTATCTCCTGCTAAAACTGCATCCTCAAAACATTGCAAATTTGATCATTTTGTTTTATGTTAATCTACCAAATCATGGTTGAATACTACCATTTGTTATTTACATACATAACGTTAGTAAAACTTCAAAATTCTTTCTGGTTTGGACAGTGAGTAGATGTTTTTAAGCTAAAGTGACAAGGAGTTTGAATATAAAAGTAAACCTTTGGTTTGTGACTACAAAAGAGGGAAAACACTGGCACAAACAGAAAACAGTTCTCATCAGAGATCCATGTTATCGTAACTTATTAAATCAGTAACTAATAAAATGGATTTCTCACATTTTTATCTTTAAGAAGAGTAATCATAACCTTAGAGAACTTTACTGATTTTTCATACACACCAGTTTTCTATTTTAACTGGTATAATGGCTTAAAATACATATATATCATAGGGGCGCCTGGGTGGCTCAGTCGGTTGAGTGTCTGACTTTGGCTCAGGTCATGATCTCACAGCTCATGGGTTCGAGCCCTGCATTGGGCTCTGTGCTGACAGCTTGGAGCCTGGAGTCTGCTTCGGATTCTGTGTCTTCCTCTCTCTCTGCCCCTAACCCAGAGCATTCTGTCTCTTTCTCTCTCAAAAATAAATAAACATTAAAAAAATTTTTTTAAAAACCCACTTATGGGGCGCCTGGGTGGCGCAGTCGGTTAAGCGTCCGACTTCAACCAGGTCACGATCTCGCGGTCCGTGAGTTTGAGCCCCGCGTCGGGCTCTGGGCTGATGGCTCGGAGCCTGGAGCCTGTTTCCGATTCTGTGTCTCCCTCTCTCTCTGCCCCTCCCCCGTTCATGCTCTGTCTCTCTCTGTCCCAAAAATAAAAATAAAACGTTGAAAAAAAAAAAAAAACTTTTAAAAAAAAACCCACTTATTTAAAAATACATATTTATTATAAAAGCTACATTAGGGACCTTTACATACAAGTTTGAAGATTATGCGATGAAGGTGGCATGAAAGATGAATTTAATATAGTAAAAGGTTTTTTAAAAAGTTTCTTGACAGCAGTTTGGAAGACCTCATAATAAAAACAACTAAAATGCTTGATGAAGTGTGTGTGTGTGTGTGTGTGTGTGTATTGAAATGAATTGTTGAGTTGGTATAGCAGAAAGGAATCCTCAGAGGACAAAAAAAAAATAACTGAAAACAGTAATCCATGGAGTTAAGCAAGCACTAAAATCCCATTTTGATTCGAAAAGTCTCCAACCTTCTTCCTTGAGATTCATCTCTGATAGTCCCACAGGGTAGAAAAGCAAGGGAAGAGGCCTGAACCCAAAAGGTGAAGAGTCTAGTGGGAAACCTGGAATAAAGCTGTAAACTCAAAGGCTACCTATACCTCAGGGGAATGATCAATATTTAAAAGACAAAAACAGGGGCGCCTGGGTGGCGCAGTCGGTTAAGCATCCGACTTCAGCCAGGTCACGATCTCGCGGTCCGGGAGTTCGAGCCCCGCGTCAGGCTCTGGGCTGATGGCTCAGAGCCTGGAGCCTGTTTCCGATTCTGTGTCTCCCTCTCTCTCTGCCCCTCCCCCGTTCATGCTCTGTCTCTCTCTGTCCCAAAAATAAATAAACGTTAAAAAAAAAATTAAAAAAAAAATAAAAGACAAAAACAAGTGAAGAACTGATGCACAGAAACCTGTTTTTCTTGACCTTGGTGTTGGTTGGGAGGGAGAAAAAGTTTCTGCTGTGAATTCATTAACTTAAACACAATTTATGGTAGCCACACGTTCACAGCTATATATTTGTAAAAACCTTCAATAATTAAATTTAGGCTACTCTTTGCCTAATGATGTACCCGGGCAATTTGCAGAAGGAAAACAAATCCCCTCTCAAGGGCATGAATTCAATCTGGTCTGCAAAGAACCCTCCAAGAAAAAGTTTCAAGGATAATGAGCAGCTCATAGTTAATGAGTACAAAAATCACAGAGAAATAAAGTACCATGAGTGAAAGGTAGCAAATCCACAGAAATATGAATAAATCATCAAAGATTTAAGATGCTGGAATTATTGGACACAGAATGTGTCTTTCACATATGTTTAAATACATTTTTAAAAGCTTTGAAACATGAGCAAGGAATACGAGACTACTTTCTTACAGGTTTCCAATTATGGAATGGATAAATCACAGGGATGAAAGGTACCGCATAGGGAATATAGTCAATAATATTGTAATAGCAGTGTATGGTGACAGAGGGCAGTTACACTTGCGGTGAGTGAAGTATATAACCTATAGGCTTGTCAAATCACTATGTTGTACTTGAAACTGAGGTAACACCGTGTGTTAACTATACTTCGATTTTTAAGAAAGAGATTACTTAAAAATTTTTTTTTTCACATTTATTTATTTTTGAGAGACAGAGACAGAGCACAAGTGGGGGAGGGGCAAAGAAGGAGACACAGAATCTGAAGCAGGCTCTAGGCTCTGAGCTGTCAACACAGAGCCTGATGTGGGGCTTGAACCCACAAACCGTGAGATCATGACCTTAGCTGAAGTCGGATGCCCAACTGACTGAGCCACCCGGGCACCCCAAAAAGAGATATTATATTTTTTACAAGACCGGGAATTGTTGACAAAGAACCAAAGGGAACTTCTGGAAATAAAAAATACAGTTCCCTAGATTGAAGACAAAGGGGCAAGGAGATAAAAATATGAAAGATAAATGTAGGAGAGAGTGTCTGGCTCAATACTTGTCCAACCAGAGTTCCCCCCAAAAAGATACAAATAAGTGATATTTAGATCAACAGCTGACTTCTTAAGGCAACAATTAGAAACCAAAAGACAATAGGATAATATCTTAAATGTGATGAGAGAAAATAACTGTGAACTTAGACCAGCAAAAATATCTTTGGAAAACAAGAATTAAACAAAGACATTTTTAGACAACCAAAATCTGAAGAAGTTTACTATGACAGACTCTCACTACAGGATGAAGTTTAGGCAGAAAGAAGATGAAAGCAGAAGAAAGTCTGAGATGTAAGAAAGAACAGTTAGCAAAGAAGCAGATAAATCTGTTTAAAAATATTCATCATGTCGGGGCGCCTGGGTGGCGCAGTCGGTTAAGCGTCCGACTTCAGCCAGGTCACGATCTCGCGGTCCGTGAGTTCGAGCCCCGCGTCGGGCTCTGGGCTGATGGCTCGGAGCCTGGAGCCTAGAGCCTGTTGCCGATGCTGTGTCTCCCTCTCTCTCTGCCCCTCCCCCATTCATGTTCTGTTTCTCTCTGTCCCAAAAATAAATAAAAAACGTTGAAAAAAAAATTTTTTTTTAAAAATATTCATCATGTCTAATTTGAAAGAACTAAAATTATAACCCACAGAAATTTATAAATTGAAACAGGGATATTTGGAGATAAAGAATTCTAAGTCTCTTGTATTATTCAGGAGCAGGATATTGGTTAATGTTAGAAGATAGCTATATAACTCCAACAAACACAGGGGGAAATGGTCATTTTCAGGTAATGATTGTATATTTTGAATGTTCAGAAAAATATTAGAACCAATAAGACTTTACAGGTTTTCTAGGTACTAAATTAAAATGTAAAAGCCAATTTGAAGTATACCTAACAGCACTGTCATAAAAATCATTTTTTCCATTTACTTTAGCAAGAAAAAGTATAAAGTATTTAGACTAAATCTAACAAGAACCATTCATGCCTGGTATAAAAAATGTAAACCTGCATTGAAATATACTAAGGAATAAATGGATGTGATTTTATATATCATCCCTGAATTAGAAGACAATACCATAAAGATATTAGTTTTCCCCAAACTGATATTTAGAACTGATACAATTCCAATAAAAAAATTCTAGGAACCTAAATGTCTGTTGATGGATGAGTGAATAAAGAAAATGTAGTCTATACATACAATGGCACATTATTCAGTCTTAACAAAGAAGAAAATCCCGCCATATGTGACAACATGGACGAACCCTGTGGAATTAGGTTAAGTCACAGAAAGACAAATATTGCATGATTCCACTTATATGAGGTATCTAAAATAGTCAAATTCCTAGGGGCAAGGAGTAGAATTGTGGCAGCCAGCTGCCATGGGGGAGGGGCAATGGGGAGTTGCTGTTCAGGGGGTATAAAGTTTTAGTTATGCAAGATGCCTAAGTTCTAGAAATCTGAGAGACAACACTGCCCCAATAGTTAGCAATACTGTATTGCACACTTAAAATTTTGCTAAAAGAGAGAAAAATAGAGTTAAAAAAGAGTTTACCACAGTTTTAAAAAAAGAGAAGTTTTGGTAGATGATTATTAACTATCCTACATAGCTATACAGGGCTTTGTGAGGAGGATACTTTGGCCTGATAACTTAATTACTTAATTCTAGATTGGGGCTATGCAACTGTTTTGGGCATTTTCTTTGTTAATTAGGGTGAGGTTCCACCTGAAATTAAATATGCATGCCATGATTACATGGGCTAAATGCATGAAAGGTGTGGATAGATGTTCTATCACCCAAAGACTTATGAATAAATCTTCTTTTCTCGGAAAAAAAAAATCCCAATAGGCTGTGTGTGTGTGTGTGTGTGTGTGTGTGTGTGTGAAAACTTGGCAAGTGGGTACAATGATTTATATTAAAGCAAAGGGCCAATAACATCTAATATACTCCTGAAGAACAGGAGGATGGGGCTGCTTCCTTGGTATGAAAACTGATTAGAAAGCCTACGTGATTAAGGGAGTGTGGTAGTGCTGTGTGGATAGAAAAGGAGATGAATGCAAAGGAGTCAAGGAGCCTCTAAAGGGTCATGGGAAAATAACATGACCGTGAGGGTTTTGCCATTGGGATAACTGGTAATCCTCTTTTTAAAAAAGAAGAAAAAGAAAAAGGAAAGTTATCCCTAACTCATGCAAAACATGAAACTCCATTCTAGATGCACTACACATGTAAACATGAAACAGGAAAACTATAAAAAGCTTAAAAGACAATGTAACAATATATTCATGATCTCAGGATAGGGAAGAGTCTCTTCACCTACAAAACGGGAAAATCATAAAGTAAAAGGCTGATTAATTCTAACTAAAATAAAAATGTGCCAGTAAGAGAGTGAAAGACAAGTCACAAAATAAAAATTTTCAAAAGAAAAAAAAAACAGACAAAGGGGGCGCCTGGGTGGCTCAGTTGGTTAAGTGTCTGACTCTTGATTTTGGCTCAGGTCATGATTTCACGGTTCCTGTGCTGACAGCGTGGAGCCTGCTTGGGATTCTCTGTCTCCCTTTCTCCCTGCCCTTCTTCCCTGCTCACTCTCTCTCAAAATAAACAAACATTTAAAAAAAGCAAAGGACAAATGCTAATAAAATATGTTAAAAGTCCGTTGGCTTCAGAAAGAGAAACATAAACAACCCAGTAGAAAAATAGCAAAGTGTATCAGTCTGCATTTTTCATATGGGAGAAAATAGGAATGGCCAATAAACTATAGAAAATGCTCAGATTCATCAGTAATACAGAAATGCAAATTACAACCCCAGTGAGATACCACTTCGCACCTGCCAGATTGGCGTAAGAAAGTAGGACGCAAACAACCGCGATGGCCCCCATTCAGTGCTGGTGGCACGTGAAGTGGGACAAAGCAGTTTGTAGAACAATTTGGCACTATCTGTAATGCCGAACATATGCATCCTCTGATGTACATGCCCAGCCTATACTCCAGGGCCTAGAGAACTCTTTACATATGTGCCAGAAGACACGTACAAGGTTTCTCCTAAGAGCGCTTGTTATTGTATCCCCACACAGGAAAACCTCCCTGTCCATCAGCAGTGGAATGGATAAATAAGTTGTGACATAGACTGACAACTGAAAGCCACAAAGAAATGAAAATGAAAGAAACCCATCTGCACACATTAACAAGAAGGATTCTAATTTTGAATAAAAGGAATCAAATTTCAATAAAATACATAGACTATGAATCCATTTATATAAAATTCAAAAATAAGCAACCTTAAACAGCTTTATTGTATAGAAGTGCATTTCCTGTAAGTCACGAGGGAGTGATTATCCCTGAAGTTGGGACATTAGTCAGCCTGGAGCAGTAGAGAGAAAGGATGCAATCAGAAAAGGGCTCAGAGGGAGCACCAACGATGGTTGTGCTCTAGTTTATGATCTCGGCTGCTACTTATTCTTTGCTGCTCCTCATTAATGTGTGCATAATGGTTTATGCACTATAAGTCACAGTAAAAATGTTGAGCAAAAGAAATCAAGTCATAGAAGAGAGTACGTTAGCATGATTCTGTTGTGATGTTTCAAGCAAGGTAAAATGAAATAATACATTGTTTAGGAATTCAAAGACAGTGGGAAAATTATAATGAAAAAAAGGCAGTGATCAATACCAAATTCAGATTATTGGCTACAGACTAACTCAGATAAAGGAAGAGAGATGTGAGAGGGAAGGGACACAAGAGGGCTTCCTGAGGTTCTACTAATGTCTCCTCTCTGGAGATAGGTGGCAAGTACATGCCCATTAAATAGTTTTATATGTCTTAGCATATCATCTTGTAGCTGTTTCACAGTAAAATTTTGAAATAAATTTCAACATAAACAAATATTTAATTGAAAAGCAAAGAGTTATCTGTGGATGACCTCTTTGGACTGACTGTAGGCATATTTTACCTGAATTTTGACGAGAGACTCTAGAAAAAATAGGGCCATGCCGGGGTCATGTTAAGGGTGACGTGGCAGAAGGATGTGGGTAGCCTGGGGAAATGCGCAGTCTCGGCTACTGGCCTTATGCCTAAACATTCTATGATCCTTTCCCGGAACTTAAGATACCCGGACTACTAGAAGATTAAGGCTTTGTGATGTTCGCAAATGACCCTCCTGTCAACAGACAAGGTGCTTCCTGCACCACCCTTGAACCAGACGTTGGGGTGAAGAGATGAAGAGCTACCTCAGAAAGGCTGCCAACCAAAGGTGGTGTGGACTAAAAAGTCGTAACACTCCCCAGGACGAGAAGGCATTTGCTTAAGAAATTACCCCCTTCTCAATTCTTCCCATGTGCATGTAGTACAGATTAAATAAAGCAGTTGTATGGTAATATAGAAATTATTAAAAACATTCTTCTTGAGGTTTGACAATGCAGCAGTAGATATGTATCTAGTTGTTGGTCAAAAAGTATGTTTCAAATAATCAATTGGTATTCATTTAAAACACAATAATGGTCTTATTAAAGCTAAATTTAATACATGCTGTATTTGGAAGTAATTTCTTTACCACCACACAGAAACCTTTCCAGCTGTCCTTTTTTGTTGCATTGTTGACATTCAGTGGCGCATTAAGAAGAATCTCATGGTGAAAATGCCCTATGGCTAGACATGTGTGGTTATTTTCAATTCAAACTCAATATTGACGGTCTCCCTACTATATCTCCCACTGCCCCAAATAGATGAGACAGTTATAAGTAGAAACCAATTTGTCTTCGAAAACTCAAAGGGTAGGCTAGATACTGCCTAATTTGGAAACGTGAAGAACAGGATTCTTAGCAAGTACATGTAAATAAAGAAGTGGTCTTGATTTCTCACCATTTCTCATCAGCTACCATAAAAAATTTGTTTCTTGTTTACCTTTTCAAATATATTCCTCTCATGTTTCTACCTTTCAAATTTTGAGTTTCCTTTGCAGAAGTATTTCTTACTAGTAACATTAAATGGAGCAGGAAATAAAGTTATTACAGGAAACAGAAGGATTACCTGAGTTGGAGCATAGGGAAAAAACCCCATCTTCGTTTCCACTAAAAATTGAATATTTAATGCTGTCTTGTATTGGGTCAGGAGCAACCGCTTTTACAGTGACAATAGAAGTACCTGCAAAAAGTAGGTTGGAAAAAAAAAAGAAAAAACTTTAGGAAAAGAAAATTTCAGGGAAAAACCAGAGCAAACACTGGGTACTTATTATTTGCTTACTACATTTTCATTTGTTCCTTCATTCGATGATTAGTCATTGAGAGTCTTCAATAAGCTAGATCCCATGCCAGGTGCTAGAGACAGAGTAGTAAGTTAGAAAAGATCTCAATCTCATGGTGATGAGCTAACGGAAGGAGACAGACAATAAACCATTAAACGAATACATAATCAAAGTCGATTTCTGATGTGCTAAGTTCCCTGGAAGAATAAACAAGGTAATGTGACAGAAAACACTTTTTTAGCGGGGAAGGCAGACGTATGACATTTCAAATGATAGGAACAGACTGATTATCAGCATGAAGGAAGAATTAGCAAGCACTGAGGGAGGCAACGATGTGATTAGAACTGGGATTTCACTGGAAGGTTCTCAAGAATCCATTTGGGCCCCAAGTCAGCACTTTGCTGTCTTCATGTGTAATATCTCATGCCCTTTGCTGTTTCTGCTTTACTTCCTCTCCAGGTTGTCCATCTGTCCTCCTCTTTTAATTGCCCATCTTTTTAGTTTTTTTATAATTATTTTTTATTTAATCAACTTTATTAAGGTAACATTTACATACAACAATATACACACATCTTAAGTATACTCTTATGTGTGTTTGAACAACTATATGCACCTGTGTAACGACCATCATGATCAAGATGTAGAGTATTTCTATCACTCCAAAAAATTCCCTTGTGACTTTCTGTAGCCAGTTTCCTATTACTTCTGGTGCTAGACAATCACTGATTTACTATTACTTTGTTTTGCTTCTAAAATTTCATACACATACAACTTATACAGTATCTGTCTTCTTTTGATTGGCATTATTTTTGGAGAATCAAATATTAAGAGTTCATTCCATTTTTGCTGTAGAGTATATTCTACTGAATGGACATACCACTATGTGTTGATACATTTTTCTATATATGGACATTTGGATTGTTTTTAGTTTGAGGCTATTATGAACACAGCTGCTATAAACATCCATGTAACAGTGTTTGTGTGGACATATGTTTTCATTCCTCATGGGTAAACACATACGGTGAGTGTATGTTTAACTTTATAAAAAACTGTCCAACTATTTTCCAAAGTGATACTATACCATTTTACGTTCCTGCTAGCAACATATGAGAATTCTAGGTGCTCCATATCCACTGGTCTTCTTAATTTTAGTCATTCTAATGGACGTGTGGTAGTATCTCATTGTGGTTTTAATTTTAATTTCCCTGATGTCTGACGATGTGAGTCTTCTCGTGCTTATTGGCACAAGAAGAAAACTGAAAGGGAACATTTGAGAAGAACACAGGTGCTGACGTGGTGTCAGAGAGGAGCACACAGCAGGGATCATTAACTCAGATGCCTTCGGTAAAAGCAAGAGCATGGGCAAATGAAGAAGACAGATGGGTGGAAAAAGCAAGAGACTGTCTGATGCCCCTGAGGCACTCAGCTTCAACTCATTGCTGCCAGTAGGGAAGAGAAAACAGGCTTTAGGAAGTTTTAAATTCTGGTCAAGAGAAGCTCAAAAATTCATATTTGTTTTCATGTGAAATCTCCCAATTCATAAATGTCAGAACATAATTTAATTTAGGGGAAAAACATAAGCCATCACATGGGTCGAACAAAACACAGCTGTGGCCTGACTACAATTCTGAGCCTGCTCATTTACCATCCCTGATAGAGAAGACAAGTCTCTCCTTTTTGTTATCAGCCCTTCTGGCACCCAGACTGGTACTTCTTTTTCATCCAGGGACTTGCACTTAACACACTCGAAGACCAATCTTATCTTTCCACCAAATTGGACTTAATTCTGTGAGCGCACAGGAGGTTTCCTGCATATTTGTGTTCCATATATTTCTGCAACTCCAGATAAGTCTTGCCTCTGAAGTTTCATATACTTGAAAATCAGAGGGGCTGTTTTCTTACGCATAGCATGCCTTTTCGAGAATCAATCATATTCTTCCCTATATTAAAAGTTTGTCCCTTTGTACATAACAGGTGCCCCAAAAGTATGGGAAGAAAGGAGGTAATAGAAGAGACAGAGGAAGTAAGAGACGGAGATGCTCACTGAAGTGTTCTAGCCTGAGAGGCTAGAAGAATACCTCTCTGCCCACAGCACCCTTCTAAACCAACAGCAACTATGGGGAAAAAAAAAGGCATATATATATATATATATATATATATATATATATATATATATACATGTATATATATATGTATATATATATACATATATATATACATGTATATATATACATATATATATACATATACATGTATATATATATACGTGTATATATATATATGCCTCACTGTATATATATATATATATATATATGCCTCACTGCTATAACACAATATCTGATAGTGGAATTTGCAGTAGCTAAAACAAAAAACAAAAAACAAAAACACCTATTCTGGGCCTCTGCTGGGCCTCCTCATTGACTTCTACTGCGCAGGCCCCAGGGACCAAGTTTGAAAGCCATCTTGCTCAAAGGTACAGCAAAAACAATCCCTAAACCAGGCCAAATCAATAGATCTGCTTTTTTCTGGATACTAAAAAGGGTTTCACTAAAGAGAAGAGAAGAAAGAAAAGGCCCTGGAACAGATAATATATTCCCCAGGAGCCTTTTCAACACTTAACACTCAAAGAAAAATGCAGTGATCGCTATACATATTTAAGGAAACAAGTATATGACACTGTTCACAAAATTGAAAATTCATTGAAAAAAGACATAAAATAGAATTCATTATGGAGAAAGAATGGGAAAAGCAAAACTGGATATATTACTGTCTTTAAAAACATTATGTTTAACATAAACTGTGACAAAGTTTTAAAACCATTTTTTGAGGCTTCCAAGTGGTGGTTCGTTTCAAGCCAATTATGAAGTCATTTGGTGACAATGTAAAGGATTTTAATTAATCCTCGTGGCATCAAGTTGCTGCACATGTTGAGAATCTTTCAAGCTGCATCATAATCGGATACTTATTTTACTACATGTTAGGAGACGTATGACTAATATAAAAATGCCTTACATTTTCGGTAGGAATATGCCTTCCCAGTAGTGCAGTATGTTTTACTTTCGGTGCGTAATCACCATTCTGTGCTTACAATACAATTTAGTTTTTAAACACAGGAAATTTTATTTCAACTGGCTAGTCGTATATTCTTAAGAACGGCAGTAATAAGAGAAACAGTTATGTACAAAAAAAGATGTAAGTCTTGCTGACAGCCTTTTCTCTATGGGTTAGGATGCTTTAATTATATACCCGATTACAAAAGAAAACATGGAGATAGCTTACATGTAAAAGAACAAAGATGAGCAAAGAACTGTAAATAAGAATCACAGATGGCTTCTCTTAGAAAAGGAACAATCCTATTTTTATTGCAAATAAAATGTTCATGATATCAAGTGAAATTGTAGCACACGAAGAATTTCATTCGATGAAAATATTTCAAAGTAGATGCTAACGTCAGCAAAGAGCTACAAATAGTTATATATGTTCTTCCTTGGATGAAGTTAAATTTGAGACTACCCCCAAAAAGAGGAAATAACTAACGGGCCTTGAATCCTTCTAAGTCTTGGCTTATCGTGCACATTTTAAGTAAAAGTCTTTCTCTGGACATCTAGAGAAGTTTTGCAATTACTGCTCATTTCACATCAAGGTAGGAATGATAAAATGAAAACCAACACTGTACCTTTAAATCCCATCAGGCAACTGAAACATATAGAAAAATTTACATTTTCAGCTTTTATGAATTTCACTGTAAGTGTAACATTGCATCAAGAGTATAATACATTCCATGTTCTTGGTTTTTTTCTTTACAAAAATACAGTTAAAAAAACTAATATCAGGGGCACATGGGTGGCTCAATCAGTTAAGCCTCCGACTTCGGCTCAGGTCATGATCTCTCGGTTCGCAAGTTCGAGCCCTGCATTGGGCTCTGGGCTGACAGCCCGGAGCCTGGAACCTGCTTCAGATTCTGTCTCTCCCTCTCTCTGCCCCTCCCCTGCTCATGCTCTGTCTCTCTCTCTCTTTTTCTCAAAAATAAAATAAAAAATAAACAAACAGAAAAAAACAAATAACCATCTACAGCAGCAGTGAACTATCTATTCAAAAGCAGAATTATGGGGGTGGCTGGGTGGCTCAGTTAAGCGTCCAACTGGATTTCAGCTCAGGTCACAATCTCACAGTTCATGGGATTGAACCCTGCATCAGCTCTGTGCTTACAGCGTGGAGCCTGCTTGGAATTCTCTTTGCTCTTCTCTTACTCGTGTGTATGTTCATGTGCACATGCTCTCTCTCTCTCAAAAATAAAGGGATTAGGGGGCGCCTGGGTGGCTCAGTTGGTTGAGTGTCTGATTTCAGCTCAGGTCATGATCTCACGGTTCATGAGTTCGAGCCCCGCGTCAGGCTCTGGGCTGACAGCTCAGTGCCTGGAGCCTGCTTCGGATTCTGTGCCTCCCTGTCTCTCTGCCCCTAACCCACTTGCATTCTGTCTCTGTCTCTCTCAAAAATAAATAAACATTAAAAAAAAAAATAAAATGGGGCGCCTGGGTGGCGCAGTCGGTTAAGCGTCCGACTTCAGCCAGGTCACGATCTCGCGGTCCGGGAGTTCGAGCCCCGCGTCGGGCTCTGGGCTGATGGCTCAGAGCCTGGAGCCTGTTTCCGATTCTGTGTGTCCCTCTCTCTCTGCCCCTCCCCCGTTCATGCTCTGTCTCTCTCTGTCCCAAAAATAAATAAACGTGGAAAAAAAAAATTAAAAAAAAAATAAATAAAAAAATAAAATAAAATAAAATAAAGGGATTAAATACTTTTAAAAAATAGATAAAAGCAGAATTGTGTAACAATGTTATGTGACTATAAAAATCAAAATTCATGGAAATTTTTAGATGAAGTAACAATAAAAACATTTTATTCAGGGCTACCCATGAGTAAATAATTCTAGTTTTACTTTTGTCATTTCTAAGCAGTGCAAGTATTTTATTGATGACTGACTTGAGATTTTTTAAACATTTCGATGATTTTAAACTATCCAATATCTCTTAATCATCCAGCCACTGAAATACTGAACATATTTCAATCATTTAAGACAAAAAGTGGGAGTGACATCAGCAAGATGGCTGAATAGAAAGCCCTAGACCTCATCCCTTATAGAGACATTGAATGAACAACAATAGTATATAGACCAAAAAGCCTTCATGAAAACTCCAGGCCAGAAGGGAGTGGTATGATATATTCAAAGGTCTGAAAGAAAAAAACCTGCCACCAAGAATACTATATCCAGCAAAACTGCCCTTTAGAGATGAGAAAGAAATAAAGATCTTCTCAGGTAAACAAAAGCTGAGAGAGCTCATCACCACTAAACCTACCTGACAAGAAAGACTGAATGTTTCCAGTTGCAATGAAAGGACATTAGATAGCAACATAAAAGCATATGAAAATATGAAGCTCTCTGGTAAAGGTAAATATACAAATACCAAATCTCATAACACTGTAATGGTGGTACATAGGTCATTTTAATTCTGGTGTAAAGTTTAGAGATAAAAGCATAAAAAATCAGTATAACTATAAAACTATGTTAATGGATAAAAATACTAAAAGAGGTAATTTATGAAATCAGTAATGAAGTGGGAGGGAGAAGTAAAGGGACAGTTTTTTGTATGTGATTGAAATTAATTGTTACTGGTTTAAAATAGATTGTTAAAGCTATTAGATGTGTTATGTAATCCCTATGGTAACCACAAAGAAATTATCTATAGATGAAATGCAAAAGGAAATAAGAAGGGACCCAAAACATGTCACTACAAAAAAACTAATGAAATAAGGGAAGGTGGCAAGAGAAGAAAAGAACAAAATTAAAAACATACACAAAACAATTTTAAAAAACTTTTTTAATGTTTTATTTTTGAGAGAGAGAGAGACAGAGAGACAGAGCATGAGTGGGGGAGGGGCAGAGAGAGAGGGAGACAGAGAATCCAAAGCAGACTCCAAAGCTGTCACAGCACAGAGCCCGGCGTGGGGCTTGAACCCACGAACCACGAGATCGTGACCTGAGTTGAAGTCGGATGCTTCAGCGACTAAGCCACCCAGGTGCCCCTACATAAAACAGTATAAAAACGGCTGTATTAAGTCCTTCCTATCAGTAATTTTTAAAAATCTAAATGGATGAAACTCCTCAATCAAGAAACATGGAATAGCTGAATGGATTAAAAAAACAAGATCCAAGTATATACTACCACCAAAAAACTCACTTTAGATATAAAGACAGGGATAGGCCACAAGTAGAAAGGTGGGAAAAGATATTCCATGCAAATAATATCCATAAGAAAACAGGGGAGGTTATACTTACATCCGACAAAATAGAGTGCAAGTCAGAAACTGTCACGAGACAAATAAGTACACTACATAAAAAGTTCTATTCACCAGGAAGATAAAACAATTATAAATATATATGCACTTAGCAGCAGAACACACATATATATGAAGAAAATACTGATGGAATTGAAGGGAGAAGCAGAGAGTAACATAATTAATAGTAGAAGATTTCAATACCTCACTTTAAATAATGGACAGATCAAACAGTTAGAAAATCAATGAAGAAATGAAGGACTTCAATAATATAGAAATTGGACCGAAGAGACATACATGGAACACTCTACCCAACAACAGCATAATACACACCCTCAAGTGTTTTATGTGTTCCCACTTGTTCCTCAAGTGCACATTCTCCAGGACAGATGACATGTTAGGGAACAACAGGAGTCGTAACAAATTTAAGAATATTAAAATCATACCAAATATCTTTTCTAACTACAATGGAATGAAAGTAGAAATCAATAGCAAAGGAAAACTGGAATATTCACAGACACATGGAAATTAAATAACAACTCTTAAACAACTAGCAGGTCAAAGAAGAAATCTAAAGGATAATTAGATAATGTCTTGAAATAAATGAAACAAAAACACAATATACCAAAACATGGGCTGCAGCAAAAAACAATGCTGAAAGAATTTGACAGCAATAAATGCCTACATTAAAAAAAGAAGAAAGACTGCACATCAACAACCTAATTTACACCCCAATGGACTAGAAAATGGAACTAAAAGCAAAGTTAGCAGAAAGAAATAATAAATATTAGAACAGAAATAAGTGAAAAACAGTAAATAAACAAGAGGAAAAATCACTTAAAGTAAGTTTTTTAAAAAAATCAGCAAAATTGGGGCACCTGGGTAGCTTAGTTAGTGAAGCACCTGATTTCCGCTCTGGTTATGATCTTGCGGTTCATGAGTTTGAGCACCGCGTTGGGCTCCACGTGGACAGTGTGGAGCCTGCTTGGGATTCTCTCTCTCCCTCTTTCTCTGCCCCTTCCCACTTGGGCTCTCTCGCGCTCTCTCTCTCTCTCTCAAAATAAATAAAATTTAAAAAATCAGCAAAATTGACAAATCCTTAGCCTAGACAAAGAAAAAAAGTAAAAAGACTCAAGTAACAAAAACTAGAAATGAAAGAGGAGATATTACAAGTGATGCCACAGAAATAAAAGGTATCATAAGAGACTACTATGAACAATGATACACCCAAATAAGATAACCTAGGAGAAAAGAACATATTTCTAGAAACACACACCCTACCAAAATTGAATTTACAGAAAGAAAAAAAATCTGAACAGATGTATATATAACTAGTAAGAAGACTGAATCAATAATCAAAACCTCCCCATAAAGAGAACCAGATGGCTTCACTGGTGAAGTCTACCAAACATTTAAAGAAGAATTAACACCAATCATTCTCAAACTCTTCCAAAATATTGAAGACAACACTTCCAAACTTATTTTATGAGGCCAGCATTACTCTGATGCCAAAATCAGAGACACTGCAAGAAATCTACCCCTGATGAATATAAATGCAAAGATCCTCAACAAAATACCAGCAAACCGAATTCAACAGCACATTAAAAGGATCACATGTCATAACGATGTGAGATTTATTCCTGGGATGCAATGATAGTTCAATGTATGAAAATCAATCAGTGTGATACACCACCTTAACAGAATAAAGAGTAAAAATCACATGATCATCTCAATACACGCAGAAAAAGCATTTGGCAAAATTCAACACACTCATGATAAACACACTCAATAAACTAGGAACAGAAGGAAATTACCATACATAATAAAGGCCATATAAGAAAAGTCCACAGCTCTAACATTCTTACTCAACAGTGAAATCGAAAAGCTTTTCAACCAAGAACAAGGCAAGAATGCCCACTCTCGCAACTTCTTTGCTACATATAGTACTGAAAGTCCTAGCCAAAGAAATCAGGCTTTGAACTTACAAGCATCAAAATCAGAAAACAAGAATCAAATGATCCTTGCTTTTAGATGACATGATCTATGTAGAACCTAATGTAGAAAACTCTACAGATTAAACACACACACACACACTCACACACTAGTTAGAACTAATATACGAATTCAGCAAAGTCATAGAATACAAAATTACTTGTGTTTCTATGCACTAACAATGCACAATCTGAAAAAAGAAATTCGGAAAACAATCCCGTTTACAATAGCATGAAAAAAATTCAGATAAATTTAACCAAGGAGGTGAAAGTCTTATACACTAAAAACTATAAAACATTGCTAAAATAAATTATAGAAGACACAAATACATGGAAAGACATTCTGTGGCCACTCCATGAGGAGTGGAAGACTTAATATTATTAAAATGTCTACACCACCCAAAACAATCTACAGAATCAATGCAATCCATATCAAAATCTCAATGGCTTTTTTTTACAGAAACAGAAAAAAAAGAATTTTAATATTCACATAGAATCTCAAATGCTTCCAAATAGCCAAAATAATCATGAGGGAAAAAACAACCAAACAGCAGAAGGCATCACACTTACTAACTTCAACAGTGCAGAGCTAGAGTAATCAAAACAGTATGGTACTGGCCAGATACAGAGAGACCAATAGAACAGAACAAAGATTCCAGAAAGAAATCCCCATGCATATTTTCTTTTTTTTTAGTGTTTATTTATTTAATTTGAGAGGAGAGCACAAGCAGGGGAGGGGAAGAGAGAGAGAGAGAGGGAGGGAGGGAGAGAGAGAATCCCAAGCAGGCTCCACTCTGTCAGCACAGAGCCCAGTGCGGGGCTCTAATTCACAAACCCTGAGATCATGACATGAGCCAAAATCAAGAGTTGGAAGCTTAACCGACTGAGTGGCCCAGGTGTCCCAAAATGACCAACAGATTTTTAAAAGATGCTCAGTATCACTAATCATCAGGGAATTGCAAATCGAAACCACAAGATATCACCTCACTTCAGTTAGGATGGGTGTTAGAAAACAAAAACAAAAACAAAACAGAAAATAACGAGTGTTGGTGAGGATACGTAGAAATTGGAATCCTTGGACACTGCTGGTGGTGTTATAAAATGGTGTAGCCCCTATGGAACACAGTATGAAATTTTCTCCAAAAATTAAAATTAAAGCTGTCATATATCCAGAAATCCCACCTGGGTGCATATATCCAAAGAACTGAAAATAAGATATCAAAGGGATACCTGCATATCCATGTTCGCTGCAACATTTTTTATAACAGCCAAGAGATAGAAATAATCTAAATGTCCTTGGATGGATGAGGGGATAAAGAAATGTAGTATATACATACAATAAAGCATTATTCAGCCTTTAACAAGAAGGAAATCCTGTCATAGGCACTGAGGAACCTTGATTTTGTGAATAAGCCAGTTACAAAAAGATAAATACTTCATGGACTCCACTTATACGAGGTATCTAAAGTAGCCACACCCTGAGCAGCAGAAGTAGAATGGCGGTTGCTAGAAGCTGGAGGGAAGGGAAAGAGCTGTTCAATGAGTATAATTTCCGTTTTGAAAGATGAAAATGTTCTAGAAATCCACTGCACAATGACGGGCCTACTGTTATCACTACCATACAGTGCACTTAAAAATGATTATTTACAATGGTAGATTTTCTGTTATGTGTCTCTTACCACAGTTAGAAAAGGAAGAAAAGTTGATTTTCCTCTTCCCATCATCAGAAATGACTGCCCATATGTTACTAAAGCTTTCCAAAGAATTCACCCCTGGGATGAGACAAAGCATGGAAAATCTCAAAATAAATAATTTTCCAAAATTTGTGAACAGATGAAAACCATGTTTTAAAATGTAAATGCTATGCAATCTTCAACACATTTGCTTTTGTGAACACCTTAAGGAAATTAATAGAGGAAGCTATGAAAAGTGCTTATTGACCTCTTATGAGCTTTAGGAAAAGAGAGATGTGTCAGAAAACCAAGACAGAATTAATACATGAAATGAGAAGTCAACAAAATTGATTAAGTCTGAAATGTATTTTTAATGGGGTTACAGATTTTGGTGGCCAAATTTTTTAAAAGGAAGATTATCTATAAATGGATGCATTGAATCACTTGAAATTCGCTTATAACAACTTAGAGAAAGGCAGGTGTTAAAGTGACTCCCTGATGTTCCTACTACCTCTCTCATTTTGTGATTTACAGAAGACTGTATTTAAAGCATGAGCTTGAGAATTTTCAGTGTTGCTTCACTGTTGGATCAGAATCTCAAATCTTGTCTGCAGACCTGAGGCTGTTAATCTCCCCTCATTTTCCAATGATTCCCTGTCTAGTTTGCACCCCCAGGTTGATGACCAGACTCCAATTTCCCTTCGTTTTCAAGAGCTGTCCTTTTTCTCCCTTCCAGCTCCTGGCATCCCTGAGCCAGCTAGAATCCAGAGCCTGCATATGTCCAGAAAGAAAGGTTGCACAATTTTTCAATACAAGTACTTCTCAACTTTGGTGGTTAGATACCTGGCACATTTCCAATCACTTCAAGAAACAAAGCAAATGTCTTAAAAATCTTAAAAATATGTTTTACTTAAAGAAACGCCATCTAAGATGTTTTTAGCTGCCACATAATGAATACTGTAATCAAGTATTTTTTAATGATTCCATTTGATTGTCACAGCTTGAGGGAGATGCATTGCTGTCCTCAAAATATAAGAATCTGAAATCAGGGTTCAACATCCACAAATAATAGATGCTAATTGAAAAAAAAAAGGAAAGAAAAGAAATCCTGATATTTCCAAGTGTTTTATTCCCGTTTTATACTCAAATATAAATGAGATTTCTCAGTAAACTTAACAGTGCTATAAATCACAAATGTCCAAATCTCTTCTGGCTTTCAAAAACAAAACAAAATGCCCCTCTGATCTTCAAGACTCTTCAAGCCACTGCCATGGTCCTTTGTTACCCTTCACAGCCAAGCCTTTGAAAACAGACTGAACTTCTCATCCCTGCTCGCTCTGCACCTCACTGGACCTTAGCTTCTAAAATGGTTCTAGTGACTTAGTTCACCCTAATGTTTCCGATCCTCCCTGAAGTTGCTAAATTTTATCTGGCTGCACATAATTCCTTGTAAGCAGCCGCAGTTGACTCTGGAGTGCATGTTGGTGGTCTCCGTTCCTGGCCTCTATTCTCTGCCAAATCCTGAACTCTTTCACCAAAGCGGACTTACTATTCAGAACCTCCTTTCCGGATGCTCCTCATGTTGCTAATTGTGTCTTTTTCTCTTATTGTCTTATCCTTTATACTCAGTGCATGGACTTATCTTTTCAGACATGCCTTCCTTTCTACTGTGTCCTTACCTCCTTGTATCAAGATGGCATCCTCAGACCATCCCCGGAAACACTCCCCTACCCCGTGGAAGGAGAGGTTTTCTGAGTGCTGGGTAGCAGCCGACCACCTCATGCACTTCTGCACTGGGGACAGACCTCCAACTAAACTAGCTCTCACTTTTCCGTCCTTATCTTACTTAACCTCTGCCGCAAATTAGAAATTGTTGACCACTCCCTGCCTTTTGAACCCATCACCTTCCTGCTCCTCTAACACTACCTCCCCAGACTTTCGGTGATGCCCTGGCCAGCCCCTACACCTCAGTCTCTTTGGTAGATGCCTTACTTCAACCCTTGCAAAATACTGCTGTTACTTTGCATTTCTTCCAGGCCCTCTCTCTACCTCCACCTTTGGCTTGCATGCATAATTACATGGGAGTTTCTACCCATTCACAATGCCTGATGTACCTTCAAAAATCTCATCTAACTGCGTGGGGGTTGTGGATGTCTAGGTAGAGGTAATTTTTAAAAGCTCCTCAGGGGCGCCTGGGTGGCTCAGTCAGTTAAGCGACCAACTCTTGATTTTGGGTCAGGTCATGATCTCTCATTGATTGAGCCCTATGTGGGGCTCTGTGGAGAGCCTGCTTGGGATTGTCTCCCTCCCCTTCTCTCTGTCTCTCTCTCTCTCTCTCTCTCTCTGCCCCTCCTCCGCTTGTGCATGTTCTCTCTCTTTCTCTCTCAAAATAAATGAATAAACTTAAAAATAATAAAATAAAATAAAATAAAATAAAATAAAATAAAATAAAATAAAATAAAATAAAATAAAATAAAATAAAATCTCCCCAGGTAACTTTGTGGTCATTCATCATGTGGATTACCACAGTACCCTCCTAACTTCCTAACTCAGATTTCTCCCCAGGCCTTCACAAGACTTCAAAGTCAACTAGGTATAAAACCTGTTTTGTCACTCTTTCAACAATCTAAAGGTCATCAAGATCACACTGGAAAGCTCAAGAGAGCCTCTTCAACTGTTTAGGATTAATAAGCAATAACTTGTAACAACTTTCTGATTACAGTGTGGCTTCCTGTGTCCTTTCTCCTAGAAAGAGAGACCTGCTCATCCTGGCAGGACTGTTGTAATCCACACGGCAAGTATAGTTTTTCATATACCTAAAAACTGACATTCTGGTCTATGTATCAGTCTCCTTCATATTGGTTAATAAGTTCCAACCCTGGGGGAAGTAACTCCCTGGCTTGTTAATAAGATGAGGTGTTGAGCCTATAATGGCTGAGGCCCAGATGTGAGACTGGGGTTAATTTCCAAAGATGAAAGCTGCCTTTTGAGATGTTTATCTTGCTCTGAGACAGACTGACCTCATCAAAGGTACTCTTCTCTATCTCCTCCAGAGCTATCTTAGTCATAGGTAAGGTGATGAAATGCCATACTGGGCTAGTTAGATAGCACTCATTCCAATGAGTTTCATTCTAAATATGAGACTGGCCTTAAATAAAATGAAAAAGGGGTGACAGTGACAGGTGATACATAATTGCTTCCCCTTTTGTCATTACCATAAAAATGTATATGTTGGGCCCTGTTCCAAAGTTATAGATGACACAGATTATGGGAACTCTTCCCATAACTTCCATAGTTATGGGAGCTTTGTCACCTTGGAAAGTATGACTGCTATCTTGTTTGGAGACAAAATGGAGTGGAATGGAATGGTAGGGCTTTAAAACCTGAAAGCATTTCACTGTTGTTATATTATTGCTGTGTAACAACTGGTTGCTCTGGTAAGAATTTATACCCAGTGAACTTTATAGAATTCAATGAAAGATTTGAGACAGAAGGAGAGTAATAATAACAATTTAAAAAATGACTAGTACACTACATGACCTCATTTAATCCTTATAGTAGCCCTATGAGGAAATCCTTATCATTTCCACTTTATAGGAGGAGAAAGACAGCTCATACACTGTGAGTGGAGAATGGTGGTGACCCACTCAGCTACACCAACTCCTATCACACCACACTCTACATACATGTGCCTGTCTACCAAGAGTAAGAGCCAAAATTTACTGGACCCACTGCCAAAGGACCAAAGAAGAAGGGGGTGCCCTCCAAACTATCAAGATCAGATGCGTTTATGATGCAAAATTAAATATGCATAATTCACTAGTTAGAATGCCCCTGTACATCATCATGTTTTAATGTTATCTCAAGATTTTTAAGGTCTGAGTATTTACTTTCAAGCACCATATCGATACAATTCATAATTTCATATTTTCCCCTCATGGTAACTAAAAGAAATGCATGAAGCTGCGAATAATCCACACTAGGGACTGTGACTACTGATTCATCTTCCTCAGGATACCCAAAGCATTGGGAGTGAAACAAGAAATAAATGGTGGCTTCCAGAAGGTCCACTGAAATTGCTGAATGGATTGAAACACCACAGGCAACCAAGCGGTTTATTTTTCACTTCAAAAAATTCAGGACAATTATATTCCCTCTCATCTAGTTTGAAGAGGAACAGTGGCAAGTGTAAAGAGTGGGGAATCACTTGAATTTCAACTCTTTTTCTCATGTTGCTGTATGGGTGGTCTCTCTCTCTTATGGACAACTGGTATCCTGGAGAATGACTCTTTCTGTGAATAAGTGAATACATCATGACCAACTCTTAAAGAGATTTTACCTACCAAAGAGTTGCTTTTAAATGGGAACTATATACTGAACTATATATCATTTTAAACAGTTGGTGTTACATTTAACATTGTTCGTAGATGAATGCAATGTTAATCAAAACTCAAACCTGTGGGCTTGGCCAGAAAAAAATGTTAAACAAATATAAATACATTAGGGCTATTTGTTTTAACTTTTAATTTTCTTAAAAGGACATTTAAATGTTAAAATTAGTTTGGAGTGATGAAAATTTATGATAATACAACAAAGAATTTGCTCAAGATGTCAAGTGATGCCTACTGATAGGATATTTGAGTATCCCACGGAAAATTTAAGCTTCCAAAAGGGACATATTTTTCATTTGAAAACAAAATGAAAAACTAAAGACATATTTGGGAGGAAATAATGGTGGAGGCTATAAAATGTTATTAAATAATTTATATCAAGGCCATTCTAGGACTAATCAATGGATTTACAGTCTTTTAAAACTACTGGAATTCTTGGGGCGCCTGGGTGGCTTAGTCGGTTGAGCCTCCGACTTTGGCTCAGGTCATGATCTCACGGTATGCGAGTTCGAGCCCTGCGTCGGGCTCTGTGCTGACACATTCTGCTGCTTCGGATTCTGTGTCTCCCTCTCTCTGACCCTCCCCCGTTCATGCTCTGGCTCTCTCTGTCTCAAAAATAAATAAACATTAAAACAAATTTAAAAAAAGATAAATAAAACTACTGGAATTCAAAGCAAAAAAAAAAAAATCACCTTCTGATGTCTATGATATGATCCAGCAGTCTGACCTGAATTCATGTCTAAGTAAAGCTTTGGCCGGCTTGAAATGTCAATCAGTATGTTATGCACCTTGTCACTGTTTTTCACAGGAGGTTAGGAAATCCTGCTGAACCAGGTACAGGTTAGTTGCAGCTAATCATACTCAATGGCCTACTTAACCGTCATCCTTCCCTTCTGTCTTTCTCCTTCCTGTTATATGCCCAATGTTTAGCTTCTCTCTCAATTTAGACTTTATGTCCTTCAAACATGTCATAGTTTACTCTTCATAATGAGGTCCCAACCCATTGCTTCAGGTGTCTTGAAATGTATACCTACCTGGATGTTTAATGGGTTCCATATGCTTGTCGTACTACCAGAAGTATTTCTAGTCTTTTTTATGTATAAGATTTAATAAATTGATTTTTAAAGTCTTAAGTTCTATTATAAAGATAACAGTTAAATTCATTCCAGTATTTCTAAATACAAGAGGACTAAGAAGGATAACTGTGATCAGAGGTCAAAGAAAACACGTTGATGCATATAGCAGGATGATGTCTTCCCATCATTAGCTTTTCTGACTGAATCTCAAACAGGAAGCCCACCTACAGAGGCAAGAAAGTAATTTGGTCTTCACTGTCTTCTGTACTAACTTTTAATCTCAGGCCAGGTTACTCTTAAGCATATCGATTCATCCCAATTGTGATGGCTGGGAGTAGACTGAAGGTGTACCGATTTGATGAGTTGCTGCCTGAGTGATGGGCAAACAGGTTAAAATCAAGATAGTTCCCTCCCATAACGGCTGCCTCTTATCCACAGAGTGAATCTGTGACATACCAATGAATGGCACATTGCAAAAATGAAAACAGGTGCAAAGTGTGCACCCCCACGGCAGTTTTCATTAATGTTATTTTAATTCACTCCTGAATTCAACCATAAATATTGTATTTACTAGTCCATAACTTAATTTCATACTGAACTGTTTTCTTTGGGGTACCTTGGATATTGATTTTTATTTTGGCTTAATCCTGCAAACAAATTGATCCTGGGTAAATTGAGAAAGGATATTCTAACAATTAGGGAAAGCCCAGGCACATTACTTAATATTTAGAAATTTTATCCACTGATGTGAAAAAGTATAATAACAATGATGACTTCCATGCCAGTTCTTTTGAAGAATAATATATTTAATGCCTATTACTCTGAAGAATTTATACTGAATGTGAATGTTCACTAGTAGCGGTTGGAAACCTTATTATGTGAAAGATAACTGAAGGAATTAAAGAAGGGAAAACTACTTGAGTAAAAGCCAACATCCCCCTGTGGTCTACAAGGCCCCGCGTGGTCTGGCCGTCCTCCGACCTCATTTCCCATCGCTCTGGCCCTTGCTTACTCTGCTTCGTCACACAGTCCTCTTTGCTGTTCTTTGAACAAACCAGGCAGGCTCCCACTAGCTTCTTCCTTTTTTCTGAAATACCGTACCCCCAAATATACAAATGGCTGTCTCCTCTCCTTAGGTCTTTGTCCAAATGTGTCAGCTCAATGATGCCTGCCCTTTCCTACTATTTAAAACTGCTGTTTGTCCCCCACCCAAGACCTCCTAATTCCTTCTTACCTTGCTCTGCTTTTTCTTTACTTCATAGCTCTTATCACCATCTAACATATACTATAGTTACTCATTATGTTCATTGACACTGTCTCACTATCCCCGCTAGAATGTTATTAGCCTCATGAGGACAAGCATTTAGGTCTTTTAGTTCACTAATATATCCCAGTAGATAAGTACTGGGCATATAACACTTGATAAAAAAAAAAAAAAATTCAAGGAGGGCCACCTAAGTGGCTCAGTTGGTTGGGCATCTGACTCTTGGTTTCAGCTCAGGTCATGATCCCAAGGTTGTAGGATCAAGCCCCACATCAGGGTCTGCACTCAGCATGGAGCCTACATAAGATTTTCTCTCTCTCCCTCTGCTCCTCTCCCCTGCTCATGCAATCTCTCTCTCATTCTCTCTCTCTCTCTCTCTAATTAAAAATGTAGTGGAAAGAGCAAATAAAATATCTGAAGAGTGACTGTGTACAGCAGAGGAGTGCTCCAGAGGGAAGAACTAGATTTATGAATAGACAGAAAGGAGGGAGAGCTAGGTTCAACGTGTGAATGACTTTCCAAATGAAGAGATTTTCCAACTTTGTCATGCAGTCAAATCGCCCACAGAGCTCGTGAAAAACAATTCCTGGACCCCAAACTTAATGAAGCAGATCCTTCAGGGGTGGGTTACAGATCATTTGGTTCACACCCAATTTCAAGAACCACCCTTCTAAACTCTCAGTCACTGAAACATTCAAGTAGTAGCAGAAAGACCAAGTGCCAAGGGCTTTTAGACAAATGTTCCTTTTTGCACTGCAGACAAAGGCTGGGCTCAAAGATACTGTAATTTTATCAAATCAATTTTAAGATTAACATATTGTTTTTGTGCTATATTATTTAGAAAATGCTAACTTTACTTTCCATCAGGTTCTGCTCTGGTGTTGGAATGCATGCCTCTTAAGAGTAATAGAAGTATAGCTCTAAGGAGCATCTCATATTGTGTAACATTTAACGCTTATTTGGAAGTCTCATTTACACATAAGAATACATGTTGCAAATTTCTGATTTAGTTTGGAAGTCACTATTATTTCCTTTAATGCAGAAAACTGCAATTTACTGTGAATTATGTTTAGAATCAATAAGAGACCTTCTGTGGAAGCAATCTATGGAATAACCATAATTCCAAAAAGGGTCAAAGTCAAGTTAATAATCTGCAACTGAAAACAACCCTAATTTAATATTCAATATTAAGCTGAATATTCTCTTTTCATAGAGAAGGCAGTATAAAATGTGTAACATAGATATTTTCACTATGAAATGAATACATCAAATGAGAGAAATGCAGAGTGCCTTTTAAATAATAGTGTAGGTAGGCGCAGATAAATTGAAACTGAATCACGATAAAATGACAAAACACAAACCACAAATGCCATGAGCAGGTGCACAGCACACAGCGGACCTTTAACAGCTAAGCTCCTCTAAGTCCATGTGCTTTGCCCAGTTGGTGGAAAGAATCAGCAGATTCATCCCTGCACTCTCTAGTCAGATATAATTGCCTAAGTCAAATGTCTTTCAATTTATAACTGTCTGTAAGGAAGTCTTTTCACTTTTGGATAGAAAGATAATTAAAACTGATTTTTATTTATGCTTCCCAGTATGGCATAAATGTAAGGAAATAATTGAAAACAAACAGCATTATTAGGAAAAATAGTTACTGTTCGCAGAAGCCTGTGCTGAGCTGTATTATCTGCCCCAAATTGTTTGAGGATCAGATATTACTGCATTGTTTGAAAGCCACTGCTGACCCTATCGAAATTAAGTAATAATATTAGCAGTGGTAGTTTCTATTTATTACATGCTTACTATGTATTAGACACTGCTCTAAGTGCTTTACATGAACTAGCTTATTCAGCTCCCAGAACCTAATGAGGTAGGCATGATTATTATTCCTAATTTATGGGTTAGGAAACTGAGGCTCAGAGAGATTCAGCTGCCCAAGGAGGCACGGTGGTTGAATTTGGAATTAAACTCAGGCAGAGCTCAAGCATTTAACCACAACATGCCTCCTCTTTTATTGTACTTCTAAGAAAGTACTTTAGGAAATGTACACTTGTTGAGGATTCATACACATTTAAATAAAAGGGTTTATTTTTGACATTGTAAACCTAAATTAACTGAAACTTCAGAAGCCCTAAATGATTTATTTTTCAGTATTTTCACTCTTTGTTGTTTTTAAAGGTTTGTGTGTGTGTGTTTTACTATATTTGAAGGTATTGTTTTTTAAGTTTATTTATTTATTTAGAGTGAGAGCACACGTGTACAGGGAAGGGGCAGAGAGAGGGAGGGAGACTGAATCCCAAGCAAGTTTCCTACCGTCAGCACAGAGCCCTATCCAGGGCTTGAACTCACAGACGGCTCGAACTCACAAACCGTGAGATCATGACCTGAGTCGAAACCAAGAGTCAGACAGTTAACCAACAGAGCCACCCAGGGTCCCTGATTGAAGGTATTGTTTTAATACTGTACTATGGATGAAAACTGGCATACTGAGATGCCTGGGTGGCTTAGTCGGTTAAGCATCTGACATCGGCCCAGGTCATGACCTCATGGTTTGTGAGTTCGAGCCCCGGGTCGGGCTGTATGCTTACAGCTCAGTGACTGGAGCCTGCTTCAGACCCTGTGTGTTCCTCTCTCTCTGCCCTTCTCCCACTCATGCTCTGTCTCTCTGTCTCTCAAAAATAAACGCTGACAAAATTTTAAAAAATAAAAGAAAATTGGCTGAACTCAGAAATTTATGACTGAATCTGCAATAGCACTCTTGTTGTATAAACCTTCATTTTAAACATTTTGCCCAAACAGATGCAATATACAAAAACTTGAGGGGACACTCACCTGCATCACAATTTTCAGTCACAGTCCCTTTATACAGAGGGTGGCTGAAGGAAATCTTTCTATCTTCTCCTTCCATGTGAACGACTAAGAGGCCAGTGGCTGTCCTAGCTGGGACGCCTTGGTCCGTAACTTTTAACTGCAGCCAGACTGGAAAATATTCTGAAGATGGGTTGTGCCGCAGTTGAACTTCTCCTGTATACTTATCAATAGAAAACATCGACTGGGTCTCTGCAAAACTAAACATGACAGTTCCATTGGGGCCCAAGTCGGGGTCGCTGGCTGTCAGAATGGCAGTTGTCTGGTTAGGAGGTGACTGGGCGGAAAGAAAAATTTCAAAGGGGTTCTGCTCCCACACCGGATCATTGTCATTAACATCCATGACATGCACTTTTATAATTACTGTGGTGCTTCTCGAGCCCTGGACACTACAGTCTCTGGCCACAGCCCGAAATGTATGTTGGGATCTGGCTTCTCGGTCCAAGGTGTGGCGGGTTCTCAGTGCACCTGCCACAGAATCAATGGTGAATGTACCAGAAGTTTCACCCTCCAGAAAATACTCAGTTTGCCCATTCAGACCTTCATCCTTGTCCACAGCAGATAGTACCAGAACCACTGTCCCCACTTCAGCATCTTCTCTCACGGAGGCCTGGTAATGCAGCGTGGGGAAGGAAGGGCCATGGTCATTGTCATCCAAAACTCTAACCTGCAACTGCACTAGAGAGCTCCTCGGTGGATCCCCTAGGTCGGAACACAGGATGACTAAGGTAAAATTGCTGACTTGCTCCCGGTCCAAAGCGCGAGTGGTTGAGAGGTCTCCTGATGTTTCATTAATAGCAAAGTACTCATCGGTATTTCCATCTACGAAAGGAAACAAATACAAATTCAAAATGCATTCGAATTGAAGAAGTAGCAGCCCTTTGCTGGCTATATTTACACACACATATGATTCATGTGTATATGTGCTACATATATCATTCATGTATATGATGAGATATATGCAGGATTCATGCATTCAACAAATATTTATTTCATGATTATTCATCCTAGCACTTTTGTAAGTATGGAGGATACAACAGTGAACATGATAGAGTCCCCGCCCTCATGAAGCTTCTTTTATCAGGGGATAAACAAAATAATATAATTCAATATCTACCTTAATTCAATCAATAATTAGAGGGGGGCCTGGGTGGCTCAGTGAGTTAAGTGTCCGATGCTTGACTTCAGCTCAGGTCATGATCTTACAGTTCATGGTTTTGAGCTTCATGTCGGGCTCTGTATTGACAGTGTGGAGCCTGCTTGAGATTCTTTCTCTCTCCCTCCCTCTCTGCCCCTCTTCCTGCTTGCGCTCTCTCTAAATAAATAAACTTAAAAAAATAATTTACTTGCTTTGACTTGATTTGCAAGAGTATGAATTTTTGTGTCTGCATCTACAACTTTTTATATTCATATATTTTCCCTCTGATTAAAGTATATGTTTTCATTGAGATAAAACAACAATGGGACACCTAGGTGGCTCCGTTGGTTAAGCGTCTGACTCTTGGTTTCAGCTCAGGTCACGATCTCATGGTTTGTGAGTTTGAGCCCCATGTCGGGCTCTGTACTGACAGTACGGAGCCTGCTGGGGATTCTGTCTTCCCCTCTCTCTCCTTTTCTCTGCCTCTCCCTTGCTGGTGCTCTCTCTGTCTCTCAGAATAAATAAATAACTTTTAGTCAGGAAAAATATACTTCCACGACTTTCCGGCAATATCTTGGATGAAGGGCACATTCTTGGATGAGGCTCACTATTCCAAACAGTGTGAGGATTTACTAGCATCTGCCAGGGGTCTATGGGGAAGAAGTAGAACAGCATTCAAAAGAACAACAGCTAGGGGCTGAGGAGAAGAGACTTGCATTTGCATTTTATTCATAACACACAAGTAATTTGTACCACACATAGGGGTGATCCGACAAACCTACATTTCTGTGGCATTTGTAGTTGATAAAATGATTCATTCACTCAGCAGACATTTAAGGAGAACCTGCCACATGCCAAGCATGTGCTGGATACTGGGAATATGAGGAGAGTAAGCCATGATCCCAGTCTCCAAGAATTACGGCGCAGGAGGAATTTGGGTCAGTACCGGGACATCCAAGTGTGGTGTGAAAATCATATGCGCGGGGCGCTGAGACGGAGATGAAGGGCACACAGTCCTGTGTTTGGCTGAGCGGGAACGACTGGAGAGAGTGACATCACAACTGATCCCTAAAGAGGAAGGGGCCAGGCTAAAGGTTTGGCAAGTGCATTGTAGGTAGAGGCGAGAGCCTGAAGGAAGCATTCCACATTGGTAGTGTGATGCCGTTGGGCATGAGGACTGGGTCTTTGAGGTGAAACAATTTGGAGCCTGAAGGAAGTCTTAGGACTATGAGAAGTTAATAGCTGCAAATGTTTTAGTGTAACTAGAACACAGGGTTCCCTGCGTGTTTGCATGCAGAGGGCAGAGAGAGGGCTGGCAGCTGGGAAGACATGAATTTAGGAGAGAAGGAGAGGGTTAAATCATGAAGCTCCCTGTGTATACTGCTGAGGAGTCTACCTTCACATCTGTAGGGAGCCCCTGAAGGGTTTTAGACAGGAAAGGATCATGAGTCACACTTCTGTTTTAGGAAGAAGCCTGGGCAGCAATGTCAAAGCTTGGTTTTGACACTGACAGTGCAGAGCCTGCTTGGGATCCTCTCTCTTCCTCTCTCTCTCTCTCTCTGCCCCTCCCCCACGCGCTTGCGAGTGAGGGTTCTCTCTGTCTCTCTCTCACAAAAATAAATAAGCTAAAAACAAGAATTCTTCTTGGAACAATTTTAACATCTTTTTGTTTTGCTCATTAATCATGACTTAAAAAATCTTTGGCAGTTGTTAATTTTATATTTGTATGAAAGTCATTATTTTACTTAAAAAATGTCCTTTAATGGGGTTAAGACATAGAATGCAGATAAAGATAGGGAGATATAGGGGGGCAGTGGTAGCTGAAGACAGGGACTGGATGCAATGACTCAGTGAGAGTATGTCTATGAGGAAAGTAAAAAAAAAAAATACTAAGCACCAAACACCATGGAAACTTCAATAAGTCAGAAGACCACCCGCAGCACAAGGACATTGGAAAGGCTTGTCTAGAAAGGACATGAAGGATCAGGAGAAAGTGACCTTCTGAAGTCCAGGTGGGGCCAAGTGTCCAGGGCGGGGTGTGCAAAGGCACAAAAGCAGGACAATCAAATTAAGAAGTGAAAAGATCCGATGGATTTAAAAACAAGATCCCGGGGTGCCTGGGTGGTGCAGTCGGTTAAGCGTCCGACTTCAGCCAGGTCACGATCTCGCGGTCCGGGAGTTCGAGCCCCGTGTCAGGCTCTGGACTGATGGCTCGGAGCCTGGAGCCTGTTTCCGATTCTGTGTCTCCCTCTCTCTCTGCCCCTCCCCCGTTCATGCTCTGTCTCTCTCTGTCCCAAAAATAAATAAAAAAACGTTGAAAAAAATTTTTTTTAAAACAAGATCCCAAGCGTTTCTCTACAAGGGTAGTTTCAGTAGAACACATGGGAGCAGGATAAGAAGTGAAAGCAAGGTAAGGTCAGAAACCAGAGAGAAGCCAATGATTTTTAAGAAGCTTGATTGTGAAGGAAAAGGGAGTAAGAAGGGACACACACCTGAGGGAAGATGTGTGTCTTCAAGACGAAAAAGGCTAGTAAATACTGATGGGAAAAACAAGAGGAAGGGGAAATTTTGACAGTATGGGAAAAAGCCAATGAGAAAAAAAAAAAAAAAAGTCCCTGATGCAGTGAGAGGGGACAAGTGGCAACTGGGGATTGTTTGTAATCAGTGCTCAAGAAGACAAGCACAGAATTTGAGAGCAAGCATTTAGAAAATCTTACCGCCACTTGGCAAAATAATTTCACATCTGCACAAATAGATTTTTAAAAAATGGGGCGATGCCTTTTTTTTTTCTCACAGTCATTCATATTTATTGTATTTAACAAAAATTTCAGTGTACAACAGATCGGAAATTTAAAAAATCCAACTCTGGTCCTTAATCACAGATTGTTTGGGAAGTTCTAGAGAACAAGTGGAGTTTATAGAAGAAGGAAAGGACTCAATGCAATGGGCAGGAAAGAAGAAAATGGGGCTCGCTTATACAAGTTAGTTTGAAAGGGTATCGTTCTTCAGGATGAAATATGACATTGCATGTAAACATTTAAAATATATATGCCCTTGAACACGATAACTCTACTTACATTTATCATAAAGAAATAATTAAGCAAGTGTTGTTCAACGGTAGTATTTTTGTAATAAGACTGCTATTGTGGTCAATACCTCGAAGACCATAAAAGGGAATGGATGGAATAAGTGATATTATACATATGCAATAAGAGGAAACATCATTAGAAATGCTAACATATATGTCTATTTACTCATCCAGAAGGTCCAAACAGTATGTTAAAAATGCGTTTAAAAATGAGGTAGCAAAATAGCATATATAAATTGCCCAATATATGTAAAATTGATGTCTCCATTCACAAGGTTCATGGGAGAGCACTTTTCAAAATAGTAAAGGGGTTATCTCAGCAAGACAAAAATTTTGTGTGTTCCTACTTTTGTTCTCCATAAATCTGTATATATATCCTATAACAATCACGTATCATTCTTATAATCAGGCAAAAAGGAAATAAAGCTATTCTCATTTTGGAGTAAAATGGTGGTATATAGAAAATGCGACTGGTCCTAGAATTTTTAGCAAATAGAGAGTGATAGCTTTCAGAGGCTAGTTCCAAAACTGCTTTTACAAGATCTAAAGATCTGAAAGTGGTTCCCTCCATAAGATGCAGTCTCTGAAGCACTCCTCTCTCTCCTCAACTCATATTCTATGCACTCCGACACCTGCCAAAAATCGGATTCTTCAATCACTTTTTCTCTTAGATGAATAAGAAGATGCAGCTGTCTCCATACAAACGCTACCATTATTCTGCCAGAGATCTTTATGTTTCTGATCCAGAGGGAGCAATATCACAAAATTATCTTCTAGTAGAAGTTCTTACAGATTTTTATCAAGAGTGGGATACACTCTTAACTGTAGATCTTAAGTGTTACACCGATATTCAGATCTGGGAACTGTCTCTGTCTGTTCTAGCCTCCATTTAAGAAGGACCTGACAGGGGTGCCTGGGTGGCTCAGTCCGTTAACCATCTGACTTTGGCTTGGGTCATGATCCTGCAGTTTGTGAGTTTGAGCCCTGTGTGGGGCTGCTCAGAGCCTACAGCCTGCTTTGGATTCTGTGTCTCCCTCTCTCTGCCCTTCCCCTGCTCACACTCTGTCTCTCTCTCTCTCTCTCAAGAAGAAACTTAAAATTTTTTTTTTAAAAAAAGAAGGGCATGACAAAATTCTTGATGGCTCAAAATAATAAAAACATTAGCAATCATATGAAAGCCACAAAAATGGAATAAAGTTATATGTTCCATCTGCACATCCACTAGTATAGAAAAATTCACAAGAGGGGCACCTGGGTGGCTCAGTCGGTTAAGCATCTGACTGTGGCTCAGGTCATGATCTCATGGTTCATGAGTTTGAGCCCTAAGTCGGACTCTGTGCCGACCGCTCAGAGCCTGGCGCCTGCTTCCGATTCTATGTCTCCCTCTCTCTCTGCCCCTCCCCCCACTCGCACTCTGTCTCTCTCTCTCTCTCAAAAAAAAAAATCTTAAAAAAATGTTTTTAAAAAAGGAAAATTCACAAGTGTCGTTGAGGGGAGATTTAAGAATTCGGAGGCCGTCGGTTCATGGTGTCTGTGGAAAGGACACACACGGCACCAAACAGCTCTTGGCGTGTTTTCTAAAGACACTGTGATAAACACCAAATACAGAATAATCACCAGTGTGTCAACTCGGGCAGTGTCCTGACGAGAATTTTAAAAAAGAAAATACTTACCAATTATATGATACCTGACAGCTCCATTATCACCAGCATCCATATCAGAAGCCAAAATAGTGTAGGCAACCCCTGGCTCTTGGTTTTCCAGAACCTCAATGCTATGACTGGGGACAATAATCTCTGGTGCGTGATCGTTTTCATCTTCCACAGTACAGAGAATCGTGGTGGTGCCAGATAACGAAGGGACGCCCCCATCTCGCACAAGTACTGATGTGAAATAAAAGAGGACACAGATTGTGGCCGTGAATTCATGCCTAGCATGCACTGCCCCAACCAGACTGCATCAGACCAAACTACCTGGGCAGCACTGGGTCAAGCGCATTTTATTTCAAGACACTCTGCAGAAATGGAAAATGTCACCACTACCCTCCTGCTGCTTGTTTTTGTTTGTTTAGCATCGTCCAGGGATCCCTTACCTCGAAGGGTGAAAACTTCCTGAACTTCTCTGTCAAGTGTGGTGGTTGTCACTACCTCTCCAGTGTCAGGATTTATCTTGAACAACCCAGATGAAGCACCTGGCATGATTTCAAACTGAAACTTGGAATTGATTCCTTAAGAAAAATAGAAAGAAAAATTTAGTAATTATCCCTTTGGAAACCAGTCATCTGTTTTCTTATTCTTTTTCCTGTGAACATGTCAGGCCATAGATGAAAAAGGCAAGACACTTAAACAGCCTTCAAATTAAGGTAAAACATCCAACACACACACACACACACACACACACACACACACACACACCTCTTTCGGCTGTTCTTGCTAAATAAAAGCCTCATGGGCTGAAATGCTTGATTTTCAAAAGTCTTAGGAGACTTCCCCACAGTGAATGCTTAAGATTTTTTCCCTCCCATAAAAGATTTCTTATGAGTGCGCAACCCTACAATATATTCCTAATTACTCCTTCTAACACCCTTGATTGTGATTTAATGACATAATTATAAGCTTGAGAGCCAAATGACAATTTCTTTAGATCAACCCTCTATTTAAAAACTTGTGCTCAGTTATGGTATTTTGTTTATTCTCCAGTACAGGAGGAAAGCACGTAGACTTGCTTATATGCATATTTTTGTTTTGTTTTTTACTTAGCATTCAGTCTCCTATTTGGAGTGAGAGATGTGGTATCATGTTATCATGCATTTTGAAAATAATGTTTCCCAATTTTGGGGGTTTCATTTCTTCCCTAAGAAAAGTATTACATCATCTCCATCATTGATTATGAAGATCATTCATACCATTAACTTAATGAGTGTATCCCAGGCTGTTGTAGCTTATTTGCCCCTTATACAAGTTCCGTTTAATTATTTTCCTATCTTCTTTCTTAACTGACAAGAATCTAGGAGCAGACATAGTACTTAGAGTATATGATTTTATACTTCAATAAAAGATGAAATACTATTCTTTGGCCTTAACAACAACACCAAAAACCTTCAATTACAAATTTCCATCTTGCCAATCCTAAAAATTTTCATTCCACTATGGTCTAGAGGCTATAACATAGGACTGAGTGCTGGAGGGAGTGGAATATAAGGCCAGTTTTATGTAAGAATAAATATACTATGTCACTCGAAAGGGAAAGGATATTTGACATAGTCTGCAGGCATTTTAATGGCCTTAAGAGAAAATAAAGTCTAATAAGATACAATCAATAGATTTGATATGGTATGGTCAGAGGTCCCCCCAAAATACCATTCTATCAGTAGACATTAGGCTTATTATTCCACTAATGATTATTTAATAATCCTGGAGACTACTTTGGTCTCGTAATGATCACATAATCTCTCTTCTGTAGCCAAGACAAAAATTCTAAAAATTCCAGGCTGAATGTATTATTTCTGTCTATCTCTTAGTACATTATGAAAATGGTGTATACCATTTGGTGTCACTATATGGTGTCACATAGTGTGACACCTAATGGCCCAAGAGCCAATGGTGAATCAAACAGCTGCGGCCTCTGCCTTCAGGGAGTTGACATGGAGAACAGCACCATTTAATTTTGCACCCTTTATTTTTGAAATCAATTCACTCACTTATAGGATTTTTCAACATTTATTTATTTTTGGGAGAGAGACAGAGCATGAACGGGGGGAGGGGCAGAGAGAGAGGGAGACACAGAATCGGAAACAGGCTCCAGGCTCTGAGCCATCAGCCCAGAGCCTGACGTGGAGCTCGAACCCACGGACCGCGAAATCGTGACCTGGCTGAAGTCAGATGCTTAACCGACTGTGCCACCCAGGCGCCCTGAGGATTTTATCATACATTATACATTACGTTATACCCTGCATTATATATTAATCTTTATTTAAAATGTTTAATATTTTAATTCCCAACACTTGTCAAACCCAGAAAATGTTTAAACTCAATTCTTTATATTTTCTCTTCCTCCCATTGTTCCCATTATTTTGTAGTGTGCCTTACCATTGTACCCAATATTTTCCTGACTTCTTAGAAACTTTCAGATTTTATTATTTCCATTATCCTATATAGCTTTGATTCCTGAGACAACAAGCCATTCACCTTTAATCCTCCTAGTATATTATGAAGGATAAACAAGATTCTTATTTATACCTATAGTTTGCATACATACATTTTTTACATACATTTCACACTCCCAAATTCACACCCTTCATAACTGAAATTATGTGAAATAACTTTAAAATATGGTTCTTTTAGAATTTAATTAGTGCCTTCCTTCTTCCACCTTATACCCTATAATCATCCAGAAGAAACACAGCATCATCAAACGTGAGCACCAAGAAAATAAAAATAAAATAGAGATTATTCAGTCTAATTTCCTCACCTTACTAACCATATTGGAAATAGGGATCTGAAGATATTCAGTGGTATACTTATGACATACACCTAGTGAGAGGTATATGTGTGTGTGTGTGTGTGTGTGTGTGTGTGTGTGTGTGGACACATACATATATTGCTCTTAGACCTCAAGACCTATAGCACAGTGACCTCTTAATTTCTCCAAGACACCCCTCTCAATTCGGTTCTTTCCCTCTCCAGCCCAGACCCATGAATGATCACTTTCACAACTGTGACAGTTTCCTCAGTCTGGTGGCTTTTGGCCAAAGATGCCGAGCAAAGCCTTAAGCCAGCATCATTCCAACCATCTCTCTGCCCTCCTTGGATACCCAGCAGATAACTAGGGCTGGAAGAAAATGTCACAACAGCATAGACTGAGGCTGCGGAAATGTCATCATCATCCAGCAGTCCCCTTCCAACTCTCCTGTGTCATCCCTCTCCTATTCAAGGTCTCCCACCCAACACCTCTGGGCTCACTTCCACAGATGGCTTTCTGTCATATTTCCCAGAGAAAATGAAGGCATCAGGAAAGCACTCCCTCAACTTTCTGCGTCTACACTCAACTCTAACTCCTGGTTTCTGTTTCAATGGCAAGAGTAATCCTTCCAGTGCTCCTTTTAGGAATTTTCCTCATGTCTAGTCTTTCTCATTAATTATTTCCCTTAAATTATATTCTTCTCTGTCTAGAGGAATCAAGATTTTTTTCCTTCTCATTATAGCTAAGCTTATTTTAAAAGTGCTATCCGTTCTCTGCAGCTAGCTTGAAAATGTCATACCTAGCTATTCTTTCTACAGTCACCAAGACCTTCTGGGTGTAAAATTTACTGGTTATTTTAGTTTTTATCTGATTTTTCTTCTCTGTGGCTTCAGATATTGCTCACTGATGTTTAAAAAGATGGAAAAGTAGGGGCGCCTGGGTGGCGCAGTCGGTTAAGCGTCCGACTTCAGCCAGGTCACGATCTCGCGGTCCGTGGGTTCGAGCCCCGCGTCGGGCTCTGGGCTGATGGCTCAGAGCCTGGAGCCTGTTTCCGATTCTGTGTCTCCCTCTCTCTCTGCCCCTCCCCCGTTCATGCTCTGTCTCTCTCTGTCCCAAAAATAAATAAACGTTGAAAACAAATTAAAAATAAATAAATAAAAAGATGGAAAAGCAAGTTGACAATAAATTTCATATTAAAAAAAGATGGAAAGGAAGGAACAAAGTGAAACAGATGAGAGGGAGAGACAAAAAAGATGGTGGAGGAAGGAATTCATCCCACCTCTTTCCCAATCCACTGTCTTCAAGTTTTTACCCATATGCAGATGACATCCATGTGTCTGCATTAAGCTTCAGGTCTTTGGTTGTCTCATTCATTCGTGTGTTCGTTCATTCATTTGTGTGTTCACTCATTCACGTGTTCATTGCACATATGCACATATACTGAGTGCCAGGCACTGGAAAGATACCCTTGAATAATAAGTAATTATCTTGGTTCTCAAACTTTCCCTCTAGTGGGGCAAGCAATTATATCAATGAATTATAGACAGTGTCATAGAAAATATGAAATCACTGAGGAAGTGGATCAGGGAAGACTCACCCGAGGTAGACAGTTTTTCATTACCTCATTAAATAAACATATATAGAGAGTGACAGTAGATGCTAAGGTACCATGCCAGGGGCTAAGAATATAACTTCTAGCAGGAAGGCAAATTCTCTCTCCTCACAGTGCTTGCAGAATAGCACGGCACAAGGATAAGTTAGCAAGCAACTACAATTCCACATAAGACATCACTGGGAAAGTATGGTTGCCTTCTGTCTAAGCTGAGCCTCTAAAGATGAATAGGATTTAACACGTAAGAAAGAAGAAAGAATGTTTGAATGCATTCAAAGTAAAATCCAAACACCTCAGTACAGTCTACAAAGCCCCACATTATATGGGTTCTGCTTATTTCTCCAACCTCTTCTCACGTACTCCACTGCTATGCTCCTGGTCCCGCTGGCTTCCCTTCTGTTCTGCAAACATGTTTCATTTCTTTCTGTCAGGTCTTAGTAGTTGCTGATCTCTCTGAATGCTCCTCTCTCAGTTCTTTCCGTGGCTATTAGTTATGAAACTATTGTCGTCTTGGATCTAAATCCATCCTGCTCTGCTCTGCCCCATGATGCTGGGGCTGGGGATCTGTAAGCCACAGTCTTGTCTTGCCAATGGACTCCATCCTCTGGTCTGCCGCCAGGGGACACCAGAGGGAGAGTGAAAGTCAGAAGGAGAGGCGATGGGACCCCCTTCTGTTTGCTTGCTGTCTCTGTCAGCGCTGTCATTTCATCTACTGTAGTAACTGCTCATGGCTTTCAATCTTCTGGCACTCCCAGAGCCAGGCTCTGCAAGGCCCTTTAATTTTCTCTTTAGGTTCTGATAACCTTGACCTCTTCTAGGGGTGATAGCTGTTTCTATGGTTATTTTTCCTGGGTTATCTCCGGATTCCCCTTTGGCTTACTTAGCCTTCCAACACCTGTATTATAATCTCTGGTTTTCCTGGCTGCACCTGACTGATAGAGAACTTGGCAGCAGGATGGGTCTCAGGTATCAGGGATTCTGAGTTTGGTTATGTCTTTGGCCTTGCATACAGTGCTGGGTTCTTTGATCATGGGAAATGGGATACTAGTAGTTCATGACTTGCAGTGATAGCACAATCAATTAAATTATCACCTGCATTCGATTATGAGGAAGTTACTGTCAAAGGACTCAAATTCCTTAGAGGACCAAATGGCCGTATGATAGTAAAAAGGAGTATGATGTGAGATAGCTGTTTCTGAACTGTACTAGCAACTTACAGAAAGAAAACTACAAGCTGAAGCTTTAAACCTGCAGCCAAGCCATAACTAAAAACCAGAAAGCTTCTTGCAAGCCCTAAAATTAATCTCCCTGAAGATCAGACTCAAACTGAGTGGCAGACACAACAGGTAACTTCTAGCAAGGAGACGTTTATTCACATGAAGACCTATAAGTACAGTCATCCCAACATATTGCAGGCAGTCATGTGCAAATCTGGCTCCACTTCTAAAGAATGGCACAATTTTTTCTAATTTATATTAGAATAAACCTGGGGAATATGTGTGGAAATCATCTCTGAGGATGTGAGACCCAGGAAAATAAAACACAATTTTGGTTTAGGCTGGAATTCTTGGTGTCATGTGTTAATTCATACAGTTATGTCTCTTGACAGTTTCTTTGATGGACTGATTTAATAGTGGCCTATCCTCACTGAGGCTGAGATGCCACATCTTCTGCATACTATACAGTAAGATTCGAAAAGCTTGAAGAACTGGGAATGTTAGGACAGTTTTGCCATGTATGACATGCCCACCCAGCACTCTACCCCTACCCTCGGTACATTTCCCAAGAATTCAGTTCTTCCTTTACAAAGACTCTGGGAAAGATATCAGTTAGAAGGATGCCAGCATCCTTTAAATGCCCGTCTGCTAATTGGCCTCTGGAGGCTGTGAATGATGGTGCCCTGACCCTGGAGACCATCTTCTGAGAACAAACACTCTATACCAACTTGTAAAAACAATCAGAAGTGATTTGATTTTAAATTCAGCATCCTTTCTTAATAAAAACCCTCAAGAAAGTCAGGATAGAAGGAACATACTTAAACATCATAAAAGCCATTTATGAAAAGCCCACAGCTCCTCAAGGGGAAAAACTGAGAGCTTTCCCCCTGAGATCAGGAACACGACAGGGTTGTCCACTGTCACTGCTGTTGTTTAACATAGTGTTGGAAGTTCTAGCATCAGCAATCAGCCAACAAAAGGAAACCAAAGGCATCAAAGTGGGCATAGATGAAGTCAAGTTTTCACTTTTTTGCAGATGACATGATATTATACATGGAAAACCCGATAGACTCCACCAAAAATCTGCTAGAACTGATACATGAATTCAGCAAAGTCGCAGGATACAAAATCAATGTACAGAAATCAGTTGCATTCTTATACACTAATAATGAAGCAACAGAAAGACAAATAAAGAAACTGATCCCATTCACAATTGCACCAATAAGCATAAAATACCTAGGAATAAACCTAACCAAAGATGTAAAAGATCTGTATGCTGAAAACTATAGAAAGCTTATGAAGGAAATTGAAGAAGCTACAAAGAAATAGGAAAACATTCTGTGCTCATGGATTGGAAGAATAAATATTGTTAAAATGTCAATACTACCCAAAGCTAACTACACATTCAATGCAATCCCAATCAAAATTGCACCAGCATTCTTCTTGAAGCTAGAACAAGCAATCCTAAAATTTGTATGGGACCACAAAAGGCCCCGAATAGCCAAAGTAATATTGAAGAAGAAGACCAAAGTGGGAGGCATCACAATCCTAGACTTTAGCCTCTAGTACAAAGCTATAATCATCAAGACAGCATGGTATTGGTACAAAAACAGACACATAGACCAATGGAATAGAATAGAGACTCCAGAATTGGACCCACAAATGTATGGCCAACTAATTTTGACAAAGCAGGGAAGAGTATCCAATGGAAAAAAAGACAGTCTCTTTAACAAATGGTGCTGGGAAAGCTGGACAGAATGGAAAAAAGACAGTCTCTTTAACAAATGGTGTGGGGAGAACTGGACAGAAAACATGCAGAAGAATGAAAGTAGACCATTTTTTACACCATTCACAAAAATAAACTCAAAATGGATGAAGGACCTGAATGTGAGACAGGAAGCAATCGAAACCCTAGAGGAGAAAGCAGGAAAAAAGCTCTCTGACCTCAGCCACAGAAATTTCTTACTTGACACATCTCCAAAGGCAAGGAAATTAAAAGCAAAAGTGAACTATTGGGACCTCATCAAGATAAAAAGCTTCTGCACTGCAAAGGAAACAGTCAACAAAACTGAAAGGCAACTGATGGAATGGGAAAAGATATTTGCAAATGACATATTGGATAAAGGGCTAATATCCAAAATCTATAAAGAGCTCACCAAACTCCACACCCAAAAAACAAATAATTTAGTGAAGACATGGGCAGAAGACATGAGTATACACTTTTCTAAAGAAGACATCCAGATGGCCAACAGGCACATGAAAAGATGCTCAACGTTACTCCTAATCAGGGAAATACAAATCAAAACCACACTGAGATACCACCTCACGCCGGTCAGAGTGGCTAAAATGAACAAATCAGGAGACTATAGATGCTGGTGAGGATGTGGAGAAACGGGAACCCTCTTGCACTGTTGGTGGGAATGCAAACTTGAGCAGCCTCTCTGGAGAACAGTGTGAAGATTCCTCAAAAAATTAAAAATAGATCTATCCTATGACCCAGCAATAGCAGTGCTAGGAATTTACCCAAGGGATACAGGAGTGCTGATGCATAGGGGCACTTGTACCCCAATGTTTATAGCAGCACCTTCAACAATAGCCAAATTATGGAAAGAGCCGAAATGTCCATCAACTGACAAATGGATAAAGTAGATGTGGTTTGTATATACAATGGAATACTACTTGGCAATGAGAAAGAATGAAATATGGCCATTTGTAGCAACGTGTATGGAACTGGAGAGTGTTATGCTAAGTGAAATAAGTCAGGCAGAAAAAGACAGATATATATGTTGTCACTCCTATGTGGATCCTGAGAAACTCAACAGAAGACCAGGGGGGAGGGAAAGGGGGAAAAAAAGTTACAGAGAGGGAAGGAGGCAAACCACAAGAGACCCTTAAATACTGAGAACAAACTGAGGGTTGATGGGGGGTGGGGGAGAGGGGAAAGTGGGTGATGGGCATTGAGGAGGGCACCTGTTGGGATGAGCGCTGGCTGTTGTATGGAAACCAAGTTGACAATAAATTACATACAAAAAAAAAAACTTAAAAAAAAAAGTGATTTGCTTTTACCCAGCAGAAACAACAGAGTACATCTCTATGTAATCTCTTCCACCATTGGCCGTCATCTACTTGGCAGAGATAATCCTCATCTTGGGATCCAATAGAACATCATACTGAACCACTACTTTGATGACATCACAACTGGATCTAATGTGCAGAAAGTAGCAAGTAACTTAGATGTCTTAATTAGATGTATCTATTAGACCACCCATTGGCAAACTATAGACTACTGGCCACTTTTGTAAAGTTTTGCTGAAACACACCCGCTCTCATTTCTTTATGTATTATCTGTTGCTGCTGTCTTGGTGAGACATCAAAGTTGAGTGACAGAAACTGCATGGCCCTCAAAACCTAAAATATTTAGTACCTTGCCCTTTACAGAGAAAAGTTTGCAGAGCCCTGTCCTGGAGTCAAGGGTGGGAGAGGGATAGCAGTTGAGGATAGAGAAGAAAGCTAGAGTCACTGCATAAAGTGAATGGCTGTTAAACAAGAGAAAATAAAACTTCATCCTCAAAACCATGAGGAATTAATAAAGAATTCTGACCATAGGAGTGTTATTTTCAGGTTTACTTTTTAGGAAGATCATTTGTCATGGAACTCCTCAACCGTAGAATGCCCACACAAGTCAGACATTTCTAAAGCAAAATAGGATCATGCCTGACTGATTGAATTGAATAAACAAATGAATGAATTCTGAAGAGTGAAGGCAACTTAAAGCAGGTTATTTTACAGATGTTCCAGTGTCTCAAATCACAGAGTCAAAATCTTTACTGAGCTACTATGTCTTAGCTTGCACTACGTTAGGGACGTGGGATAAAAGTGAACAAAACATGCCCTGAATCCATGAGAAGTTCCCAGCCTAAAGGGCAGAGAAACGAGTAAATAATTAGACAATGACAATTCCCTGCATTAAATAAGACTAAATCAAAGTTTTAATAGTGATTGTCTCTGGGTGAGGAAAATTGTAAGTGGTTCTTATTCTTTTTTTTTTTCATGCTTACTATTTCATTAATTTTAAGGCTTACTTTTCCCCACATTTGAATATTTCTGAAGTTAGATGCATTTTACAGTGAATGCTGTTTTAGAGTCAATGAAACAGATGAAATACTGTCATGGCAGTGTTTCTCCCTCGCTCCAAGTATAGGCTGTCGTGTGAAGTTGTAATCCAGCACAAGACATTTTTCAGGAAATCAGATCCAGAGTTAATTCCAAATAAACTCAGACAGAGAATACAGCTGGCCCTTGAACAACACGATTTGAACTACACGAATTCATGTACACGTGGATTTTTTTTTTATAAATACAGTATAGTACTGTAAATTTATTTTCTCTTCCTTCTGATTTTCCTAAAACCATTTTCTTGTCTCTAGCTTATTTTGTTGTAAGAATATAGTATAGAATACATATAATCTACAAAACATGTGTTCATTGACTGTTTACATTATCAGTAAGGCTTCTGGTCAACTGCCGGCTACCAGTGGTTAAGTTTTTGGAGCCTCAAAAGTTAAACGTGGGTTTTTGACTGTGTGAGGGGCAGTCAGCACTCCTCATCCCCACGTTGGTCAAGGGTCAACTGTACAGTTTTTTTTATGGAATAGAGAATAAAATCTCATTATAGAATTTGACATTTTTTGCATGGCAACCTGCTGTTAAATGATCTTGTATTCACCACTATTGAGCAAATATATCAGCAGGAGAGATTCATCTGCCCTAGCGGGGGCACCCTTTCTCCAGGGAATAGGGGAGGGGCGCCCCCGGGGGTAAATCTTTTCTCCTTAACAATAGAACTCTTGTTGGTGGTACCAAAGCTGTAGCAGTTTTAATATCTTAGTTAAAACCTGGTAGTTGTTTTTCCCTTTTAATACATGAAAAAACTCCTGTTAGTACTAGTGTGAGTCATACATCATAAACATGCAGGGCTCGAAGTCCCATGGGTTTTGAAGGCCAAACAACACTGTAGGCTTACAATTTTAAAAACATATGTTAAGCTTTCTAGTATTAAGTAATGCTATACTATTTTTTAAAAATACATACTAAAAAGTAAACCATTCATAAATTCCAATGTGATGCCAGTTATGTTAAAATCTTGACTACGTCATCTAGTTCTTAAGCATAATTCTTTTTCATTGTTTTAAACCAACAAGCAAAGATAAAAAACAAAAACGAAAAAACAAAAACAACAAAAGGTTGAGGGAAAATACATTCAAAGGCACTTGCTTAACAAATCTGGCCTCATTAAAAACACTGAGATTAACAGTAAGCCAAAATGGTCTCCACAACATGTCAAGGTGCATGAGACTCATGAAGATGCTAATGTGTATTTCAAACATCCATCAATGCAAAGCCAGAAACACAAAAATTTTGCATCTAAATTCTCCATCCAGCAAACCATAACCTTTGGCATAACGAAGTCTTCAATTCAGTTTAAGTAACAGGTTTATTCTAAAAGAAAATAACACCAACAGTAGGCAACCTGACAGTAAAAAGTGGAATGCATATTTATGATAATCAGTTTTAGTTGATACATGTAAAAATTTGAGAGAAATGCTTTTCTCTCTCTTCTTACATTGAAGCAAGAGATTCCTTAGCAGTGTCCATTACCAAAACTAAAATTAGTAAGATAAAGTAAGGTCAAGAAGAGGAAGCATTTTATATATTTTAATAATTGCTGATGAGTAATGACTCCTAATGATTGCATGGATTCACATCGGTGACATGTTCAGCATATGTCTGTGAACTTTGGGAAGTAGTTTTTGTGTTGCTCAGGGCCCTATGTTGCTCAATTTACACCAGAGAGCGTTCTAAGAGAACTTTACTGAACTATTGTGAAACACAAAGCTTATGTATATTTTCCATTGTTTCTATCACCCTTAAGACCATACTGCCAAAAATGTGCTAAATAAATTCTATAAGTACAAGTTGGGAGGAAGAATTGGTACCACACTCCAGCCCTGTGTCCTTGAGCATAGTAAGAGTAATTCTGTGATCATACTGCCCCATTCTGGTCAAAAGAGAGAAAATTAGGTTAGTCTTTGAAAAGAAAGTTTTTGCAGCATCATATACAGATTTATGCAAAATGCATTTCATTAAAAGATGATGTTTTCCCAAGGGGCAAAAGCATCTAAAATGGTATACAATGTAGTTTAAAAGCTCAAGGAAGTCTATCTTTTACCCCTTGGATGAACAATTTGGGAAGAAAATGCTACTGTTAATACTAATATTACCATGGACATATCTATTACAACTTTTGTTAAAAAAATTATACTGATGGGGCGCCTGGGTGACTCCGTTGGTTGAGCGTCCAACTTCAGCTCAGGTCATGATCTCACGGTTTTCGAGTTCAAGCCCCCGCCTCAGGCTCTGTCCTGACAGCTAGGAGCCTGCTTCGGATTCTGCGTCTCCCTCTCTCTCTGCCCCTCCCTCGCTTGCACTCAGTCTCTCTCTCTCTCTCTCTCAAAAATAAACATTAAAAAAATTTTTTTTAATTATACGGATTATGTAATGCCACTTGCTATATACAAAGGTGAACTTAAAAAGGTTGGCTCATTCATGGATTGAAAGAATTAATATTGTTCAAATATCAATACTTTCCAAAGCAATCCACAGATTCAATGCAATTCCTATCAAAAGTCCAAAGGCATATTTCATAGAAGTAGAACAAATCATTCTAAAATTTGTATGGAACCACAAAAGATCCCAAATGACCAAAGCAATCGTGAGAAAGAACAAAGCTGGAGGTGTCATGCCCCCCGATTTCCTACGACAAAGCAACAGTAATCAAAACAGTATGGGACTGACACAGAAACAGACACAGAGATCAGTGGAACAGAACCAAGAGCCCTGAAACAAACCCACACAATACATGGACAATTAATTTATGAAGAAGAAGCTAAGAATATACAATGGGGAAAGAGCAGTTTCTTAAATAAATGGTGTTGAGAAAAGTAGTCAGTTACACACAAAAAAATGAAACTGGACCACTATCGTATACCAAATACAAAAATTAACTCAAAATGAATTAAACACTTGAATGTAAAACCTAAAACGATAACATGCCTAGAAGAAAACACAGGTGGTAAACTTTGTGACATAAGTCCTAGTGATGTTCTTGTGGATCAGATTCCAAAGTCAAGGGAAAGAAGAGCAAAAATTAACAAACGAGAATACATCAAACTAAAAAGCTTCCGCATATAAAGGAAACCATCATCAAAACAAGAAAACACCCTCCTGAATAGGAGAAGATATTTGCAAATCATGCATTTGATAGGGGTTACTATCCAAAATATATAAAGAACTCAAACTCAACGACAAAAAACAAACAACATGATTTTTTAAAGTGCAGAGGATCTGAATAAACATTTTTCCAAAGAAGACACATAGGTGGCCAACAGCCACATAAAAAGATGTTCAACATAACTAATTATTAGGGCAATGCAAATCAAAACTACAATGATATGTCATGTCATATCTGTTAGAATTGCTATTATCAAAAAATAACAAGTGTTGGATAGGATGTGGAGAAAAGAAAATACACACTGTTGGTGGGAATATAAATTGGCACAACCACTATGGAAAACACCATCATGGAGAGTCCTCAAAAAATTAAAAATAGAACTACTGCATGATCCAGCTATTCCACAACTGGGTATTTATCCAAAGAAAATGGAAATGCTAATTTGAAAAGACACTTGTACCCTTATGTTCACTAAAGCATTATTTAAAATAGCCAAGATATGTAAGCAACCTAAATGTCCATCAATGGATGAATGTATTAAAAAATGTGATACACACACACACACACACACACACACACACACACACACTACTCAGTCATAAAAAAGAATTAAATCTTGCCATTTGTAACAACATGGTTGGACCTTTGGACTTTGAGGATAGTATACTAAGTGAAATAAGTCAGAATGAGAAAGTCTGATACCCTATGATTCAGTCCCATGTGGAATCTAAAAACAAAAGGAACAAAATGAAGTGAAGAGAAACTCATAGATACAGAGAATAGACTGGTGGTCACCAGAGGGGAAGGCGGTTGGTGGGTGAAAGGGGTAAAAAAATGTCAATTGTAGAGTGACAGATGGTAACTAGATTTGCGGGAGTAACCACTTTGTAGCGTATACAGATGTCCAATTATAATGTATGTCTGAATCTTCTATAATAAAAATATATATATGCAAAAGGTAAAAAAAGATGAGCTTATTAAGCAATTTGTATGAACTCAGATGGAGAAAATTGGCATATGCTTTCAATGGCAAACACTTCACTGTAATTTTCAGCACTATTTTTTTAAATATAAACATTATTAAAATTACTGAATCTTAGATAGAAAAAGTCACAGTGATATTGAAAAGCAATTCTAAGACATTTACAAATTACTAGCTACAGTCAATTCATTCACTTCAAAGTCATTTGTCTGGACATAGTGGATGACATTAATAAGAGTAATAACAGTAATGACATAAGTTAACATTCATTGACCACTTATTGTGCCAGTCACATGTAATAATGCATTCATACTCATGACAGAACTACAAATTAGGCATTATCATTATCCCCATTTTCCAGATAAGCAAACAGAGGAACAGATAGAATTAGCTACTTGTTCAAAGTTACACAGCTGAAGTAAAGGGTAGTTCTAGGATTCAAACCCAAGCATCCTCTCTCTTCCATTGTGCTATATATAGAGGAAATACAGAACCATTTACCTTCTTGTATGCAATGTATCTAACCATTACACTCTGGAAATGTGATACTTTGTCTATACTTTTTCAGTTCATTATCAAGATCAAATCAGTAAGTTGCATACAAATTAATTAGGTGTGTATCATTCTACCATAAATAATATAAATCAATACAAACAAAAGCCATATTGAAGCAAACATTATCTTTACGTGTGTATATGTTTTTATGTGTATGCTAATTAAAGAAGTATTAGAAGTTTGAGATAAGTAGCAACTGTCTTCATTTTTCTGAGCCATAACTAGTTTAAATTATGTGAATTTTTGTTTTTGGCATTAATTGCCAAGTTTCTATACTTTTAAATTACCTGAATCTCTGTCCATAGCTTCAACCCTTATGACAAACTCCCCTGGATTTTGGTTTTCTTTAACTGAAACTTCATACAAGTTCTGCTGAAATACTGGTGCCTCATCATTTACATCAAGAACAGTAATTGTCAAAGTCTGGGATGAAGAAAGCACGGGTATGCCGTCATCCAGGGCCAGAAGGGTCAGAATGTGCTGGGTTTTTATCTCATAATCCAAAGGACAAGTTGTTGTTAGTAAGCCTGATTTGAAAGAGGAGAAGAGAAATATTAGAAACATTTTTTTTAAAGAAGTCATGGTTACTCCACCTTTGTCTAAATTACCTAACTTGCTAAAAATTCAGACGTTTTCTTTGTTCAAGAATAAATCTTATTGGGGTGCCTGGGTGACTCAGTCAGTTAAGCATCTGACTGTTGAGACTCTTGATTTCAGCTCAGGACATGATCTCATGGTTCATGGGATCGGGCCCCGCATCGGGCTCTCACAGAGGCTGCTTAGGATTCTCTGTAATCCTAATAAATAAATAAATAAATAAATAAATAAATAAATAAATAAGTAAGTAAATAAATAAATAAACAAGAGGCTGCTTATTTATTTAGTTTGAGAGGATTCTCTGTAATCTTTATTAGGATTCTCTGTAATCCTAATAAATAAATAAGTAAATAAGTAAATAAGTAAATAAATAAATAAGTAAATAAATAAATAAATAAGAGGCTGCTTATTTATTTAGTTTCTCTCTCTCTCAAACTAAATAAATAAACTTAAAAAAAAAATAAATCTTATTAAACCGACATTGAGTTTATATATTACCAAGAATAAAAAATATATATATTGCCAAAAAATATAAATGATTCTTTTGACTAAAAGACTACAAACATTCTAGTTTAAATTATAAAATGAATGAGAATTCAGAAATAATCTACCATATATCTTTATCTATGGAGATGATTACATCAAAATTATTTACCTATCCAACTTTTACTTTCATTTAAAAAATCTAGGTTAGAGGTGCCTGGCTAGCTCAGTCGATAGAGCACATGGCTCTTGATCTCAGGGTTGTGAGTTCAAGCACCGCACTGGGCAGGGAGCCTACTTAAAATAATGAAACAAGGGTGCCTGGGTGGCTCAGTTGGTTGAGCATCCGGCTCTCAATTTCAGCTCAGGTCATGATCTCAGGGTCATGGGGTCGAGTCTTGCATTGGGCTCTGTACTGAACATAGAGCCTGCTTGGGATTCTCTCTCTCTGTCTCTCTGTCTCTCTCCATTCCTCTGCCCCTCCCCTGTTCTCACATGTTCTCTCTCTCCTTAAAATAAAAAAAAATTTTAAAACCCCAAAGCCAAACCAAAAACAAACAACAAAACTAAAACAAACAAAAAAACAAATCTAGGTTGTGAGAATATACACTCCAGGTCAAATGACACGTCGTGTTTAATGTTTTAAAGTGACCAAGTTACAAAAAGGTGAGTATGGCTATATTCTTTAAGATAAAGACTTAACATCTCTTTATACTACTCTCCGTTAACTATCTTTTTTTTTTTTTTTACTAACAAAAGATAGTTAAGACTTTATAACTCAGGTAATAAACTCCAAAGCATGTAACTTACCTAAGCAAAGTGTTACAAAGCTTGCACACAGAGCTGCTACCTGATTCCAGTTCTCATAATTCTTCTTTTTAGGATTGCTGTTTGCTTCTCTAACACATGCTTATCCTATGAGAACTTATCTTCATATAATTAAAGAAGCTTGCCCTTTTAGATTTCATAAGATAGTTTTTCAATTACTTATCACTTTATATTTCAGAGCCAAAGCCATTGCAAAACTCACTATGTCTTCCTCATAAGAAATGTGAGCTTTGTGAAGAAAAATAGCCTGTCTTCTCTGAATGCATTCAGCAAGGATCATTTATGTCTTTGAAAAATATCTCCACTGAAACAGCCAGTACAATTGCTCAAGAGTCGTGATACCTATATTACTGAAGCATGATTCTAATTTTATCCATCCTCTTTAACGATCTGGAATAGACCTTCCTTAGCCATGCTGGAAAACATTTTAAGTGTCATTGAAACAGGTCCTTGGAGACCCCTGCTCTAACAGAAATCAGCAGCTGAGTCTGGACTATCTCTCTGTCAGTTGGGCTTTTAGGTGATGGTCATGCGTGCCTCAGAATGGAACCATATGTACAGGATTTAATAAATATTTTGATGAAATTTTCCAATGGTATATAGCCAGACTATAATCATGACTTCCAAATCCTATACATTCAGTCCCACTCCAAATAATGTTCCTAACTAACAGTTGGGCCAAATGGTATGTACATCTGAGATGTTTTATCTAAGACTTATGCAGAAATGGCTTTATTATATTTTGCTAGTCCATCTTTTCAAATCAGGTTGAGGGATGTTAATTTCCAATTTCACAAGAATGACACTCTATATACATGTAATCTTCCATCGAAACACATCAAAATTTCTAGGAGATGTTATCTGGCAATATGGTGACAGCAAGAAAAGTGAAGTGACAGTGAATGACATTGAATAAGTGACAGAGGGGACGGTGAGTAAATGCTTCTGTAAAAAATAAAATGTTACAGCTGATGTGAAAGTAAGGGTCTTAATGCCCATATCAATCCAATAATTTACAAATACAGTATTTCCAACTATTTACAAATGTGTATTTGCACAATCTTACAGATAGGATTCTATGCTAATGTCTGATCAATGCTGACGCTTAGTCTTGCTCTGCCTCAATTTACTTTGGGCCCTGTGAGGACCCACAGTGCAAAGTCTCAAAGAAGTTTGCCACTGTATATTCATCCCATGAAATGTGAGCTAGCAACAAAGCACAGTCGATTTTAATTTCAACAAAAAGGTCAATTACAGTTGGTTCTCTAAATACAACCTCTGTGCCTATCATATACGTAAGTTAAACAGTAAATCAAGTCACATTTCTTTAAAGCCAGTATATCTTGAGAATTATTTTAACATAGGAAAACAAAAAGGACAAATGTAAGCAAGTGATCAGAGACTTTAATTGACAATGGCATACAGTACCTGATGACTCATCTAGCATAAAGGCCATGTTTTCATTTCCTGAAAGGATGCTGTATGTTACTCTTCCATTCCTTCCTTCATCTGGATCTTGAGCAGTTATGTGGTGCACCAAAGAGCCCACTGTGGCATCCTCTTTGATGTGGGCCATGGGGAAAGACATAAAAGTGGGGCTGTGGTCATTTACATCCAAAATCACTACCTTTGCCATCAGTGATCCCACGCGCCGGTCTGTCACATTCACAGCCTGATCGGATGCTGTTATTGTCAGCATGACAGCTGGAACTCTCTCTCTGTCAAGGGGGGATGCAGTGACTAATGTGCCAAATGAGGGGTGGATAAGAAAGGGACTCATGCCCGGGTGGTGGGATTCGATGAAGTATTGAATTCTACTGTTCAAAAAACTGCCATCCCCATCCTTGGCATTGAAGACATGCACCAGCGTCCCTATAGGGACATTCTCTTCCACGCTTATCACGATGAGCTCTTCTTGGAAAGATGGGGAATGGTCATTCTGATCTTCCACATCAATATTAAGGAAGACTGTGCTATTCAGGGGAGGGGTTTTGCTATGGTCTTTAGTAACCACCCTGAATAAATAATGGGATGTCATTTCATAATCAAGTTCCTTAGAAAGGAATAAGTCTCCTGTCGAGCTGTCAATTTTGAAGTGCCCATCCTTGTCATCTGCAGCAATACTAAAATGTAACTTTCCATTATGATGTTGCTGAAGGTGATCAGCTGACTTTCTCAAGCTCATTATTTTTGCAGGCTTCAAGTTTTCTGGTAAAACTAAGTGTCTAATATTCTGGGAAATGATAGCTCTCCCTTTCGATAGAGGTATCACCTGAAATAAGAATGGAAAGGAGGTGTTAATTTGGGATCCTTTGTAACAGATGAATCAATAGATGTGATGATAGTATTTCAGAAGCAAATCCCTTCCATGTGTAGGATACACATATTAATTGGTGAGGAAATGTCTTTTTCTATTATATAATTCCAAGGTGTCTCTGAAGATTGAAAATTGCGTAATAGCTAGGAGATAAGAAAGTACAGAATTTTCCACTTCCCTGTTTGTTCTAATGCGTGAAATGAGGTTTGGTAAGACCGTGCTACAGTTAAGCTGAATTGTAGCTTTGTGATTCTTCAACAAGACTGTGGGATAGATAGTTCTCCAAATTACTCTAAATCCTAGAGACCAATATATCCATAATGGCCACATCTGTGCACATTTATGTATCATGTGTCTTTGTTTATCTGAAACCAGAGACTTGGAAGTATTATGATATAGAATTTTCTCCTAACCCACATATCCTCAATCAACAAAGAATATAATTTGGAAAGCGAATTCTTAGGGATATCTCTTCTTGATTATTACACACATCTATACTAATATTACTGATTATCATGTGCATGAACAAAGAAATCTAGCTAAGCACAGTCATCTCATCTTTGACTGGTTAGTGTGAATTTTTCCTACAATGAAGACTTCCCACAAGTTGTTTGCTCATTATGATTAAAGCAAAGCCGTAAAATACGGTTCTCAAGTGACTTTTCTAAATTTAAAAATAATGACAAAGAACTATGTGACTTATTATTGACCACGTGTTTACATACAAGTTTCTCCCACAAATTTACCAGGTCCTTGCAATTAGGAAAAAGTAAAAGACAAGACACTTTTTTTGTTCTTCAGAGGCAGAGCAATGTAAATGCAGTGAGCCTATGTAGTGAGAAAGGTAAGTATCTTGTCAGGAAATGTACAAAGTCAAAAGTTAAAAGTTATTTGGGTCTAATCATTTCGCGAGTCATAATAAAAAGACACACATGAATCTTCGGTGCTCTCTAAATACAGCATTCACATTATTTAAGGAATTTTGACCATAACATTTGTATAAAAATCAAACAAAAACCTTCATAACACCTTTAAAGTTTTTTATTTTTTAAATGTTTATTTATTTTTGAGAGAGAGAGAGAGAGACAGAGCATGGACGGGGGAGGGGCAGAGAAAGAGGGAGACACAGAATCTGAAACAGGCTCCAGGCTCTGAGCTGTCAGCACAGAGCCTGACGCGGGGCTCGAACTCACGAACCGTGAGATCATGACCTGAGCTAAAGTCGGAGGCTTAACTGACTGAGCCACCCAGTCACCCCTCAGAATATCTTTTCACACTGTACGGTGACAATGGAACATTACCTGAATATTAATGACTGCCTGTCCTTGAAGAGGAGGCTCCCCCTGGTCACTGGCAATTATGGTCATCCTGTAGGAAGGTCTGTAGTCATGTGAAAGTATTGTGGTCGTTCTGATTTCACCACTGTTGGCATCAATCTTGAAGTGATCAGAACTACCTTCTATAGACACACACGGAAATTAAGAAATCAATGTTAACTGACAGTGCAGAAAATAAAGAATTAACTAATCTACATAACCATATCATTTGGAAGCTTTATTTGTTTTCAGCTCTGTGAGTGTACAAACATAAAATAATACTAAAAATATAGGCAAGAAACGTAACAGATTCTTAAATGTTTTATTATGGAAATTTTCAAACATATGTAAAAGTGGAAGGAATGCAACAATGACCTTTTGTGTGCCTATCATTTTAGCTTCAATAATGATCAACTCATGACTGATCTTTATTCCCCATTCATATAATTTCCCCTTACCATCTTCTTTTCAAGCAAATTCCAGAAATACTATCATTTCTTCTGTATATATTTCAACATGCATCTCTAAAAAATAAGGAAGTTTGCCTGGGTGGCTCAGTCGGTTAAGCATCTGACTTTTCATTTCAGCTCAGGTCATGATCTCACAGTCTCGTGAGTTTGAGCCCGGCATCAGGCTCTGTGCTGACGGTGTGGAGCCTGCTTGGGATTCTCTGTCTCTCTCCCTCTCTCTCTCTCCTCCTCCTCCCCTACTCATGCTGTCTCTGTCTCTCTCAAACAAATAAACTTTAAAAAAAAAACTTTAAAAAAGGAACATTTTTAATATAGTCACAGGACTTCATTATTCTATTAAAAATTAATAATTAGCAGGGCATCTGGGTGGCTCAGTCGGTTGAGCATCCGACTTCAGCTCGGGTCATGATCTCACCGTTCCTGGTTCCCGAGTTCGAGCCTCATGTCAGGCTCTGTGCTGACAACTCAGAGCCTGCAGCCTGTTTCAGGTTCTGGGTCTCCCTCTCTGTCTCTGCCCTCCCCCGGCTCATGCTCTGTCTCTCTCTTTTTCTCTCTCTCTCTCAAAAATAAACATTAAAAAAAGTTTTTTAATTAGTAATTATCCCTTAATCTCATCAAATGTAAAGCGAGTTTTAAATTTCCATGGTCTCATAACTATCTTTTCTTTTCTTTTTTTGGTTAGCTCAGCTCAGGTTCAACAGAGTCTCTATTTGCATCGCTCTTCAATCTGTGCACTTTTGTTATCCAGCTCTTCATTTTGTTCTTGCAACTCATTTGGTCAAGAAATGGATCATGTATCCTGAAGTTTATCATGATCTGGATTTCACTGTTTCTCATCTGTAACATGTGGCTTAATATGTTCCTCTGTTATCTGTTCCTTAAATGGGAAGGTAGTTCTAGAAAGTGAATCAGATTCAGGTTCAGTTTTGGGGGGGCAAGTTTACTTTATAAAGTGCCATTTTGCATTTTCCTTCAAAAGCACATGTCTGATGGCCTCCTTTTTTGATGTTGGCCCCCACTGATGCACAGCTAAAGATACATTCACTAAAGATACATTCAGTGTTGCAAAGTACAATATTTTGAGTCTATCATCCATTCTTCATTTATTAGCTGGAATATAGTAATAAAGAGAAACTTTCATCTACATATTGGTCATCCAATGGGACAGTTCATCCCAGGAAAGTCAGAATAAATAGTTGATGCTAAACTTGTTTTAACAGTTCTCAGAATAATGGATTGGCTCACTAACATCATCTAGGGCTCCAACTATGACAACGAAAAGTTTGTTTAGTTTCTGTTTTAAGAATCATTAAGCATGAATTAAACACATTGGCAGGGTTTCAATCTATTGCCATTATTATTCTTACTGATGTTCAAACTGTCCCTTCTTTGAAGAGTGGGATCCTCTTAAAGTTGATTCCTGAATTTTTGTAATATGATCCTAGTAATCTGTAGTAGGCTTCCTGTAGCTGGTAGGACAAAATGGCACAGACTCATCTTATAGTTTCCTGTCCGAGACCTGGAGCCAGCTGTTTCTTCAAGGATACTTTACCAGTTATAGAAGATATAAAGACAAATAAAAAAGAATTCCTGCTCTTAAGAAAGTTGGAGGGTGCCTGGGTGGCTCAGTTGGTTGAACATCCAACTTTGGCTCGGGTCATGATCTCACGGTTTGTGAGTTCAAACCCCACGTTGGGCTCTATGCTGACAGCGTGGAGCCTGACGCCTGCTTGGAGTTCTGTGTCTCCTCTCTCTGCCCCTCCCCTGTTCACACTCTGTCCGTCTGTCTCTCAAAAATGAATAAACATTAAAAAAAAAAAGAAAGTTGGAGGGTAGAGCAGGAATTTATGTAACATCTATTTCTTTGTGATTTCTATGCTTTGATCCATTTATTTAATTCTTAACAAGAATACTGTAGGAAATTTTCATGAATGTTATACATGTCTTTATTTGTATTATATTTATTTTTATCTTGTTATTTTTCTTATATTTTATAGTTTCCTCTATTTAGCAGTTGGATGAAGTACAAGCAAAGGTATGAATAACATAATATATACCATCATTTTTTTATATTGCTATGCCTCAAGTATCATTCTAGAAGCTAAGGTTTAAAAATAATCTATATTTCAAACATTCGGAACTATATGCTGAGCATCCATGTAAACATTTCCAAATGCGTCAATTCGCAAAATTTCTTCAGAAGTTTTTAATAAATGACAGAGTAACACTACAGCGGAGGATCTGGGTATACTTCCAGATCACATTCCCCTCCTTCTCTGTAACTAGACCCTTTTCTAAAAGTAGTGGTTTATGTTTCTAGTCCATATATCATGAGTAATATATCACATGGTTTTATTTCCTTCTAAATAATGGTATTAGAGCAGGATTAGAGCTTAATATATTAATTTTTCTGTGTATGTCCGTGTGTGTGTGTGTGTGTATATGCAACAGGCTCATTATCACTCAACAATCCATCACATCGTCCTTAGGATCTTGAACTTTCCCAAGCATGAACATGATACTCCTTTCATTTCATTCTTCTTTAAGATCTTTCATTGATATTTTGTTATTTTCTGGGGCGCCTGGGTGGCTCAGTCTGTTGAGCGACCGACTTTGGCTCAGGTCGTGATCTCATGGTTTGTGAGTTCGAGCCCCACGTCAGGCTCAGAGCCTGGAGCCTGCTTTGGATTCTGTGTCTCCCTCTCTCTCTGCCTCTCCCCCACTCATGCTCTGTCTCAGAAATAAATAAACATTTAAAAAATATTTTGTTATTTTCTACTTTAAAGGTCTTGAATGTCTTTCATTGAAATTTTCCTCCCTCTGCTCCTATCAGGATGATCCTGATTTGGGGGATTTTGAAACCTATTATGTAAGGGACTCTCTTTAAGAAAAGTAAGACCATATTACAAATATAAATTGTTCACTGCCCCCTGCTCCCATCCCAGAAGAGCCCTTCAGGTGAAGGCCCTGAAACTTCAACTCCATTACTTCACAGTAAATCTGCCCCAATATCCTATGGTTTTCTTTGTTACAGTGAGTGAGATCTTTGAAAATGTGCTTCTTTTTTTTAAATGTTAGTGGTTTTTGTATATTGACATAGTTCCCAGAAGTTTTTTATCTTATTCATTCCAATGGTTTGGCTGCAGGATCTTTTGGGTTTTCCATGTGGACATTATCTGCATAATAGGTAATGTTATCTCTTGCCTTCTTATGTTTGTCACAAACATGACAAAGCAACAAATATCTTTTGAAAAGAGTGTAAAATGCAATGCCAACTAAAGCTTGTCACTGGAACTAATCTGAGACTTGTACGTTCTAAAACAAAAACATAAATATGAAGTTCCAACATACACACACATATATATATGAATGCATGTGACCTTTTCCAGGTATGGCTTACTTTGACCTTAAGAATATTTAGTCTTCATAAAGATTCATAGCTTCTTGGTACTCATAATCATATTTCTTTATACTTAATACAATTTTGATTCGCTAAATACTTTATTTTCAATAAAAGTTGATTTGCATTTCAGATTACTGAAAAATATTCATTAAGGTGGATGGTTGGTTGGTTTCTATTTGAGACACACAAAAACCACTATGATTTTACATTACATTTTTAAGTTATTTTGAATTTTTCTAATGTTTATTTTTGAGAGAGAGAGAGAGAGAGACAGAGAGACAGAGTGCAAGCAGGGGAGGGGCAGAGAGAGAAGGAGACACAGAATCCAAAGCAGGCTCCAGGCTCTGAGCTGTCAGCACAGAGCCTGACGTGGGGCTCGAACTCACAAACCGTGAGATCACATGACCTGAGCCGAAGTAGGATGCTTAACCAACTGAACCACCCGGGGGCCCCAATTTAGTATATGTGCTGCCAAAGCAAGCACAGTTATTTTTTAAAATAAAGGTGATTCTAGATAATAACAAATTTATTTTGTTTGTACCTGGTGTTATTTTCATCATTAACCATTTTCCCAGAAGAAGGTAGATAGTTGGTAGACAAAAGAGAACATTCTAAAAGCTCTTAATTCTTTTATGAAGGGTGACTTTTACCTGGAGATACTGAATATACGACTTCTGCATTGTTTCCTTCGTCAAAATCCTTTGCAAACACAGTTGTCACCAACATATTTACTGGCTGACCTTCCAGAACCTGTCATTAAAACAAACGGCTTAAAAATTAGTCAAAGTTTAGAAAGAAATATGAATCTTTAAGTGAAAGAACACATTACTACTAAGCATTTTGAAAACTATTTTAAAATCCACATATAACTCAAATGTCTACCACATAAATTATATAAATAATTTTTACATAAATGCAAATCTATGAAAAGAAACAGCACTATAAATTTAAGTCTATCACTCAATTTGGACCGACTATTTGCAGCATTTGAACTAATTTTGAGGGAAAAAAATAAAATTGACTAAATGACTTTGGATTTTGGACATATTTTAAGAATTCTAGCATCTTCTCATTCCCCAAATATGCTAGAGATTGATATAAACCTTTATTTCAGGGAACACACCTAATACAGGTAACATACCTCATTAGTTAACAGGAACTTTTCAGAGGATTTTGAAATGTACACGTGGAGTTGAACTCCAAGTGAAGAGTCCTGCTACCCTGCCATGGGATATTTTAATGATATAATTAAAATCAAAATGATACTATAAGAACGCTTTGCTTTGGTAGAATTTTCCTTAAATACAGCTTTGGAGGATGATTTTAAAGCTATTAACTGTCTCGGTACCTTTTTTGAGTTGTTCAATATGCATATCTGAACACAGTTTGAGTGTCCGGTTGTCTTGGAGTATAGCTTCCAAGCTTTTTATTCATTCATTTAAAAAAGTAAAGTACCTCCAACATATATTTATTAATTATGTACATAAACAAATACTCTAACTTACTATGTGTACTATAAACCATAGAAAACGTGGAGATGAAAAAGATGAAATAAATATAGACATAATGAGAAATTTCTGCATGTGCTACCAAAGATCAAATTTTATAATCTCTGATTGCACGTCTACTTTAGAGCTACAAATTGTTCCCCTATATTTAACTAATCAGCTTAGAGATGGGTACGAATCACCCAAAAGGAACTCTGCACAAAGAGATGCATGCAAGTTACTGGAAAAACAATCCACACTCGAGCATTACTGACAATGGGGCACCATTATGTTTGGGCGCAATGGGCAAAACTGCATTATCATTACACTAGATGGGTGATCTCAAATAGCACATACAATCTTTTTTTTTTTAATTTATGGGGTTTTTTTTTGTTTTTTGTTTTGACATGTGAATAATTTCTCGATCTTCTGGAAATGTATGCATTGCCACACCAAGGCTGATGTGATAAATTCACACATTTGACCACAAGATGGTGCTCAAAACAAATGACTAAGAACATTACAAATTCATTGCAAGGTTACTTCACTCTACAAACCTTGACGTGCAATTCCTTTCCAGGGAGACACTGTGGGAAATATGGCCTGTTGTCGTTGATGTCAGTAACTGAGACATAAACCACCATGCTGGCGTTTCGTGGTGGGGAGCCATGGTCGGTCACCAGGACAATCACCTGATGGTGTACCTGATGCTCATGGTCCAATGCCACCCAACTGATCAATTCGCCTAAGGAATATGGAGTAGAACAAAAGAGGCTGTCACCACGTACTACAATCTTGCCATTATGAACCACATCCAAGCTAACTCACAGAAAGGAAAACCAGATAGAGAACTCAGAGTAAATGCACAGTTTCCAAGATGATGTATATTAGTAGTTTGACTCCACTGTTAAATTTCCTGAAGTTTCTCCTGAAAATACCACTTTAAATTTGTCCCTCTTTGTATTTCAAACTATCTACCATTGACCATTTGAACTAAAAGAAAAATGCATTCATAAAAATAAATGATGAAGTACTCCGTGTGAATTTTGTAATAATTTAGAAGATTTAAAATTACAGCATATCCTTTTTATTTTATTTATTTTATTTTTTTTCAGCATATCCTTTTTAAATTATTTATCTATTTATAATTTATTTTTAATGTTTATTCATTTTTGAAATAGAGCATGAGCAGGAGTGGGGCAGAGAAAGAGGGAGACACAGAATCCGAAGCAGGCTCCGGTCTCTGAGCCGTCAGCACAGGGCCCGACACGGGGCTCAAACTCATGAGCCATGAGATCATGCCCTGAGCTGAAGTCGGCACTTAACCGACTGAGCCACCCAGGCGCCCCCAGCATATCATTCTTCATACTGCTTTATAAAATCATGAAAAGCAGCTCTGACATTACAAGTTCTGGGTTTTTGGTCTCAGTTTCTCCACCTCAGAGACTTTAGCCTTGGAGACTCGGGCAGAAAATCGCAGCTACCTCCACCTGCTGCCGGGGGCATTGGAGGCCACATATTCTCTCCCCAAAGCCCAGCTCCTGCTTCAGGGCTCCACCGCCATTAACTTCCTCACTCCTTATGGAAATATCTATTTGTGAGAAAGTCAATACGAAGCGACTTCCTGTTACTTTTGCCCTCTTCATCCAAATGACATGACAGTGTGTAAAACAAAACAAAAAGTGAAATTAGGAACAGAAAGGAAAATTCCTGTTTGGGTAAGGTGCCGAACTGTTGAGCCGAAACCCAGTGTTTACCGCATAAACTACATTTATGTAGTGTTTACAAGATTTTTGACAAAAATCACATACACAGCAACTGCATTTTGAGAGTTCCAAACTGTACTTCTCCTCTGAAAACCCTACACCCTGAATGGCAAGCACATTTTTGTTTGACGAACCAACTCCGATTGACAAGTAGCAGTCTGGAGGGCAGTGGTGAAAAAGACTGTGGAGTCCAGCGTGGTGCTGCACACAGGAAATGCCAAGGCAGGCTGGGCTTCCATGGGAGCCAGTCCAGATCACCACAGAGACCGCTCAGAGCACCAGGGTGGGGGGGCAGCCACGCCCACCATGCTCTGAAGGGTGGTCTCAACTCCTATGTTGCCACACTGCACTCATCCCTGGTGAACGGGAATACAGAAGGTAGTCTTCCAAGTCCCTTCACTGACTTTAGCTCTCTTCCCTTCAGAGCAGGACAACGAAGCACAGCAGGAATTATCCCTTCTAGTCATGGTGAGGAAACTGAGCTCTGAGGTTAAACTACTTGCTTAAAAGCCATATATCAGTTCGAGGAAAGGACACCTGGTCTTTCTGAATCTGGGTGCTGGATAATCGCAGGAGAGAGAAAATCATGGGGGAGCCAACTGTATATTTTAATTTATTTTTTAAATACCAAGTGAAAAAAAAAAACACAGGTGAAATAGAAGACCTACAAAACTGTCTACCGGAGGGAAGTAAAAGCAAGCAGGTCACCCTGTATAGCTAGGCACTTTGTGCCCTGCAGAGGGCGTCCCAGCTTGGGAGTGAATGAGAGCTGAAACCCAGTTTGCAGCCTCCCTGGCAAGTCATGTGCCCTGGTGTAAAGCTCCATCTGCTGGAGGAAGGGGCACCTGTTCCTAATTCACATAACAGGCACTTCATAAAGGCTTGAAGTTAATCAGAAGTGAATTCAAATTCTGTCCCACTACAGGGCAGGGGGTACCAGTTACAAAGGCTACAACATAACCGTATCTCCTGGAGTTGTATGAAGTGAAGGCCTTCTCTATTTCTTTCTAGCTCCACAACCTTGGGCATGTTGTTTGACCTATCTGAGTCGCAGTTTCCTCAGCTATATGATTGCAATATCAACGTATTTCATTTGTAGGTGGTTGCAGAATGAAATAAAATCCTTGTAAATTTCTGAAATACAAATTTAAAAATATAATAGCATTTTTACATTTAACTTCATAATGAAGACTTGGGAAAATACCCAGTGGAAATATCTGCCCTTTCACCATGGTTCCCTTACCAGAATGCAAATGGGGAAATACACCAATAGAGTGATTTTGAAATCTTACCTGATGGATTATTTTCTAGTTTTACATTGATGACACTTATCTTTTATAAACTATTTGGCATCTTAAAAAATCTACAAGTGAAAAAGAATGGTCGGGGGTAAAATCAGACTTTGCACAAGGATTCATTCAGTCCAATTCTGACCATACCTCTAATTCAGAATAAGAACCGTATATTGGCAATATGTCGGTGTGAGGGAAGAGAAGAATGAATCATTACAGGTGAAATTCTATTCAATTTTGACTTCATTTTAAAATCACAACATTCTAACTGAGTAAGTTACCTACTAAAAACTAACTTTCACTGCATGTTTGTACTAACGTTATAACTAAAAGATTTGAGTTTTGTTAATTTCAACTTTAAAGGAGTAAGTGGAAGCTACAAAATGCTACCTGTGTTAGGATTCATCTTGAAGAATTTTCCATCAGACAAAAGGAAATATGACAGCTGTCCATTCTTTCCCGAGTCTCTGTCAATTGCTGTAATTTTGCCTATTACCCCTTGGGGAACAGGGCTCTCCTCGACTTTCAAAAACAACACATCATGCAAGAAGGTAGGGGAATTGTCATTCTCATCCAGGACATGAACAATTACTGAAGTGCTCACATTTTGCGACAATCTGTCCTCCGGGATCCAGGCAAACACTCTAAAATTATATGTCTGTGTGGATTCATAGTCAAGCTGTCGCCGCAAATAAATCCAACCTGTGTGAGGGCGGATGCCAAACACAGCAGAGTCCGCGCTGGGTTCCAGCGAGTACAGGAGCCGCAAGCTTGCGCCCTGTGGCCCAAGTGGGTAGGCGTGTATTTGCAGTATTTGGGTCATCAGTGAGACAGACTCACTAACCTCCACTTGATAGACCAAGTTTGCAAAAGTCAAAGACGGGCTCTGTTCTTGCTCTTCGATCACAACTGTCAGCACTAACAGGGATGCCTGAGGAGGAACGCCCAGGTCCTGGGCCATGAGAGTTAGTGTGCACTTCTGGGGCGTCCCACTTCCCAGACTCTCATTGAGGTACACCACACCAAGCCCCGAGTCAATGGAAAAGATGCTTGGATTCTGGCTTGCAATGGTGTATCGGATGAATCCATTCTGCCCACTGTCCTTGTCTTGTGCACGGGCAAGGTACAAGGCTGTGCCAGGCAGTGTGGTCTGGGATATTTTAACCTCATCAGAGGCTTTGGGAAATACTGGATGGTTGTCATTGACATCGATTACAGTTATGTTGACCTCTGTACTGCCGTAAGCAGGGGAGCCGCCGAGCTGCGCCTGCACCGTGAGCACAACCACGGGCTGGGTTTCGTGATCCAGAGGCTTCTGGGTTCGAATGACACCCAGCCACGGGTGAATAGAGAACTTTCTGTCCAGATCACCAGAGGAGATTCTGTAAGAAACTGGCTCTGAGGAATCTGGGGAAAAAAAAGGTGGGGAGTGTGGGGGCAGAGAAAGAGAAAACAATCACCATATGCCAAAAGAATGCACCTACTGGAAATACTGAAAACTGAAAGCATTAATCTACACTACATCCACAGAAAACACTATGCAATGTCTTACCTCTTCCTCAGCTCCCCAACGTCTCCTGGAAAGTAGATACATGGTTAAGATGTATTAGTGGACAAAGGTAATGTCCAATGGACAAGGAGCAAGCCCCAGGTTTCACTCTCTGCCTTTCAGTAGTTTTGCATTAAGCAAAAGAGAAAGATGTTCAGAAAATAATTTAGATGCCTATTTTACATATTTGGGGAAGACAGGTTAAGTTTATGCTTGATGCTTCTCTATATCTACCTAGGAATGGCAAATAACCCCCAAAAAACAGTAAGGGAAGGGAAAGAGGACAGACAAGAAATGGACTGTAAGCAGGACAAGATCTTTAGACAGGCAATTCACTTCAGGAATCTACCCTGCAGAGAAACCTCTATAAGTCATACATGGACATTTGCATGAATATTGCAAGGACTAGCAAAAAATGATTGTAAATCATTCAAATTAATAGCAAAACATGTTTATATCTAAGTGAAAGGACTATGCAATCTTTTTTTTAATTAAAACAGAATGGGGGCGCCTGGGTGGCTCAGTCGGTTGAGCGTCCGCCTTCAGCTCAGGTCACGATCTCACGGTCCGTGAGTTCGAGCCCCGCGTCGGGCTCTGGGCTGATGGCTCGGAGCCTGGAGCCTGCTTCCGATTCTGTGTCTCCTTCTCTCTCTGCCCCTCCCCCATTCATGCTCTGTCTCTCTCTGTCTCAAAAATAAATAAAAATGTTTAAAAAAAAATAAAAAAAACAAACAAACAGAATGATGTCCAGTTACTTGGAAAACTGTCCTCCATCTATAAAGTGGGGAGGAAAGGATAACTGTAAAACAAAAACTGTAGTAGGACGTATTTTCATTAAAAATTTTAAAAGTGTGTGTGTGTGTGTGTGTGTGTGTGCGCACACGAGCGCACATGTGTCTATTTGGAGGAGTGGGTTATAGATACACGCTTTCTATGTTATAATCATTCTGTATTGTTTTAAACTTCTAAGAGTATTTATTACCTTTTTGATTAGGAAAAATTGTAGGATAGAAATGATGTTGAAAGAACAAAGAGCGAGTCACAGATTGTGTGGTCTCCATTCTTCTTGCATGGAGGGAGGAAAAGATTCATTCAAGATTGCACAGCCTAAGAAAACCCAAGCAATGATTCCAATAATGGATTTTAACAGGGCATAAGAAGTACTTACTCAAGGACTCTTTTGCTTTCACTGTTCCCACAGGACTGTCTTCAAGTACATCTTCGTAAACTGAGAAAGTATACTTAGGCCTTTCAAATTCAGCAGGTGCCAGCATTGTCTGAAGAACGTGCATGGTGATGTCAGCATTAATGACAGATGTGAGCCCGCCACCGTCTCGAGCACAGACCATCAACAGAAGTGTAGTGGATTCCAAATGACTAAGAGTTGATGTTAAGTAAATAATTCCTGGGTAGGGGAAGGGAAGAATTGAAAAACAGGGAACATGAAATAAATACTGATGAGCCAATCTGCTAACTCTACTGTGATAGTTAATTTTATGTCAACTTGACTGGGCCATGGGGTGCCCAAACATCTGGTCAAACATTATGCTGCATATTTCTGTGATGGCGTTTTGGAGGAGATTAATGTTTAAATGGGTAGACCAATTCCAGCAGGTTGCCCTCCCTGATGTGGATGGCCTTGTCCAGCCAGTTGAAGGCCTAAATACAACAGAAAGGCTGACACTTCCCTGAGTAAGGGCGATTCCTCATGCCTGACTCCCTTTGAGCTGAGACTGTTTTGCTTTGTTTTGCTTTGTTTTGTTTTGTTTTGTTTTGCTGCCTTCAGAATTATATTGAAACCTCAGCTCTTTCTAAGTCTTGAGACAGCCAGTCGTCAGACTGGAACTACATCATCGGTTCTCCTGGGTCTCCAGTTTACCAACCCACTTGCAGATCTGGGGACTTATTTGCCTCTATAATTATATGAGCTAGTTCCTTGTAACAAGTCTCTTTATATCTATCTATCTATCTATCTATCTATCTATCTCTCCTACTGGTTCTTTTTCTCTAGAGAACCCTAATAGCTCTATCTTCCAATACAAGAACTTGAGCATATTTGCAAAATGATGTCCAAATTCTGTCAGGTAAGCAATATTTTCCTAGAGCTTAAACATTAGACATCCCTACAACATTCACCAGTAAACAGAAACTGTGTCACCTTTGTTAGGACTTACAATCATATCACCAGCTCAGGATGATGGGATAGTCGAGTATGACCCCATAATCCAATGTAATCTCAGCTAATGCAGGACTGTAAAATGATCACAATCTGCCCGGGCTTCAGGATCCTAACTCTACAGAATGAAACTAAAATTTCACCTCCTGAAGTATTTGATATGTGACCTCAACTAGTGTAGGGAAGCTCTCTTGTTCAATTGGCTTTATTCTATCTTTGCTGGTGAGAAGATAGAATGTTGATAGCTATGGGTAAGAAAACTTAAATAAGTGCTAAAACCGTAGGGACAGGAGTGGCAAGTTGGGCTTATGTAAATAGTGTGTGCGAGAGGAGAACCTGTGAATGGGTAAGTTGGGGAAGGATCCAGTAATGCTGAGAAAACCAATTATTTAATATTATTAACACCACCCTTTGGCATGCTAGTTTGAAAACATGAAAATGGATATAACCAGCTTCAGAAATAAACATGTTAGGTTTTTAAAATTTTTTAATGTGTGTTTATTTATTTTGAGAGAGAATGAGTGCAAGTGGGGGAGGGACAGAGAGAGAGGGAGAGAGAGAATCCCAAGCAAATTCCTCACCATCAGCATGGAGCCTGACATCGGGCTCAATCCCAAGAACCGTGAGAGCACGACAGGAGGCAAAACCAACAGTCAGCTCAGCTGAAGTCGGACGCTTAACCGACTGAGCCACCCAGGTGCCCCGAGTTTCTTTCTTTTTTAAGTCAAAATCTGTCCTCTTACAACTCCAATTTCTTGTTTTTATTTGTACTAGAAGTTTAATATGTTTTGTATCTCTTTAACAGAGCACATCATCAATAACCAAAGTCAAATATCTTTCCTGACAACTTCCCCATTTTCCATAACAGTTCCTTACCTAACATGATTTTAAGTCCTTTCACTCATGGTTGGTTCATTTCTCCTGAACATGCTCCAAGTTGATTGGTGAACACATAGTTGCAGATACAGTATATTACAAAAAAGAGTATAAACACTCCTTATTAGAATACTTATAAAATATTAATGTAACCAAGTATTCTTACACCAGCTATAGCAGCCATATTAAAATTAGGTTCATGCTGACTCCACCAAAGCACTCAATACTTACCACATATATTTCTAAGTCAGATTCTTCCCATCTGTTACTGATGAGCTTTAAAAATTATTATGAAAATATATGGTTGGTTAAAAAATAAAAGCTCAAATAATACAGAAGTGTCTGTCTACAGAAGAAAACAAAGTCTCTCTAAGCCCCCAATCATCCTTGTTCCCTGGGTATATATTCTTCCACAGTTGACTCAATTCCGATTACAGAGAAATTTTTGAAGGCTTCATTGTGCACTCTAGATGATTATGACAATTAAAGGATTAACATCTGCCTCAACTATACTTGGTCCTCCTGATCCAGATGACTCCTTCTGAACCATTTTTCATACTTGTATTAGTACAGTCTTCCTAAAATCCAAGTCTAGACATGTCGGTGCCTCCCCAGGTTTTCAGGGTGAAGTTCAAGTGCCTTATCTAAATAAACCAAGTTGCTGGTAAATGAACCCTTTTCACCTCGGTAGCCCATCTCACCACTCTCTGTACAGTACTTTTGCCCTAAGCACAGTGAAATACCTATAATTTCCAGGACAGACCTTGCTCTTTTCCATTTAGATTACTGCATCCTCCTCCTAGAACAATCTCTTCATCTTTTCTGACTTCCAGTCACATTTTAAAGCACAGCTCAAGTCTCACCTGGTGCAGCTGACTTTCATATACCCTCCATTTTGCTTGAGATCTACCTTCTATGATCCTACAGTGGCCTTGTACACATGCTTATCATAAATTTAATGCGTATTTTAATTAGCATTTTTAAATCTTTCTTATTCAGTCATGAGTTCATTAATTTACTTGATGATTTATTTAAATTTTTTTTCAACGTTTATTTATTTTTGGGACAGAGAGAGACAGAGCATGAACGGGGGAGGGGCAGAGAGAGAGGGAGACACAGAATCGGAAACAGGCTCCAGGCTCTGAGCCATCAGTCCAGAGCCCAACGCGGGGCTCGAACTCCCGGACCGCGAGATCGTGACCTGGCTGAAGTCGGACGCTTAACTGACTGCGCCACCCAGGCGCCCCTACTTGATGATTTATAAATAAAATCAAAAGGCATTTTGAAACAACGATTTAGTATCCCAATAATAAATGAAGAGTTCTGCAACAAAGGGGAAAAATACAAGTAAAACAAAAGTGAGGTCAGCAGTAGAGAAGGACAGATAGTTTATTTTATTTTTAATGTTTATTTTTGAGAGAGAGAGAGAGAGAGAGAGAGAGAGAGAGAGAGAGAGAGAGCATGAGCAGAGGAAACAGAAGGAGAGGGAGACACAGAGTCCAAAGCAGGCTCCAGGCTCTGAGCTATCAGCACAGTACCTGATGGTGGGCTCGTAACAGCTCAGAGCCCTATGTGGGCTCGAACTTCTGGACCTCGAGATCGGGACAAGAGCCGCAGTTGGACACTTAACTGGCTGAGCCACCCAGGCGCCCCAGGACAGATAGTTTAAATAAGAAAGAAAGGCACGTGAGTAAATATGATAATGTTCAAACTGAATTAAAAAAAAAAAACACAGAAATGTGAAAGGAAAACAACTCCCTCTTGTTTTTACTCTAATGTTTGTTACAAACTTTTTAAGTGATGAGACTCAGGGATAATAAATGATGTGGTTTTATTGTACACTGTTCAAAAGCACTTAGACATTATGTATCAATCTGTAAACCATTCATATTCAGTAACCTAGAAGCCTGCCCTCTGCTCACAGACGTGCATAGAAAGAAATGGAGAGGATGTCTTTTGCAATATCACAAGTGACTTTACTATCCATCAAGAAGAGAATGAATGGGGGTTCTGGGGAGGATGGCAGAGTAGGAGGACCCTAGGCTCACCTTGTCCCATGGATACAACTAGATAACGCTCACATCGGTGCGGTGTAAATAACCCAGAAAATGACCTAAAGCCTGGGAGAACAAGCTCTACAACTAAATGGAGGGAGGGGGCCACATCGAAGAGGATAGGAAGGGCTGAGACAGGGTCTAGAAGTAACTGGACTCAGGGGCTGTCTTCAGGACAGGACAGTGCCTGTAAGGAGTAGGGAAAGAAAAGAGACCCCCACATGGGGGAACCCACATGGGGAGGACAATCCCCGTAACATTTGGCTTTGAAAACCAGAGGAGCCCAAGTTTGCATTCTTACAACTGAGACTGAAAACTTGGAATTTTAAAAAAATCAGCAGGCTCTGGGAGAGCTGGGAGGGTGAGAGGAAACTGAATCCTCACCCTTAAAGAGACAGCATAAGGAAAGAATGGTTCAATACAATGTGTATATTAATACAATAGAATATTAGTGTAGCCTCTAAAACATATATATACATGTTTTCATGTAGAAGGATTTTACATGCTACATTTTATATGGAAAAAAATTGTAAAAATCAATCTATAGTATCAATTCACGGTGTTAAAAAAAATCGTACTGCATAAATATTTTTAAAATATTCTCCACTGTGAAAAATCCATGAAGTACTGCTAACTGAGAATGTTTAGATTACAGAATATGTAAAATATAATCATAAACACTAACACATACTTTATATGTACCGTACCCCCCCACACACACACGCACAGAGAAAAATATGCATGCTGGAAAAATGGAAGGATCTGAACAACTATAAAGAGAGAATATCTTCTATGGGTTGAGACTATGGCACAACTCATTACCTGCTTCTTACCTTCCTATAGTTTTTATTTTTTAATTTTTTTTTATTATTTACTTTTGAGAGAAAGAGACAGAGTATGAGTAGAGGAGGGACAGAGAGAGAGAGAGGGAGACACAGAATCTGAAGCTGACTCAAGGCTCTGAGCTGTCAGCACAGAGCGCGACGTGGGGCTCGAACCCACAAACTGCGAGATCGTGACCCGAGCCGAAGTCGGTCGCTCAACCAACTGAGCCACTCAGGTGCCCCTTACATTCCTATGGCTTTAGTGAGCATATGTGCTATGGACTTGTGTCCCCTAAATATTCATATGTTGAAGCCCTAATCCCCAATATGACTGCATTTGGAGTAGTAATTAAGGTTAAATCAGGTCATAGGGGTGGAGCCTGATCTTATAGGACTGGAGAGAACTCACTCTCTCTCCAACATGTTAGAATAATGAGAGGAGGCAACTGTCTACAAGCCAGAAGACCTCTCAACAGGAATCAAGTCCACTTAGCATACCACTCCCAGGGTAATTTTCCTTAAATACCACCATGGCGTGCTAAGGCTCAAAATCCTCGTGTCATTCCTTATTCCCTACACAAATCAAGTTTGAACTTCTCCGTCATGCTTTTAAAGTGCTTCATAAGTGACCTCACTCAGTGTAGCTTTCTGTCATTCTGTAGCCCATCTCTCCAGACATGATGATCTCCTACTGCCATAAATATGTAACAAGTATGGCGATGAAAACAGCTCATGGGGTGCAATCAGAGAGCCACTTTTTTTCTCCTATTCAAATTTATTTCGTGTGACTCACTGTTCTTCCCCTGCATCTAAGTGAAAATTAAGGAGGCTCCTATAATTTCCACAGTCACTGTCAACCCGTTAAAATTCTTTCTTTTGTTCCATACAAATTGTAGTAAATTATTTGTTCTAGTTTTGTGAAAAATGCTGTTGGGGTCTTGACAGGAATTGCATCAAATCTACAGGTTGCTTTGGGTACTACGGACATTTGACAATATTAATTCTTCCAATCCATGAGCATGGAATACCTTTCCATTTGTTTGTGTCATCTTCAGTTTCCTTCATTAGTATCCAACCATTTTTAGAGTACAAGTCTTTTTACCTCCTTGGTTAAGTTTATTCCTAGGTATTTTATTCTTTGTTAGTTTAAGTCACAAAACCGTCTCAATTTAATAATTTGAATATGAAGGTCCATTAATAATCAAAACTCAAAACTGGATTCAAATTTCAGGCAGGACACAGGCTGCAAGTCAGAAGTAATTTCCCCATCTAGCTCTTCTCCCTCATCTTGCTAACAGTGTGAGTTCCTGACCATCTAGGATGGAAGGAAGGGGAAAAGAGGGAAGGAGAGAGGAGCAGGAACATTCTGACTTGACAGGCACTATTGGGGTGGCACTCTTTGGCCGGGCGGCTGTTTAAAAGCCACTTTCTCTTACGGATGCTGTCACTGTTTTTTGGAGAAAGCTTCAAACCTCCAATCTGAAGCTGCCTTAACCGAGGTGAGCACATCTCTCTTTAGACAGGTCACTTTACTGCTTGCTTCTTTGATGCCTACAAAGCTAGAAATGTTCAAAACTTCTCCTGCTGGCCCTTTCTGGGCAGCATCTGAAATGATTCTACACCCAGGTTGTCGGCTCTCTCCCTCACAAATGACCCACATCCAGGAGAGACCATTAAGTACTCTTTGCCCCTATAAACTCCTAGAGTTTGTCTCCATTCGGAAACCTCTTCTTGTATTTTTTAAAAATTTTTTAAAGTTTATTTTTGAGAGAGAGAGAGAGAGCGTGTGCATGGGGGAGGTGCAGAGAGAGAGGGAGACACAGAATCCGTAGCGGGCTCCAGGCTCTGAGCGTTCAGCACAGAGCCTGATGAGGGGCTCGAACTCATGAACTGTGAGATCATGACCTGAGCCAAAGGTGGATGCTTAACTGACTGAGCCACCCAGGTACCCTGGAAACCTCTTCTTTATTCCATTGTTAGACACTCTCTCTTTAGATTTCTGATGTGAGAGTCTGACTTCAGTCTGCTAGCACCAAACTGAAGGAACACATACTAAGTTCTCTAAGTGGTCAGTAAGGTGTAGGCATCTCACCGGAGGAGAACTCACAAGTCAAGAGCAGCTCTCTGCAAACTATCAACTCTCTATCCACCTTTATTACCTTTGATGATGTGAGCGAAGTTCAGAATAATAAAATTTGTTTCCAGAGATCTCCTTTATAAATCTTACATTAAGTCTAGTATCCTCACTCAATGGGGAATTTACTATATCTGTATCTCTATATATATCTCAGTCCAAACCTACATTTTATTTTTATTTTTTTTTTAATTTTTAATGTTTTATTTATTTTTGACAGAGAGAGAGACAGAGCATGAGCGGGGGAGGGGCAGAGAGAGAGGGAGACACAGAATCCAAAGCAGGCTCCAGGCTCCGAGCTGTCAGCATAGAGCCCGACACGGGGCTCGAACTCACAGACCGTGAGATCATGACCTGAGCTGAAGTCAGATGCTCAACCGACTGAGCCACCCAGGTGCCCCCCAAACCTACATTTTAATTTCTGGCTGCAAATGTTTACTAATTCCCATCTTAATGTCTTCATGTATATTGTTTGCTTCTCCTGAATCACTATTCATTCTTCCCTCTTGCTTGACCAAATGTGAGCTGTCCTGTGAGATTCATCTCAAGTTCTATGGTCCTTAATCCCTTTCTGGAATACTCTAGATTTTCCAGAGCTTTCTTCTGAGGGCCTACACTCTTTACAGTCATTACTGTGATCGACACATGGAGTTTGCCCTTAACGTTTTGATTGCATGGAGGCTAATGCTAAATTACCATAAAGGGATGATGGGACTATAGGGCCTGTAAACTTGATTGTCCCTGAAGTGTGAAAGTGTTTTTTCAAAAATATGATAACCCAAAGGGTAGCTGATGAGTCCAGGAAAAGCAGAAAAAAGAGAGGCAAATAATAGGTACACATCCAGGTCCAGGCCACAGAAAGGAAGAGATACTATTAGCAAATAGACTTTCCTATTTTTTTTTTTTCAGACTTTTCATTTCACTCTCAATGAAAAGCAGAGGAAAGCACAGTGCTGTTAAGTCAGCAAGCTGTCATATTTTTGTTCTGCTGGCAAGGGTAGCTTTATTATGGGAAAGATCCATCAGGTTATTTAAACCCTGGTACCCCTAAACATTAAGATTATTTCATGCTCTATTTTTTTAGTGTTTACTTATTTTTTTAAAAACAGTTTTAATGTTTATTCATTTTTTTTTTTTTGAGAGACAGAAAGAGAACGAGAAGGGGAGGGGCAGAGAGAGAGGGAGACACAGAATCCGAAACAGGCTCCAGGCTCTGAGCTGTCAGCACAGAGTCCGACGCGGGGCTCGAACTCACGAACCGCGAGATCACGACCTGAGCCAAAGTCGGAGGCTTCACCAACTGAGCCACCCAGGCGCCCCTCTCATTCTCTTCTTTAAAAATCAGTGCCCAGTTATAAACTTTTTAAGATACGATTTTGTTTTTTCCACGGTCTGTCCCGACAGAAAAGTCAGGCTGGACATGAAGCCTCCAGTGTTCAGTTCCGATGATGTTATGGTTTCTACTACAGCCTGATAGTTGAACTGGCACTCGGCTTGATGCATCAGTAGAATGAGCTTGCTTCGTGTAAGTCTGATGATAAGAGGAGGAGGAGGAGGAGAAGTGGTAGTTGATATAAGGAACAAGCACAGAGATGAAAAGAGTTATTGGAGCTGAGGCCACAGCGGAAAGCAGAGCAGATCATGAAAGCCCCGGCAGACCATAACAAAGATCTGGCCTTCAGCCAAAGCGCCATGGAAAGTCACTAGAATATTTAAGGCAGGGGAGTAAAATGACCAAATATGTCTTTATATTTGAACAAAGTCTCGTTCATGTCTCTACGTATGAATTTCATTAGGCCTCTTTTGAGCAGTTACTATTTATTTTTACTTTCAAAGCCAATCTTGCGTAGTGAAGCAATTCGTATTAAAGACCAGGAAGAAGCTAGTGAGTTTCTTTGAACTCATGCTGACCACTTAGAAGAGGGAAGTATTAGGATCAAGTTTGTCCTTCTACATGCTGAATGTTTCAAAACATTCACTTTTTTTTAGCACTTGAATATAAAGAGGCTCAAGAAAACCCATTTACATGAATCCAACAATTTCATGTTTTATTTTTTATTATTTTTTTATATTATTTATTTTTGAGAGAGAGAGTGCAATACGCACAGGGGAGGGGCGGGGGGCGGGGAAGAACATCTGAATCAGGCCCCCTCACTGACAGCAGCGAGCCCGATGCGGGGCTCAAACTCATGAACCCCAACATCATGACCTAGCCAAAGTCAGATGCTTAATTGACTGAGCCACCTGGCACCCCTTGAATCCAACAATTGTAATTAAATGGAGGTGTCTATTAAAAGGGAGGGCCAAAAATTAATTATATACAGCTCTATAACATATATTACTTATAAATATGCATATATATGTAATAAATAACAAAATGGTCAATAAAATGAATGTCTCTTTTTGCCTATATTTTCAGCTTAGAATTTATGGCATTGTATTTTCATATTTTAAAGTACAGGAATTACTTAGCTCTCTTTTTTCATGACACTTGCAAATTATTATTAACCAGCAGTGCAGGAGACAAACTTTAACCTTAAAAAAATAGACATTGAGGGGCGTCTGGGTGGCTCAGTCTGTCGAGCGTCTGACTTCGGCTCAGGTCATGCTCCCACAATTTGTGGGTTCGAGCCCTGCATTAAGCTCTGTGCTGACAGCTCAGAGCCTAGAGCCTGCTTCAGATTCTGTGTCTCCCTCTCTCTCTGCCCTCCCCAGCTTGCACTCTATCTGTGTCTCTGTCTCTCAAAAATAAAGAAACTTTTAAAAAAATTTTAAAAAACCAGACATTGATTCATTTACTGGATATTAATGAGCACTGGTTATTTTATGCTTAAATTATCCAGTGCTTGGATTTTTTGTACTTACCAATTATAATGTGCAATAATGTTTGTCTATGTTCTTTACCTTGTCACTTCTTATTTAAATAGAGGAAAGTGTTGGGATGAAATATTTTCATTGATAGACTAATTAAAGAACTTAAAGACAAAGGTCCTCTCTTAATTAAAATCTAATATACATATAATTCTGCTAATGAAGCAATACTGACTGTCATTACCCAATCTCCTGAAAAAGATGAGATCCTCAACCAAGGTGGTCATTCGTAGTTAGAAAATAAGCTGGGGGGTCATTGCTAAACTTGTAAGGTATGAGATAGCTAAAAACAAAAACAAGCACAAAATCATGACCATTACCAAGCATGGAGTCTGCAAGTGTAGTTTTCCCAAAAACAGAGACAAACCAAGAACTATGGGATGTCAATACCAATTTCTTATTGGTCATTAGTATTTATGATGTCTTCCCTATATTCACTTTGTGAGAATATAGAAACTTATTCAGTGAATAGGTGACATTATACTATTTATTTCACACACCCTGGGGTTACTAAGTTGTAGTGGCTGAAAGGCATGGAACGGACTGAAAATTTTGTCTCATATCGACAATACAAGGATTTTTAAGGAAAACGTACCCATTTTAGAAGATGTCACGGAATTCTATGTATTCAGTCGACAAGAGCAAATAAATCAAGAGGTAATTTGGCATTTCCAACAGACTTATACAAGAAGTCACAGCGAGAGATCATATTTCTATCTTATTTAGTTGAGACAATGAAACTTGTATTTATCTTAGCTTTGAGTTTAGTTTAAAAGGGGGAAAAAGGCATAATAATGGAAAGAGCCTTGAAATGTAAGTCTGAGAAGTAAATTCAAGTGTCAGGTTTGTGACTATGTCCCTCAGCAAGTCGCTAAGACTCTTAAGGTCTTTATTCTCTTAATTTGCAGATGGGCGCAAAAGCCTGTGTTTTGTTTATGCCGTAAGTTGATGTAAGGCTCATATAGGCAATGTACGGAAAAGATATTAAAAGGTGTTATCATCTGAGACAGACCAAAACGGGAACCGATGATGGGTCCAAGAGAGGGTTTACATCCAATTCTGCCATATACCAACTGTGTATCCTCGGGCAAGTCACTGAATCCCTTTCAGCCTCAATTTCTTCCTCTGCTAAATAAATAAGGGAGCTGAATCAGAAAGTCTCTTCCATCCCCAACCAGTCTGTGATCTTATACTAGAAAAATTAATAGGAAAACTCTCCAATGTGCTTTTGTTTCCTACAAAAGAAACACACACTGATTTGGTGTTCGTGATTAATTTTAGTCTCTGTCTTGCAAATAAAAGGAAGTCATTTTTTTTTTTTAGCATGGGTAGGTTCACATCCCTTGTGAAATGAGATGTGGTTTTCATTTATTAGCTACACATCAGAATGTTCTAAATGTAGGAAAGTGGCAATCATGAAGAATTATGAGAATCATTACATGATATGAAATGTGAGCCTAACACTCACATTAGAAAAAGATTTGCCCTTGAAATAAAGAAAAACAGAGTCTGTGTTACATTACTTACAGTCTATATTAAAATCCACACACCCTGTACAAACAAAAGATTGCAACCAAACACAGAGACATGGCTGCCTTTGTGTGGCAGTTTCAGTCTCTCAGTTACCCTTTTAATTACTTGTTCTTCTGTAATGCTAAACTAGGATTTTGTATACACCACAACTAAACATAGAACAGACAATAGGCAGGGCAACATAAGCTTTTGTTGTAAGCTCTATGAGAACAAGAATTTTTCTCTCTCTCACTCACCAATGTATCCCAAATACTTAAAACAGTGCCTGGCACATAATAGGTATTGAATAAATATGTCTTTTTTTTTAATTTTTTTTTTTTTGGAAATGTTTACTTATTTTGAGAGAAAGAGAAAATTCTGGCACATGCAGGTGGGGGAGGGGCAGAGAGAGAGAGAGAGAGAGAGAGAGAGAGAGAGAGAGAGAGAGAGAATCCCAAGAAGGCCTCACACTGTCACCACAGAGCCTGATACCAGGCTTGAACTCATGAACCGTGAGATCATGAGCTGAGCCAAAACCAAGAGCCGGAAGTTTAACCAAGGGAGCCACCCAGGCACCCTGTGGATAAATATGTCTTGGGAGGATGAACTTACTTCCATTTTCTGCCTTGAACAGATAGATGAGCTACACTCTTTAGAACTTTAACTGACTTTTCTTTACATCATTGACTTGCTTCTATAAAAAGAGGTAAACCTGAAGAATTTAACCGAAGGTAACCCTAGCAAAGAGGCCGCTGGACTGCTGTAAACGAGCAACACAAATGTTTTCAGTCTGACACCTTAAAATAATCTGGATTAGCAGTAACGTTTGCTTCAGTGTAAGGTTACTAAATAAACAGGACAAACACAAAAGCTAAAGCACTACTCTTTTCATGCTACTAAAGAGAACACTTCAAACAATGTAGGAAAAAAAATCTACATACAATTCATTAAATGGGATTAAAGACATAAAAAGAGCTATTAATAAATATGGCTCTTGTGTTTCCTTCTTTTAAAACTCAAAACAGTGTGGTCTGACTCGTGCCCACATCAAAGGAACCCAGCTAACGGAGAGTAAGAGAAATGAAGGCTCAGCTCCCTATCTCTCTCCTGGTGCCGAAGCACGTTTTACAAAAATGTGCTTTGAACCAACAACAAACTTAGAAAACCAGAAACAGAACAGGAAGATAAACCCACAAGAGAAAACAGCCATGACATCACCACATCCCCTTCCAGTTTTCTCCAAAACATTTTTCTTACCAGATGAACACAGAAAGTCAAAGAGCTCTATTTTTAAAGCATGAGTCTTGGTTGTGGTACAAACAGATCAATGGAAAACCTCTTGTCTTCAGAAAAACATGAGCCTATAGCACAAAGCGTGGAAGCTTATAAAATAGCATGTCTGATAGAGGAAGCATCAACCATGAGCAAATGAATGGATGTCTAAGAGAGATTTTTAGAGTGATTCAGGAAGAGGTGACAATGTAGAAATTAGCTCATCAATTTTCCAACTCTTTCTCATATAATATAAAACTATACAGCTAGCCATCTATATAAGTATGTAACGCTATATATAACTACACATAAATGCAAATATATTTAGTATAGTTAGCATATACATCTAGAAAAGTGCTAGCTAGCACAGAGAGATTGGAAAGAATTTGGATTGGAGGCCACAGCATTACCTACCACACTGTGATGGGGAACGAGGATTTTAAGCAAAGTTTTGCCCTGTGTTATCAATGACGCTCCCTTGAAGTTTCTTAAGAATATGTAATCAGGATTTATTCATTCCTTCCATTTATTCATTCATTCTACAAATATATATTGATAGAAGCAATCCCTTGACCCTGTATTTAAACTGGTGGCTTCTGTAAAGACAGACCTAATGGCAAAAGCAAGAAAGTCCAACTTTTTATAGGTTACAACCAAAAAACAGATGCAGAAGAGGAAAACCATATTCCAACACAGATCCTTGTTCCACTTTTTAAGGACACTGACAATTAAATTAGCTTTTATGGCATGGCCTAGAAGCCTAACTATTATGTACAGTATAGAAAATGTATTCAGAGTTGCGGTCAGCTAACAGATGAACTTGAATTCGGCTGTTCAAATTAAAGACTGCCTGTTCACTAAGCAACTTTTCCCCTTAGCTAGTTGTGATGCTGTTTAATTCTCTTCTAAAGGTTAAAGTAAAGCATTACCAGGCCTCATGAATTTCTCATGAATTGTGATTAAGTGCAACCCAATTCTAAGCACTGTTAGAAAAACATCTTCAACCTAAATGAACCGGCATCAAAACTGCCAACGATAATAACCCAAGGCTACTTCCATTACGAATTTGGTCTTTGCTTTATAAAAAAAAAAATACCATGATACTTCCCTAGATAATGACCCACGTAAAGCGTTCTCCTTGATTAACAATGGCATTTGTCTTATAGCCTGTGCCAGGAATGGAAGCCTGTGGCTTACTAAAGCCAGGGCAGCAACAAGAGATCTCTTCTAAAAACAGAACACAGTACAGCTCATTCTTCAAGACCTTCCAGGGGAAACTAGACGAGGAGTATGTTGATGTCTTTTAAAAACAATCTACTAAATGTTTTTAGATCCTGTGCCCTGATTACTGGCTGACCTATATATTTTTGGCAATGCTAGTGTCCTAGAGGGCCTGACAATTTGACAAGCAGTTCAGATGAATTTTGAAAAAGCCAAGATAAGCAATTTCCCAAAGGAAAAAAAAAAAGGTATTTTCTTCTGATCTTTGAAATGTTAAAGGATCCATGTCAGTGTATTATTTTGAGCAAGGAAAGTTCTACCTTATTAAGGCTGCCATTGTAGGGGCGCCTGGGTGGCTCAGTCGGTTAAGCATCCAACTTTGGCTCAGGTCACAATCTCACAGTTCGTGAGTTCGAGCCCCGCGTCAGGCTCTGTGCTCTCAGTTCAGAGCCTGGTGGTTGCTTCAGATTCTGTGTCTCTCTCTCTGCCCCTCCCTCATTCACGCTCTGTCTCTCTCTGTCTCTCAAGAAATGAATAAATGTTAAAAAAAATATATTAAAAAAAAAAAAAGAGACTGCCATTGTAAAAAACAACTAATCCCTCAGCCAGTCACACACACCGGATGCAAGTGCACCTTCCAAACAAGAATTAATGACTCTCCCCTTACCAGGCCTGGGTGAGAAGCCAAGCTCACTTGGTAGATGATTTCCTGTGTAAATTACTGTTTGTTGCTAAATGAATCTGGTTGTTGCAAAGGGGATTGTGAAGCTCCAATAAAGACCATCTACAGAAAATGCCTATTGTAGCACCTGACATTACCATCATCACAATAGAAACATAGTCTACTCATGCTCTGGTCAGGTGCTTTAAGAAGAAATATAAACTCAGGGCGCCTGGGTGGCTCAGTCAGTTAAGTGTCCAACTCTTTGATTTCGGCTCAGGTCATGATCTCACAATTCGTGAGATTGAGCCCCGCGTCAGGCTCTGCCCTGACAGTGCAGAGCCTGCTTGGGATTCTCTCTTTCCTTCTCTCTCTACTCCCCTCTGCTGCTTGCTCACTCTCTCTCAAAATAAATAAATGAACATTAAAAAAAGAAGAAGAAGAAATGTAATCTCAAAGAGATATCTGCACTTCCATGAGCACTGAAGTACTGTTCACAACAGCCAAGTTGTGGAAACAACCTAAATGTCTATCCATAGATGGATGGATAAAGAAAACGTGGTATTTGCATCCGATGGAATATTATTCAGTCTTGAAACAGAAGGAAATCCTGCAATATGCAAAAACACGGATGAGCCCGGAAGACATTATGTTGAGTCAACGAAGCCAGTAACAGAAGCACAAATACTGCATTATTCACTTACACGAGGTCTCTAAAATAGTCAGAGTCATAAAATCAAAGAGTGGAATGGTGGTTGCAAGAGGTTAACAAGGAAGGAGAAATGGGAAATTGCCACTCCATGGGCATAAAGTTTCAGTGAAGCAAGATGAGTAAGTTCTAGAGATTTGCGATATGCTGTGCCTAGAGTCAACAACAATAATGCATTGTATACTTAAAAGTCTGTTAAGAGGGCAGAACCCATGTTAAGTGTTCTTACTACAATAAGGTAAGATTAAATTTAAAAAATATAAAAGAAGGAAAAATGTAAAAGAAAAAAACGGGTTTTTTTGTTTGTTTTTGTTTTTGTTTTTTTGCTGCATCATTTCAGGACCAGAGTATATCTACTATCTGAGAAGTATTACAATGTAATACAGTGTACTTGAAATTTCCTATTTTCTTGTAATCAAATATTTCAAGCATTACTTTACCAATAAACCAGTAAGAAGGGAATGATAACCTCCTGTATTTTGATTATTTCTAGAAGATTCAGTTTACGCACTGCACTTGTCTGGCAGGTGCGATTACCATATTAGAGAACTAAATGGAGCTTTAGGTACCATTTTAACAACATGGAAGCTAAGACCCAAAGACACTAGGGAATGCCAGACCTAGTAGAAGAAAGGGATCTACTTTGGGTGTCCATGCAATGCTCTTTGTACTAATATTATCTATTAATACACTGAAATGATGGAAATCATCCATAGATGGCAAGATCATATGAACAGAGTAAATGAACATTTGCAAAATAAATACTATTGGCCAGCTGTTTCTCATAATTGGCTGCCTTTAATACTCAGAAAACCTTGCCACATAGGGATTAAGAGCACTACTTTTAAATTTTTTTTCTAATGTTTATTTTATTTTTGAGAGAAGCAGAGCGTGAATGGGGGAGGGGCAGAGAGAGGAGACACAGGATCAGAAGCAGGCTCCAGGCTCTGAGCTGTCAGCACAGAGCCCAACATGGGGCTTGAACTCCCGAACTGCAAGATCACGACCTGAGCCGAAGTCAGCACTTACCTGACTGAGCCACCCATGTACCCCAAGAGCACTTCTTTTAAAGTAAAGAGACTGAGGCCAAGAAAGATCATAAGACCAGTAGGAAACAAGGCTTGAACTCCCACCCAGGTCTCATCTAACCACGAAGTCTCAGATCTTTACAATATACCTTACTGCCTTCTGGAAGGTGAAATCAGCCCTGCAGCATCCCTGCTAATAAAAAAGCACTTTTGCCAATTTTCTGGCTGTTACGCAGAAGCTACTGATTTCAGAGGAAAACCGTTCCAAGATCACATACCCGTAGTGGAGTCAATGGTGAAAAGGGAAGACAGGTCTCCGGGAATGAGTTCATAAGTCACTGTTCCATATATCCCAGAATCTCTGTCAGTGGCAAGAACATTGATGATCTCGGTGCCTGGCTGGGTCTGGCCGCTAATGCTCATCACGTAGGTTGATGGGTTAAAGACAGGTGCGTTATCATTCACATCCTCTATTTCCACACGAACAAAAGCTTGGGCGCTTAGTCCACCCTGTTGGATAAATGAGAAGTGATTACAAATGGATTTCTCCTGAACACTGAGATGCAGAATAATTGACAAAGATCCTAGAAAAGAATTTTAAAACAAAGAAGTTCATTCATTCTACTTTTAACCTTGAGATATGAGTTCACGTGTAAGAGCGTGGTATCAGTACTTTAGCACTGACTCTTAAAGATGAATGAGAGTACCACTTAAAACTCTTAGGAGGCAATAATTTCAGACTACAGTTCAAAGATATTCCAGGCAAGTTTTCTTAATGTCCAAAGAGGGAAAAAACAAAACACTTTTACCCCTAGGATAAATCTTAACTGCTAAAGAGGAGGGGTAAGGAAATATTGGAGGAAGACGTAATTTTAGAAAAGATCGTCAGCGGAAGTCTCACTTAGAAGGTACCATGTGAGTAAAGACTGACTTATATGAGGGAGCTTGACTTCAGTAATCTGAAGGAAAGAGCAAGTGCAAAGGCCCTGAGGCAGGAGTACAATGTACATCCCAGGCCTGTTCAGGGAACAGCAAAGAAGCCAGCAGGGTGATGTCAGCATGGCAAGGGGCAGGTCATGGAGGCCTCTGTGGGCCGCTGAAAGGAGGATTTATTGGAGGGTTTTGAGCAGAGGAGTAGTTTGAACTGACTTAGATTTTAACTGTCACTCTAGGTGTAGCATTCAGAATAAACTGAAGGGCAGCGAGGGTGGAAGGAAGGAGACCAGTTAGGAGGTGATTGGAATCAAGTCTGGAGTGGATGGTGGCAGTGAAGGTACTTATCCCAAATATCTGGGGCCAGATTTGCTTTGGAATTCTGGATTTTTCATGTTTTAGAAAGGTAATAGAGTGCGTAGCATAGTAGAGGAATAGATCCCATCCCTTTTATTTTGCGTTGCCTCCAAGTAAAAATCAGGAAAAGGGGAGAGAATACAATAGAAGAAAACAATCCTTTGCAATTTTTACTTTTCTAAAGCAAAACATGTGTTCCTACTTTAAAGCACCATTTTCCATTTCTGTCTGGTACATTTTGATACTTTCATCTTTGACAAAAATCCTTAGTAAGTCACAAAGCCTGGACTTTCTCACTCACTTTTCCTTCTCTCTCTCTCTCACCCTCTCCCTCCCCCTCTCCCTTCCCATCTCTCCCACCCCCTCCCTCTCCCACTGTTCAGGGATACACTGAGCAAAGAGGAAAGAGGATTCTGACAAAAAAAAAGATTTGGCACAGGAGACAAAGAGGCCAGTGGAAGAAGCACCGGCCTAGGGTGAGGGAGGGCAGAAAGAGAGTACTGTTCGGGGTGAGGTTAACACCAAACCTGGAAATGGCTCTCATGCTCTGAGGTCCCAAGTGCCCTAGACATTGGCGACTAAAAAACAATTGGGAAGTACACCTTCAAAGATAGAGTGGTTTTCCATGTTCTAAGTGGAATAAAGTGCCCGGGCCATGCCAGTTACCAACTAGAATAGGAGAAATGAGGGCTGGCTAAGGTTACGACCCAGTGAAAACAAGGGAAGTGCCCTTGACCCGTATTACTGCACAGACAGGGCTGTGTCTGCAGCAGACCCGGATGACCTGTGGGTCCACAGTGGAGGGTGACTGATCGTGAACAGACAGTCCTGCATGGCACCTGACAGAGACCCTGCTGTTTCTCCAACTTAGCCTCCTTCTCCATTCTGCTTAACTTTGACCTTTCCCTTCCCCTTCCTTTTATATTTCTCCTGGGATTCTGGAAGTCACCTCAGTGTGAGTGCAGGATAAGAAAGCGCGTGAGAGAAGGTGATGAGAAAGTGGGGAAGATAGGCGAAATGACAATCTCTCCATCTTGGGATCCTTGCAAAGATGTTAATTCCTAGGCTGTCCATGACGATCCTAAATCAGGCAATGCAACCAAAAACAAGTAAAATGATAGACAAACCAACTGAAAAACTTATTCTCATAAAACAATGAATCTTTCTACAGGAAAATTATTATAGATCTCAGGTTTCCTGCTTTAGGAATTCAATTTTTATCTACTGAATTCATCAGTGGGGGTGCTTTTCTCTTACAATAACCAGGGTGAATGTATGTTCAGTGCGCTCTGTATATATTTTCTCCTTCAATTGTTCTAATCTCCCTTTTTAAAGATTTTGATGGTTTCTCTCATTTTTATAGATAAGCAAACCAAAGCACTGAGAAACTAAGTGACTTGCCCAAGGTAAATGAGACTGTGAATTGCAGATCTGGAACGGGACTAGACATTCATTTATCCCCCAAACCCCTGGTGACTTCTTTTAAATTAGACTTTTTAAAGAATTGTGGTATAAATTCTACCTTTTAAAACACTATGCTAAGGGCAATGCCAACCACGGACTTAGCCTTAGCAGAAAAAAGACAGAGTCCCTGTTTATAATCTATGCGACAAACACTGTATAACAGGGTTTATGCCACAGTGGAACACTCTGGAGCCAAATGATCTCAGTCTAATGTCTGTCCTGCCTGCAACTGGGACCACAGATGAGAGAAAATCAGATAGTCCCTGAGTCTGGGCTGCATCTTCTGTAAAGCAGGAGCGATACAATATGTATGGGAGCATTTATAATGGTTAATCACATCATTATAAGATTTTACAGCCTCCTTTTCCTAAATACTTGGGGCCAGATAGATTAGTGTTGGAATGTTTCAAGTTTTAGGAAGGTGATGTGGTACACATGTACCTAGTCAGGTCTGGGGTGGCCCTACATAACCAAACGCTTAATATTCTGCAGCAAAACGTATGGAAAGACACATTTAGAGGGATTTAAACATGAATTTAAACATGAACGGCCTCAGGTCCGTTCAAGTCAGGTTTCTCACTAAATGAGATTTCAAAACTTTCTATTTTGAGGGGATGTTGAATTAGGTCAATTCTTTTTTTATATTTTTAAAAAAAAATTTTTTTTTCAACGTTTATTTATTTTTGGGACAGAGAGAGACAGAGCATGAACGGGGGAGGGGCAGAGAGGGAGGGAGACACAGAATCGGAAACAGGCTCCAGACTCTGAGCCATCAGCCCAGAGCCCGACGCAGGGCTCGAACTCCCGGACCGCGAGATCGTGACCTGGCTGAAGTCGGACGCTTAACCGACTGCGCCACCCAGGCGCCCCGAATTAGGTCAATTCTAATGCTCATGCAGGGCTTCTGTTTCAATAAACTATGATGGTACTGTGTTTCCTCTCTTATTGTTTCTTTTACATTTGGAATCTTATAAAATCGTATCGTATAATTCTCTCTTTTTTCAAAATTATCGTTAATCTCTCTGTTATCTTTAGTTTATGCCAAAATACATAGGCCATTACTTTTGACTGCTAACGTGATATTGGTATACATATTGCTGGTATAATATTGGTATAAAATAAGAAGGACAATAAAAACAAAACAAAACAAAACAAAACAAAACAAACTTTCTATCTGAGAGCTTTGAGGCTTCAGAACTACAGAAAAAGGATTGTGGATCTTCATGATTCAGAGGTAGGCATATGCCAAATGGAGAGAAAGCTCTGTGCTGAAGGGATCCTGGAGATGGGTCCCCATAAACAAACAAGATTTTCGGTCTCCCGCTGGTGTGCAGTTACAGAGTCTGGAGGAGCCTGGAAAACAGATTAGATTTCTCCACACATCTTCCTTCACTTCCCTCCTAGTGTTTACCTCCCGATTCTCTGTAACAACACTTCAGTCCACCTGGTTAAGACTATCCTGATGATGCAGCCTCTGAGATATGCTGAGTCACAACCACCCAGACTCCTGGCCCTCAGAAATTGTGTGAGAGAGTACATTTTTGTTATCTGTGGCTGCTACATTTGGGAATAGGTAATACACCCCATAAGTTCCATCCATGAATATTTCTTAACTTTGTCTTATTCTTTCCCTATCCACGAGTCGTGGGTTTTTTTGGACATAATTTTAATCACTTGGTTTTTTAAATTACAGTAAGAGAAAACAGTGTGTTACTATGATTTTAAAAATTAAGTGATCAAAATTAAAAAATAAGAATGGGGGCGGGACAGAGTGGCCAACGGTCTGCAAAGCAACATGCCTAAGTTTTATTGTGACTACTGCGACACATACCTCACCCATGACTCTCCATCTGTGAGAAAGACACACTGCAGTGGTAGGAAACACAAAGAGAATGTGAAAGACTACTATCAGAAATGGATGGAAGAGCAAGCCCAGAGCCTGATCAACAAAACAACTGCTGCATTTCAGCAAGGAAAGATTCCTCCTACTCCATTCTCTGCTCCTCCTCCTGCAGGGGCGATGATTCCACCTCCCCCTAGTCTCCCGGGTCCTCCTCGCCCTGGTATGATGCCAGCACCCCATATGGGGGGCCCTCCCATGATGCCAATGATGGGCCCTCCACCTCCTGGGATGATGCCAGTGGGACCTGCTCCTGGAATGAGGCTGCCTATGGGAGGCCACATGCCAATGATGCCTGGGCCCCCAATGATGAGACCTCCCGCCCGTCCCATGATGGACCCACTTGGCCAGGAATGACTCGACCAGACAGATAAGGTGAGACAGGAACCTCTTTATATCCATTTTATATTACTTGTTCTTCACCAGGAGATCACGGTGCTGTGACTCTGGGTGTTTTCTAACAGCATGACAAGGAAGACTTGCTCCCCCTTCCTATCAAACAGAGAATAGTTTTTGCAAGGGAGTAGTGGGACAAAAAAAAAAAAAGCAATTTCCATTTGTATCGTGAAATGTGAAAATAAAATTGTCAACTGTTTTAGTTAAAAAAAAAGAATGGGGATCACCTCAGAAAGGAGGGGAGCTGGGGGGACAGTTTAAACAGGTGATGGGGATTGAGGAGTGCACCTGTCGTGATGAGCACCGGATATTGTATGGAAGTGTTGAATCACTATACTATACACCTGAGACCAATATTACACTGTATGTTAGCTAACTGGAATTTAAATCAAAACTAAAAAAATTATAGTAAGAGACTTTTAACCAACCTACCTGAATTCCAATCCCCTCAAGGCATGTTGTGAAAGCTGGGAGTAGTTCGGGAAAGTGCGAAGCTTGAAAGCATACAATGTTGGAGGAATAGGAAAAAATAGGAAAAAAGGCAAAGAATGTAAATGACAGTAGTCAGGAAGGGAAAGACCTCTCCTTCAAGTGTTATTTGGAGAAAAGGCAGAGTCTGGTGTAGACAGTGCTGGATTTTCACCTGGACAGTATTATGGAGTGAGGGAACTAAAGGGATTTTGCAACTGAATGACTTAATGGTGGGTCAATAAACTAGAGATCCCAACCTGGAAGAACGGTCAGCTAGAATGGAGAGGCTATAGGAAGCGAGACGGAAAGATAAGAGTGCTTATCAGAATACAGCATGCTTGAGATCAAGATTTCAGAGGCTGTGCAATTATAGGGGATGATCCTTGGAAGTGAGAAAGTCAAGGAAGTGAGACGCTCAGGGTGTTGGATGGTTCAATAGATGCAGTGGTAAAGAGGAAGACTGTAAGGTGTAATGGTCCTAAATGACACAGAGGTTTAGAATATGATAGCAACAAGAAAGCATGTCCAAGGAATGGCCTGGCAAGATAAATTTCAAAAGTGAATTGGTTTTTGATAGAGAAAGGAGTAGAAATGATTCAGATGTTGCATGGGGCAATCAGTTAGGCAAGCACCCACTTCAACACCTCCCTCTTGGTTCGTGATTAGCGGAATATGGGCTTCTCTGTGGAAAGCTTGACAGGAATCAGTAACCCCAGGAGCAGGCTGTTTTAACCAAGGCGAGAACTTAAAGGAGCAGTCAGAGACCAGGACAAGTTTCTAAGGGAGTCTGCTAAATGATGAACCATGAGTTCCTGAGGGCATGGAAGAAGAGTTTGGGAGGACAGAGCGGGTGAGGTGGTAATTGATTCAAATGAAAGGATGGGCACATCTGGGCAGCTCAGTTGGTCCAACTCTTGATCTCAGCTCAGATCATGATCTCATGGTTTGTGAGTTCGAGCCCCATATCATGCTCTGCGTTGACAGTGCGGAGCCTGCTTGGGATTCTGTCTCTCCTTCTCTCTGCCCCTTCCCTGCTTGCTCTTCATCTGTCTCTCTCTCTCTAAAAGTAAATAAATAAACTTAAAAAAAAAAACAAATTAAAGGATGAACAGAGAAGAATGGGGATGAGAATATGGATAACAGTGGATGGCTAGGAAGCTTAAACTTCTAGAGATAAGAATGAGGTAGAGTGGTATTAGGGATTAATCCTGGTAGTGTATTTGAAAAAATGGTAGGCAATCAGTTTGAGATATAGTTCAGACAATCTAGCTAGAAAACATGAGCAACAGGGCAGCAGTTTATTCCTGAAACTGGAGTGAGGGGAGTGGTAATCAATGAAATATAAGATAGGAAAAAAAGCAACTGAAAATTGGAAGTTGTGAATAATATAATCTATTGAAATTAAAATGAGTGCGCCCTACCTTTCAGTTACACAGGATGAGTGAGCTCTGGAGGTCTAGTGCGCAGCCTGTTGATTTTAGCTAATATTACTGTACTGTGTACTTGAAATTTGCTGAGGGTAGATCTTAAACACTCTTATCACTCACTATGTGAGCTGATGGATATGTTAATTAGTTTGATTGTGGTCATCACTTCATAATGTATACACATGTCAAAACATGACAGTGGTGTCATGGGTGGCTCAGTTGGTTAAGCAGCATCTGACTCTTGGTTTCAGCTCAGGTCATGATCTCACAGTTCCTGAGATCCAGCCCCGAGTTGGGCTCTACACTGACAGTGCAGAGCCTGCTTGGGATTCTCTCTCTCCCTCTCGGCCCCTCTCCTGCTCACATGCATGCACTCAATCTCTCTCCCTCTCTCTCTCAAAATAAAGAAACATTTAAAAATAAAACAAAAAACACATGACACTGTATACAATTTTTATTTATCGATTATACTTCAATAAAGCCAGGGGAAAGATGAACGTGAGCTTTTACTCAGCAAGGTTTCTTCTAGAGATCTTTTGGCTGTATACACAACTGTGCAGTACTTTAATAGCCAAGTTTTCTCATGAATATATATAACGCTGAAGGGCTAACTCAATTTATCTTCTATATTGCTAGTTGGACACAACTCTCCCCTAAGCCTGGAGTGATGAGGTAGAGTTGAAATAGCTTTATCTCAGACACATATTTCAGCTACCAAATTCAGATGTCACGAAAATGGAGACAGAATGTTAATACATACATACCAAAAAGAGAGATTCATTTGGTGAAAGTGAATGGGAACAGGAAACAAGGAATTGGAGATAAGCATGGAATAATTAAATTAGAGCACTTTATTGGGAAAAGCCACTTGCTTTCCAATGTAATCCAATTATTTGTTTTCATTATGCAATTTATAGCATTCTCATGGCTTCTATGAGATAAATAGCAACAGCAGTAGCAGCCAAAATAGATTATTTCAGAAGTAATACCAGTGGAGTAGGAGAAGTGATTGAGTTAAAAAAAATTTTGACAGTCATCACAAGGATGAATAGAGCAGCAGCAAGGAAGCCCAGAACATCTAGGTATTTTCTAAGAAAAAAAATTTGTATTGACTGGCAACAATCTTTTAGTGACCACCAGCAAATGGGCTCCTAGCGATTTCCTTCCAAAGAGCTTTCAGGATGTATATTAGAGAGAGAAAGTATCAGAGGAAAAACCAGGGATTATCAGGGTAATTATGTACAGTTAAAGGTCTTCTGTCAAGGTGCAGTTCATGGTTTTAAGTTAATTCATGCTGGCCTAAAATCCAACATCTTGAACCTAAAATGTCTTGTCTGCGTTCATTTGTTCTTCAAATCCAAGGTAGATTGCTATCTGCATTGTTACCAGCCTTTTTGATTAAGGACATATGCTGCTAGTGGATACTGCACAGAATGATTATGACAGAGGCAGGCTCACCCTATAGAAATGCACAGTTCATCAGAGAGGAAATTTATAAAGATTATGCAGACAACAGAATACTGCACATTGGATAATACATATATACACACATGTACACACACAGCCACATAAGCACGTACGTTGCTTCCTCTTGTATATTCTGAGGCAAACGGAGGAGCATTGGAGGCAATTTTAAGTCCAAAACAAAGTGAAAAATAGGAAACTGTTAAATGCTTATGATTGGGGTGGGGGGCAGGGGGGGAGATTTTCTAGTTTGTCTTTAAAAATGCATCACTAGGGGCGCCTGGGTGGCTCAGTCGGTTAAGCATCTAACTTCGGCTCAGGTCATGATCTCATGATTTGTGAGTTCGAGCCCCACGTTGGGCTCTGTGCTGACAGCTCAGAGCCTGGAGCCTGCTTCAGATTCTGTGTCTCCCTTTCTCTCTCCCTCCCTCTCTCTCTCTCTGCCCCTTCCCCACTTGCTCTCTCTCTCTCATAAATAAACATTAAAAAAAATTTTTTTTAAAAAGACGTTCATTTAAAAAAAAAGCATCACCAGGACTGTGCCCGTGAAGATCTGCTTCCAGGCGGGCTGCACATGCAGCTCCTTCCTTAGGTCTCCCTGTGTGGCTTTGGACCCACATGATGGATAAGAAGGAGAAAAGGCCACTAAGATGGAGAAGAAAATGTCCAAGAGCTGGGGAAAGAGGAGACCTTGAAGCTTTGATAGCCCACTTTCAGACACGAGATGCTACAAAGACTCAGACTGTAGAAACACATGTTCCCCACCTTCACCAACATTGAATGTGTTGTTCTCTGATCATCCGGAGAAAGAGGAATTGACCGTATCCACTACACAGATCGTTGGGTCCTTTATTTGGTAACCAAGGCCTGAGAGCAAGTCAAACCAATAAGAGGTTCCTTAAGTCAAAGTGGGTATCAGATAGTAGCCCGGAAGACACAGTTAATTCTTTTTGGTGTTTTCCATGAAGGTACAAGGGATCGCATCTATCACTATGATATGCATACCTTTAGCCCGGACACATTCATGTGGAGCAAGCTGTCCCATGAGGTACAGGGCCCACACCCAAATTGGGCTGCCAAACGTCTGTGACTCCACTCCACAGGGGAGGACAATCATCTGTGGAGGCTATTGGAAATAGTCAATAAAGGTGGCCAAACACACCCTACATTCAAATATGTTCCACTAAATTCTCAGGAAGAAAAAAAAAGGCAAATAGGTGTGGACTCAGATTATCCCTTGGGGAATACAGCTCACTGCTAGATTTAGCATTTTGGTGGCTGTGAATCATCAGACACTCCTTTTTGGGGGGTGTCTGTAGTCAGGAAGAGGAAGAAACCCTGGAGGGTGGCTTATTTGATGGCCTGTACTTCCGTGACACCACAAAGAGCCTCTGGTTTGCAAGACAGCTGAAGGGACTTAGGTCAGAGAAGAAAAACATAGGCAAGTCAAAAAACAAAAACAAAAAAGCAGAGCCTGAAAGTGATAACAAGCAGGAATGCGGGGAAGCCAGGACCCAGGAATCCCCGGATGTGGTCAAAAAGGTGGTCACAGAGGATGGGGTGATGCTTAGCACTGAACAAATGATCGGCCCCAGGCACCAGGACAGAGGAAGACGGTTCTGATGAAGCCAGAAGCCCTCTGACAGAGCCACGTCCTTACACCACTGCCATGCTGGCCAAGAAGCATGAGTTGCTCTATTGTTGTGGGGGCACATTTGAAACAAGTGAACTGCCAGTTCCTCCTGAATGATCTGTATTACTCTGATGCCCACAGGATGGAGAAGTGGAGGACTTTAGTACACGTGGAGTCACACACTCGGGAGCATGTAAAGGACATAAACTTGGAAGAGGACAGAGATAAGGTAGAAGATACAGAAGGAAGAGAGGACGATGGGGAGGAGGATGCCACCAGAGAGAAAAGTGGGGAGGAAGGTGAAGAGGAAGAGCAGTCCCCAACGGCATCGGATGAAAAGTACGTGGACTATCTGCCCAGGACCTGGCAGTATGAGTGAAGCTTGCGGGGGAGCACGTGGGGTCTGACACAAAAGACAACAAAGGGCTGAAAGCAGCCCAGGCCATGGCAAAAGCACTGCCTTTGATGATTTAAGAGCCTATGCTGGGCCGAAAGTGAAATCGAATAGTGAATTTTCTCATTATCACGTGGGTGCTACTGCCAATAAACTAGAGTGAAATGAGGTAGCTGCAAAGATTTTCTTTTCCACGGCCTTAAGTATACTGAGTTCTGGTGAGCCCTTTGCCTTCCTCTGAGAGGGAACTCTGCACCAGGGCAGTGTATTAGCCATGTCTTCTATTTTCTGTGTCTGATGCTTTGACATTGGGCCTTGCCGATCCTGGAGGACTGTCCAGGACCAGGTGAGCAGGCTTTTCAAATGCAAACCAACCAGTTTGAAGCTCAAACCCCCACCACATCCTTTACTGGGCTTTCATACACCAAATCACTATTCATTTATCCTAATCACCCCACGGTCAAGTGACAGACAGCTAGAGACAGACTCCATGCACAAGAGCTTGTTGAAAGTACTCAAACTAACCAAGCCTAAGCCTGCTCATTTTGCCTTTCCCATTCCTTCCCATGGAAACCACAAGAAAGGCACTTGACCACAGTTTTCTCTCTCTCCCTCAGCCTCCTCACCCACCCCAGGGCTTCCCATTGGGCATATACCACACCCCCATCCCATCATGGGGCGTGCCCCCCTCCTTCTTGGAATGTGTGAATATAACAGATTGTTTTTTTTCCCCAGTGGCAGCCATTCCCTTGCTCCTACCTAAATAATAATGAAACCAATATTAAACTACTCAGAGTGCAAGGCAGCTCGAGTCTGTGCCAAGGCCTGGTTTAGGAGGAAATCAACCAAACAGCAGGGCGAAATCTTGAATATGGAGTACCCTGACAGGAAGGTTGTTTCTGCTCTAACAAATCTGAAGTATGTTGTGCTTTGTCAGAGAGTTTTCCTTCTATAAAATAAGGGGTTTTTAAACAGAAGGATGTTATGACTCACATACATCACTGTCTTAGTCCATTCCAGCTGCTATAACAAAGTACCATAGACTGCGTGGCTTACAAACAACGGACGTCTGTTTCTCACAGTTCTGGAGGCTACAAGTCCAAGATCAGGTGGCAGCACAGCCAACTCCTGGTGAAGGCAGGGAGCCTGCCAACTTCTCCTGGTGTCCTTAGAAGGTAGAAGGTAGAAGGTAGAAGGTAGAAGAGGCCAAGGGGCTCTCTGGGGCCTCTTTTATATGAATGCTAATGCCATTCATGAGGGCTCTACCCTCTCGACCTAACCACCTTCCAAAGGCCCCACCTAATAATATCATCACCTTGGGTATTAGGTTTCCAACATATGAATTGGGGAGGAGAGGCACAAACATTCAGAGCATAGCAATCATCAACGTAGAGATCATCTCTTCTTTGATTTCTAAAATTTAGCAAAAAGCTGCTCACAGTCTGTTGGTAAACAATTTCTCATTTATCTTTAAAATAAAATGCCTTTTTGGGGCACCTGAGTGGCTTAGTTGGTTAAGCATCTGACTTGATTTCAACTCAGGTCACGATCTCATGGTCCGTGAGTTCAAGCCTGGGCCTGCTTGAGATTCTCTCTCTTCTCCCCCACCCTGCCCCTCCCCTGCTCATGCTCTTTCTCTCTCCAAATAAATAAATAAAACTTAAAAAAATTAAAATAAAATAAAATACCTTTTGGCTGGGAAATAAAACATCCCTTTTGTTCAGTCTGGCAATGCTTTATAGAGAGACGGTTAAAGATGCACGTGAACATTGCAATAGAGTCTGGTAAGCTGAGAGGAAAAGGAAGCATTCTTCATAACTCGTGTAGAGCAGGTTCAATATGGAAACAAACAAAAGCAAGGAGGTTTAAATTAAATATCTGGGTTGATTTTTTTTATTCCACTGCCAATAATCCTAATTAACTGCACTGCTTTTGGGAGACAAAAAATTTCCGGCATTAAACGATCTTACTTCTACTAAGATAATTTCTTTATACACTTTTACAAGATCATCTGAAATCAACTAATTAGAAACAGATGTTTAACTACTGCAGAATTGGATTTAAACTGTTTTTTTCACTTCTAGGATGGCCTTTTACAATTGTCTCAAAATCTATTAAGAATATATTTTTGAAGTCTTGCGTTAATATTTTTGTGTGCATACACTGAGCTTTGAATAATCACGTAGATTTGAATTAATCTAAATTCCTCTGTTTACTCCTACTTTTGTTTCCTACATCTTTTCTTACAAAGAAGCAAGAATTCCTGAAACCACACAGTCAGGGCTGAAAAATCTAATCAAATCATGGTAGTTTCACCAAATATAAATGACTGCATTTTCATGGTAGTTTCTACATGTTTACTTATAGCAAATTTATTTAGACTCATTTTTCCCAACAACTCATGACTTAAGTACGTAGATCTGCCTACCACATTCAAAACAGAACGATTACACCAGAGAGGTGTTAGCAATACCCAACCAAGGAGTAGTAAGCAGATAAAAAAGAAACAAGAAAAGCCTCCAAAATAGACTACGTGCAAAAAATCAAATACAGAACAGTGTGTATACAGGTTATCTTTGCTGTAATGTAATAAAAATTGAACAAACTGTTTCTAAAATGTACTTGAAAGTGTAAATGGAAGAGCCAGGAATAGTCAAGGCAATCTTGAAAAAGAAGGACAAAGCTAAAAGAATACACAATATCATGACCTATTATAGAGCTTAAATAATTAAGTTTAATTAAGCACAGTATAGACAAATAGACATACACATACATAACCATGTGCTTTGCAACAAAAGTGACGTTCTAATGATGGAAGAATGATCATCTCAGTATCCATGCTGGAAAAAAAGAAATAACAAGACTTCCTCTCACTAGACTGAAAAAAATGACTGTGAAAGGTTACACAAAAATGTTTTTGAAAAAACCTAAGATAATACCTTCATGTCTCTAAGGTAAAAAATACTCCTAAAGGACAGACAAAGCACCAGCTGTAAAGGTAAGCAAATTGATAAACGGAGCTTTATTAGAGTTAACAACTTCTGTTCCTCAGAAGTCACTATTAAGGGAATGAAAAGATAAGCCACAGAATGCAAGAAGATATACACAATAAATACATCCAACAGAGGACTTGAATACCAAAAATATAAAGAATTCATACAAATCAACAAGGAAAAAACCCAACAATACAATAGAAAACAGGTAAAGAACTGAATAGACACTTCACAAAACAAGTTATACAAAGAGTCAATAAACATATGTATTTTGCTCATCAACTGCTCATCAGTTCATTTGGTCATCAAGGAAATGCAAAGTAAAACCCCAAAGTGATTCACCACTACATAGGTACCAGAATTGGTATAATTGAAAAGACATTAAATACCAAATGTTGGGAGGATGTGGGGAAAATAAAATTCTCCTACTCTATTGGTGGGCATATAAAGTGGTACAATCATTTGAAAATTTGTTTGGCTTTCCTAAGATCTCGCAATCCCACTCCTAAATATATACTCAATAGAATGCTTACATTTGTTCATCAAGTTACATGTGTAAGAATATTAATAGAAGCACTATTGGTAGTAGCCTAAAACGCATGCCATCAATTATTGAATAAATAAAAAATTATCACAAATTCCCATAAAAGAATACTATAAGCCAATAAGAACAAATGAACTATTGCTACACACAACAGCATGTATGATTCTCAGAAATAATGTTTGGCAAAAGAAACAATAAAAACACATAGTGTATCAATCTATTAGCTGAAAGCTTAAAGTTTAAAGTCAACAGTGATTGTTGTTAGAATCAACAGTGATTAACCTTAAAGGCGGGGGTGAGGGATAAGGAAGAGGCCAAGAGAGGGGCCCTTTCTTCGTCTGCTTCCACGGATGTGTTTATTTTGCAAAAATCTACTAAACTGTACTACAATTTGTACACCTTTATGCATGCATTTTATATGTCAATTTAAAAGTTTACCATAAAGAAAAAAAGACCTAAGAGTCAAATTGAAGGTGCTTCTACTGAACTAAGATGAGTCAATATGAACATCAGAAAGACTAATGTCAGCAACGCATGAAACGCATCAAACATAAAAATCCAGGAATTTTATAATTTTATAATTTCAGAGTAGGAAAAAAATCATCTGTACCCTTTGGGGATAGCAAATGCACCAACTCATTATTCTAAAACTGATAAAGAGAAATAATCAAGCCTTATCTTACCTCTCCTCTACGAATTGTATTTCAGGATAATCAAATAGTTGATGAGAGAACATTCTTAGTAGAGGAATTCCAAATAATAAATGCAAAAGTAATAATAGAATTCAAAAATCACCACACTGTACACCCTAATGGAGTAATGGCATGTGACTGCTGATATAGAATAAGAAGCACACAGCGCCACCTAAATGAACCCAAAGTTAATCAGGGTTCTGGCTTAAAATGCCACTTCATAGAAAATACGATAAAAGAGCACATTAAATAAATCCCAAGGATGTAATCAGTCACATTCAGAATGTGGAGAATTTACGGGAAAATTTTGATTTCTTCCAAAAACAAATACCATCAGAGAAAAGGTAAGCTGCGTGGGGGCGGGGGGGTGGGGTGGGGGCGGGGGGAGAGTGGACTGCTACAGATTGAAACTCAAGGGATATTGCAATCAAATCAATTTCTGAACTCATTTGGATCTTACTTCAAATAAGCCACCTTTTAAAAAATGTTTTTAGATAATCCAGAAAATTTTAAATGGACTGGGTATTAGATATTATTTTTTAAGTGTATTTATTTATTTTGAGAGATATAGAGAGAGCATGAGCAGGGCAGGGGCAGAGAGAGAGGGAGAGCGAGAATTCCAAGCAGGTTCTGCACTCTCAGTGCAGGGCCTGATGGGGGGCTCGAACTACAAAACTCTGAGACCATGACCTGAGCCTAAATCAAGAGTTGGCTGCTTAACCAACTGAGCCATCCAGACGCCCCAGGATATTAGATATTATTAAAGAATTATTGTTAATTTATTGTAGTCATGTTTTTAAAAAGTAATTATCTGTTTCAGATATTATTGAACTACTTATGGATGAAATGATATATAATAATGTCTGGTATTTGCAAAGGAGAGAGGTAGTGATTTATGAAATAAGTGGCTAATTGATAATCATTGGTACTCTCTGATGTGTACAAAGTGGTTTGCTTTTGAGTATGTTTAAAATTTCATACATGAACACTTACCCCATCCTTAGCTTTCACCAAGAGGTCATAGGTGGCTGGATCCCTCTCCCTGTCGATGTCTTGAGAAACACAGATTCTCCCATCATGTGGGTCGATCTGGAATGCCTGAGATGTGTCATAGCTTTGGAATCCATCATAAAGAGAATATTCAACAAAGCCATAGAGTCCTGCATCTGCATCAGAAGCTTTAACCTACAAAACAAGAGGGTGATCAGTAAGGAAATGGAAAAGTTAACATTACTTTTCAGTTGGTCATAAATTACTATCATCATTTGCACAACCAAGTAACCCCTACAGCCATTAACAAAGTATAGGCTTCAGTTTTAACTCTCTCCTTTTACCTTCTGTGTGACAGCTCACTTCACCTTCCTCCTCCTTGTCTGAGTTCTCCTTCTCACTTTCCTTTGCCCATTCCTATACTTTCATGTGATCTCTGAAAGTTTGAGATTCTTAAGGTTCAGCCCTTGGTCCTTTGTCTTCTTATTCCTCTCACTGTGCCTCCGTGATCCCATCCAACTTCAAGGGTTTAAAAACATCCATACGCTAACAGTTTGACAATGTATCTGTGGAGTCCCTTTCATATCCAAGCTCTTCAAGCTCTTCAAGCACCCACCCTTCAGAGCAGCAAGGGAGGGCAGAGAAATTAAGACAGTAAATGGCATGATTACTAGTAACCTTATCCAGTTGACAGAATTCACCCTGGAGTAGGAGGTTTGAGTTTCCAAGCCAGGTTTCCTTCCAGGAACAATGCCCCCATCAGGACCTGTACAGTCAAGCACACTGACTACTACACAGAGGCACTACGCCCAGTGGGTGCATGGAAATGAAATCCAGCCCATGTTCGGCTTGCCAAACACTGACGTGGAGCTGCAAATGCCCAGAGGTAACGATCCCTTTCTCTTTGACCATAAATACCATTTCTGTTGGCAGTAGTCTTGTGCCCAGTAGAAAAGATGAAGTAACTGAAATTATGAAAGCACTTAATTTATTTATACTAACTGTGGGGATATACAGTGAGAAACACAACAGACTATATTTAACCCAAAACATTTTGAGCTCATAGGCTTGGTATAGTTCTTTTCATTTGCTAACCCTACTAACAGTAACAGCAAATATCTACATAACACTTAAATGAAGCACTTTAAGGGAAGATTAATAAGAAAGAAAGAAAGAAAGAAAGAAAGAAAGAAAGAAAGAAAGAAAGAAAGAAAGAAAGAAAGAAAGAAAGAAAGAAAGAAGTAAAAGAACTATAGTGCTATAGAACAGGTATTATTCTAACTGCTTAACATAGATTTACACTTATAACCTAAAACAAACTCCATTTTACAGACCAGAAAAGTCAGGCTCAGAGAGCTTAAGTAACTTGTCAAAGATCACATAGCTAAAAACTGTCAAAACTGGGACTCAAATCCAGGCAGTTGGACAGCACTTAACTCTAAGTTGAAAAATAAAATGATATACTTTTTATTAGTACAATATGCATGCAGGAGTTCTACCTTAATTGTTATGCTTCCCAAACGAAACCTCATGTTAATAACATGTTCAACAATCAATGTTCTCAGTAAGGCTTCCCTTCATTCCCCTCTATCTTGAGCATACAACTGGGATGTGACTTTGGGGGTTCTCTGAGTAGTCTAACACAGTGGTTCTCAATCAGGGTCAAGTCTACCCCCACGAGGACATTTGGCAATGCCATAACTAGGGAGAGGGTTCTATGGCATCTAGTGGGTTGAAGCTAGAGTTGCTACTAATCATCCTATAACCCACAACAAATAATGATCTGGCCCAAAATATCAACAGTGCCTAGGCTGAGAACCACTGCATCTGATGAAACTCAACAATGGGCAATATTAATCCCCTCTTTAATTGCCTTTGTTTTCAACTGATGACACAGTCTTGTAAATTTCTTTTCACTCTTGTCTATTGCATATTCTCTGGCAATATTATTTATTCTGTGCAACCAGCTAACATGTTTGTGAGTTATTCTTCTCATCAGATGGGCTGAACCAGGAAATCCACAAACTTCCCAACTACAAAGAACTAAATTCCAAGTACATTTGGTCTATTCCATTCTGGCAGCTGTTAGTGATTTAGTAGCCTCAAGTTCCCAAAGACACCAAATATATCTTCTAAAAACATATGGTATTTTCAATAATTTTGGCTTGATTAGAAGATAAATACAATGAACCTTAAATTCTAAAACTCATTCTCAGCCTTTAGTAGCACATATTAACAAGTAATTTGGCTTATATAAAGCAAGTTTCCTTATTTCCACTTTGAGACCTTTCTCTCATCTGGACTTTTGGCAAGGCAAAATAGAAAAGTGAAAAGTGGGATAAGAGTACTGATCTCAATTTATGTCAGCAGCTCAGATTCTGATTCTCAGATTCTAAAATAAGAATATATTCCTCCCTAGTTTTACTCAACTTCCTAGAAATACTGATCTAGTATTCTAGAACAACATACTCTACCTAGTAGGATTAGGTCTTGAATACCTATAATTAATTTAGCATCTGTATGAGGTCTATATTTTCCAATATCCACTGTCTTACACATAAATGTAGGCAATTTAAATAACAGATAATGGAAAAAGCTTTGCCAAATCTTCAAGAGGAAATCTGATCGGTAAATAAGCTCATTGGGCCTTTTCTTCAGAGACAGATGCTTAAATCAAAGAGAGAAATGTCTTGTCAGAGTCTATTATCACCACCTTATCGTGCTAGTTTGGGGATCAAGGGTAGATCTCAGGGGGATTTTTTTTCCTGAGTCTACTCAAAGAGCCACATTTCAGCACTTTCAGTGCTCTCCCTGTGTTCTTCATCTTACCCTCAATTTACCTGCTTTAGGTTGAGATCAGTCTGGTGAATTTTACTCTAAACTTACTTACAAGAGTTGTTATCCCTCAGTCTGATTGCTCACAAATTTAATGCAGATATTATAAAAATGCAAAATATTAATACGATACTAAGATTTCACTGATTCCCTTATTACCTTTCTGAAATTAATTTTTTCCACTTCCCTTATATTAATATCTGTAGAGACAAATTGAGAACACTGGCTCTTGGATACATGTTTTTGATGTTCTATAAATGGAATGGATCTATTTGCACTTGACTCACCAGCACAGGCCTCTTGATCTGGGAGGGTCCCTTTTCCAACAACTTGGAAGTTTTCTTGGAGGTTACCTGCCCAGCCATTCACAGTGCTATCCAAAAACCCAAAAGACAACCTAAAGTTATATGGCAACACATTGTCAGCAACATTGTTCTTTACCTACTCCTGGGAAATCATATCACTGAATTCAGTGACATTGATAGAAAAGCCTGAAAGCCCAATTAAAAACATGAGCGATCAAACAAAAAATCCTAGAAAAAAAATGGTTGCAAAAAAATGGCTTGTGTAGATGAAATTTCAAATGAAATATCCCATTTTAATTTTCTTATTGTAATTTCCCAAAATATCTACCATGAGCATATAACAGTTTGCTTGAAGAAACCAAGTTATTGACACAATACGCTCACAAACATAACTTCAAATAGAAAGAAGAAAAAGAAATTACAAAATGACTTTTTAGATTCTAAGTGCTTGGCCAACCACTGATCCTACAGTGAAAACAGGATTGTAATATTCCAGTGGAAGTTGGATTCGGCACTGGGGACCACAACAGATGCAATCATGCCACTCTCTGAACACAATTTTGGGAAGTTCACCAATGACTGTGTCTTACCAAGTCTAATAATCAAGGCTCGATCCTTGTTTTCTACACAATTCAGTAGCTTTCCATACCGCGCATCATCTCTTCATTGAAACACTTCCTCACCAGACGCCTCACTGACCTCCTTTCAATTTCCTTCACTGACTCTGAATTCTCTTCCTGGCCTCTGAACACTCTAGTGTCCCACAGCTTAGTCCTGAGTCAGCTTCTCTTTTCAATCCACACCCATTGCCTGTGGTGAGTGAATGGTGGCCCCCAAAAGACATGTCCATGTCCTAATCCCTGGAACCTGTGGATATTGCCTTATATGATAGAAGAGTGAATATTACCTTATATTGCAAAACATGGTTAGGTTAAGGATTTTGAGAGCAGCATGTTGTAGATTACCCAGATGAGCCCTTAATCCAAAGACAAGTGCCCTTAGAAGAGAGAGGCAGAGATTGGAGTGATGGGCCACAAATCAGGGAACACCAACAAGCATTAGCAGCTAGAAGAGACATAGAAGGGAGGGGGAGAGGTCCTGAAGGACTTTGGACTTCTAGCCTCCACATCTATGAGTAATAACAATTTCTGTTGTTTTAAGCTAGCAAATTGATGGTTATTTGCTATAGGAGTCCTAGGAAATGAATACACTCCTGAGTGATCTGACCCAGGCCCAATATACTAAACCAACATATGTTTTCCCAATATCGGTATCTTTGTCTTGTGCTCCAGATCCATGTATCATCCTACTATCAATTAGATATCACCTTTCATGTGACTAACAGGCACTTCGAATGTGGTATGTCCAAACAGAACTCCTGATACCTACCGCCCAAATCCACTCTTCTCCCGGTGTTCTGAGTGATGGTATCATCATCCACTTTTTGTAAAGGCAGCCAGAGAGATACAACTCAAGTGGCATCAAATCATGTCACTCTCCTGCTCAGAACCTTCCAACAGCTTCTCATCGTCACCTCAGTAAAATCACACCCTTTAACTTGACCCTAGCTACTTCTCTGTCCTTATCTCCCACTACTCTCCAACTCACTCCCTTCTGGATATGCTGGGCTCCTTGATGGTCCCAGAGCCCACTAGCTTGTATAACTTGCCTCTCCATTTCTTTCAAGTTTCTGCAAAGACCACCTAATCACAGAGGCCTTCCCTGATCACGTTATCCAAGAGTGTCACACTCATTTCTGCCATACTCTTTCCTTTTACCCTGCCTTGTTTATCTTCAGAGTCCTTATCTCTATTTTGCACTGCATTATATATTTTTACTTATTTGTTTATTAATTTTCTCTCCTACTGGAATTTACTCTCCAGAGCAAATATTACACTTATCTTGCCCCCTGTTATCTCTCCAGCATCCATAATGCTAGGGCCTGGCTCATAGTGAGGATGTGTAAGTATTTGTTGCATGAATGAATGAATCTAATATTGCCCATAAAATGCAAGCACGTTTTAGAAATAGCTTTCATGGTCATCCTCCCTATTTTGACCTTGGGAAAAAAACTCATGAGAACAACAAGAATGAAAAGATGCTCAACATCACTCATCATCAGAGAAATACAAATCAAAACCACAGTGAGATATCACCTCACCTCTGTCAGAATGGCTCAAATCAAAAACACAAGAAACAAGTGTTGGTGAGTATGTGGAGAAAAGGAACCCTTGTGCACTACTGGTGGGAATGCAAACTGGCGCAGCCACTGTGGAAAACAATATGGAGGTTTCTCAAAAAATTAAAAATAGAATTACTGTATGATCCAGTAATTCCACTGCTGGATATTTACCCAAAGAATACAAAAATACTAATTCAAAAAGATATATGCATCTCTATGTTTATTGCAGCATTATTTACAATAGCCAAATTATGGAAGCAGCCCAAGTATCCATCAATGGATAAATGGATAAAGAAGATGATATATATTACATATGTATGTATATGTTTGCAATGGGATATTACTCAGATATAAAAAAGAATGAAATGTTGCCATTTGCAACAACACGAATAGATCTAGAGAGTATAATACTAAGTGAAATAAGTCAGTGAGACAAATTCCATAGGATTTCAGTCATGTAGATTTAAGAAACCAAACAAACAAAGAAAAAAAAGAGGCAAGTCCGAAAGAAGACTCTTAGTTATAGAGAACTGAAGTTCACCAGATGGGAGGTGAGTGGGGGGATGGATGAAATACGTGAAGGGAATTAAGAGTACACTTATCACGGATGAACACTGAGGACTGTATAGGATTGTTGAATCACTATGTTTACACTTGAAACTAACCTAACACCGTATGTTAACTACACCGGAATTGAAGTTAAAAAGAAAGAAAAGAACAAGAATGAGATAGCTTTGCAGACACTATCATCACTCCTGGGGGCCACACCATGCCAGGCAGCCATGCTCAGCTCCGCCACGTTCTTTGACATCCCCATCACCAACGTGCCCTTTGGCCACATCTCCTGAGAGCTGTTTCCAGACAAACTCTCAAAGACAGCAGAAAACTTTCATGCTCTGAGCACTGGGAAGAAGGGATTTAGTTATAAAAGTTCCTGCTTTTAAAAAATTATTGTGGGGTTTATGTGGCAGGATGGTGACTTCAAATGCCATAATGGCACTGGCAACAAGTCCATTAAAGGGAGAAATTTGATGATGAGAATTTCATTGAATCATACAGGTCACAGCATCTTGTCCATGGCAAATGTTAGGCCAAATATAAATGGTTCCCAAGAATGCCAAGACGGTATGGTTAGATGGCAATCCTGTGATCTTTAGCAAAGTGAAAAAGAGTACATGAATACTATGGAAACCATGCAACACTTTGCATTTAGGAATGGCAGGACCAGAAAGAAGGTCACCATTGCTCACCATGGACAACCCTTAACTCTGACTTGCATTTTTTAAAAAAAATTTTTAACATTTATTTACTTTTGAGAAGAGAGACAGAGCACAAGTGGGGGAGGAGCAGAGAGGGAGGGAGACACAGAATCTGAAGCAGGTTCCAGGCTCTGAGCTGTCAGCACAGAGCCCCACGCGGGGCTGGAACTCAGACTGTGAGATCATGACCTGAGCTGAAGTCAGATGCTTAACCGACTGAGCCACCCAGGCGCCCCTGACTTGCATTTTATCTTAACCACCAGGCCATTCCTTCTGTTGCTCAGGAGAGTACCCCTCACTCCTATCTGCTTGCAACCTCCTATAATCTTTGTATTCACATGACAATTCCTCGCGTTCCATATTTTCCGTATCCCATTCCAAGTCCTCCTGGACTGCAGAGCTAACTTTATGATTATGGAATAAAATCTAAACAACAGCAACAACAAAAGAGCAAGATATTCCATAAGTCCCATCAAACGCTCACTGAGGAATACTATTTTAATGTCTACAACACAATCTATTAACCAAGCTATATCATTATAGAATAAAATCCAAAATGCTAAAACCGGCAAAAGAAAAAAAAATTATCATAAGGCATGTAGAACTATTCAGAGGTTGGTAACAGAACTGTATTTTATTTTCACCTCCTAAAATGTATTTTCAGAGAAGCTGACAGAGAAGTTGAATAAACTGAATATCCATTTTCAAGTTACAGTAAAAAAAAAAAAAGCAACCTTACTGCTCTGATAACATGTTTTTATTGCTTTAATTGAAGAATGGAATTAAGAAACCACTAATCCTACTATTTGTTGTCCCACCCTCTCCCAAAAAAGCAACCAAAGGAAATTTTGTAAAAGGAGATCTATGGGTGGGGTGAGGGGTAACTTGTCCAATGAGGTATTACAAATAAACAATTTAAAAAGTGCAATCTAAAAAAAGAATTGGCAAGCAGATCAGTAGAACACAAAAGCAAGACCTGAAACAGATCCTGGTAAACCTAAATTATTTTTATATTACAAAGGAAACATCATAAACCACTGAGGAATGTAGGTTTATCCACATAAGTTGCTAGAAAAATTGGCAAAGTACATGAGGGGAAAATCAAGTTTGATATTAACCTCACATGAAAATAAATTCTACACAGATATGTTAAACTCAAATAATGAAATTGTTTAAAGCACACACACAAAACATAGGGGAATTTTTGGCTGATTCTTACATCGGAAAGAAATTTCAAAACAAAAAAGGATTATAAAACTAAAACACATGGACAAAAAATCAAAGGAAAAAAATCAATACAACAACTACATAACCATTTAGAATTCCATTATGTCAAAAATACCATACACAAAAAAATTTAAAGGTGAATTAGGCATGATATCTGCAATATATATGTATAGCATATACATATATATGTGTGTTTATATACACGTACATACATAAAGGCTAATGTTCTTAACATGGAAATAGGCCTTTAAAAATAACTGACTGGGGCACCTGGGTGGCTCAGTCGGTTGAGCGTCCGACTTCAGCTCAGGTCACAATCTCACGGTTCGTGAGTTCGAGCCCCACGTCAGGCTCTGGGCTGATGGCTCAGAGCCTGGAGCCTGCTTCCGATTCTGTGTCTCCCTCTCTCTCTTCCCCTCCCCCATTCATGCTCTGTCTCTCTCTGTCTCAAAAACAAATAAACATTAAAAAAAAAAGCCATATATGACAAGCCTACAGCCAACATCATACTCAATGAAGGCTTTTCCTATAAGATCAAAAGTAAGACAAGGATGCCCACTCTTGCCACTTTTATTTAACTTAGTACTGGAAGTCCTAGCCAGAGCAATTAGGCAAGTAAAAGAAATAAAAGGCACCAAATCAAAAAGGAAGAAGTAAAACTATCTCTTGCATATCACATGATATTATATATAGAAAATCCATAGTCTACCAAAAAAATATTGTTAGAACTAATAAATGAATTTGGGGAAGTTGCAGGATACAAAACCAATATAAAAAAATCTCTTTAGCGTCAATACAGTAATAATGAACTATCAGAAACAGAAATTTAAAAAAAATCCCATTTACAATGGCATCAAAAAGAATAAAAAACCTAGGAATATATTTACCCAAGGAACTAAAATATCTGTATACTGAAAACTATAAAACAATGATGAAAGAAATTGAAGAAAATATAAACAAATCGAAAGATATTCCATGCTCATGGGTTGGAAGAATGAATATTGTTGAAATGTCCACACTACCCAAAAGAAGCTATATATGCAATGTAATCCTAATGGCATTTGTCACAGAAATAGAACAATCCTAAAATTTGTATGTGACCACAAAAGACACTGAAGAGCTAAAACCATCTTAAGAAAGCAAAACATAGCTAGAGGCATCACACTTGCTGATTTCAAACTATAATACAAAGCCATAGTAATCAAAACAATATGGAATTGGGCTTTAAAACACCCAGAAAGGTAAGTGAGACAGGACAGTGAGCCCAGAAATAAACCCACATATATATGGTCAATTAATTTATAACAAAGGAGCCAAGAATATATAATGGTGTTGGAAAAACTGGACAGCCATATATGAAAAAGAGTGAAACTGGACCATTATCTTATATCACACAAAATCAAATCAAAATGAATTAAAGACTTGAACATAAAACCTGAGACCATAAAACTCCTAGAAAAAATAAAAAACATAATGGGTAAGCTCCTTTACATCAGTCTGGCAATGATTTTTTGGATCTGATGCCAAAAGCAAAGGCAACAAAAGTAAAAATAAACCTAATATTATATTAAAGTAATAACCGTCTGCATAGGAATGCAAACCATCCACAAAAATGAAAAGGAAACCTACAGAATGGAAGAAAATATTTGCAAATTATATATCCGATAAGGGGTAAATATCCAAAATATTAAAAAAAAAACTCATACAACTCAACTTCAAAAAACAAAACAAAAAAAAAAAAGAAAAGAAAAGAAAAGAAAAAAGAAAAGGAGAGAGGATCTGAATAGGCATTTTTCCAAAAAAGACTTATAGACAGCCAACAGGCACTTTTCGAAGGTGCTCAACATCACTAATCATCAGGGAAATGCATATCACAATCACAACTAGATGGCGGTTCACAACTGTTAGAATGGCTATCAAAAGACAAGAAATAACAAGGGGTGGCAAGAATATGGAGAAAAGGGAAACTTCACACACCGTTGGTGGGAATGCAAACTGGTGCAGCCACTATGAAAAACAGCGTGGAGATTCCTCAAAAAAATTAAAAATAGAACTGCCATATAGTCCAGAAATCCCGCTTCTGAGTATGTACCCAAAGAGAATCAGTATCTTGAAGAGGTACCTGCACTCCCACATTCATTACAGCATTATTTACAGTAGGCAGAATATGGAAACAACCTAAGTTTATCAACAGATGAATGGATAAAAAAGATGTGGTGTATATATATTCAGTGGAGTATTCATCATGAGAAAGAAGGAAATCCCACAATGTGCCACAACATGGATGGACCTGGAGGACATTATGCTAAGTGAAATAAATCAGACAAAAACAAATACTGCGTGGGATCACTTATATGTAGAATTTTAAAAAGAGTCAAACTCCTAGAAACAGAGAGTAGAAAATTGTTTGCCAGGAGCTGGGGCAGGCGTAGAGAAATAGGAAGAGGTTGGCTACAAAAATACAATTACAGCTATAAAAAATACAACTTTCAGCTATAAAATGAATCAGGTTTGAGGATCTAATGTAAAACACTGGGACTGTAGTTGATAACACTGTATTGCATCATTGAAACTTTCTAAGAGACTAGAACTAAGTGTTCTCACCAAAAAAAAAAAGCAGGGGGTAGGGCGGTGGGTAGGGAGTAAATATGTGAGGTGGTGAATGTATTAATGAATTAGATGGGGGAAATCTTTTCACAATGTGTATGCATACCAAATCACCATGCTATGCACTTTAAATATCTTATCATTTTAGGGGCGCCTGGGTGGCTCAGTCGGTTGGGCATCCGAATTCAGCTCAGGTCATGATCTCGCAGTTTGTGAGTTCGAGTCCCGCATCAGGCTCTGTGCTGACAGCTCAGAGCCTGGAGCCGGCTTCAGATTCTGTGCCTTCCTCTCTCTGCCCCTCCCCTGCTCATGCTCTGTCTCTGTCTTTCAATAATAAATAAACGTTAAAAAAATTTTTTAAAAATTGTAAATATCTTACAATTTTGTATGTTCATTATACGTCAATAAAGCTAGAGTTATATAGAAAATAATCCAAATACTAAGTAAAGTAACATGGGGAATAAGTGATTTTTGTTTTCATTCAATTTTTTGTCCTCATTTTTAAAAATACAGTTTTATGGTATAATACTATGAAAAAGCTGAGCATCAAAACTACTGAACTAAAAAAAAATGTAGTTGATAAGTATTTGCCATCCATTTATTCAGCTATTTGCAAGTGAAGCCTCTCCTACTCATTCTTAAAAACCAACCAAGTACAGTCATATAAGAGTCACAGGCCCAGGGCATCACTGACCTCTGAAGGTTATTTACAAACTTTTCTGTAAAAGGCTAGATAATAAATATTTTAGGTTTTGCAGGCCATAAGGCCTCTGTTCCAAGTATTCAACTCTGCTATTTTAACACAAAAGAGCCATAAATACTATGTAAATGAATGGCCCTTTTCCAATAAAACTTATTTATAAACACCAAAATTTGAATTTCATGTAATTTTCACTGTTATGAAATATTATCTCTCTCTTTTTTTCCCAATCATTTAAGGGCACCTGCGTGGCTCAGTCAGTTAAGCATCCGACTCTTAACTTCAGCTCAGGTCATGATCTTATGGTTTGTGAGATTGAGCCCTGATGGCACTGATGGCACAGAGCCTGCTTGGGATTCTCTCTCTCTCTCTCTCTCTCTCTCTCTCTCTCTCTCTCTGCCCCTCCCCTGCTTGTGCTCTCTGTCTCAAAATAAATATATAAACTTTAAAAAAAGAATATTTAAAAAAATATAATGACCCTAGCGAGACAAGGGCTCTCTTAGCATACTGTAATAGGTAGTCTGGGGGGCATTACCTGCTCCCCGTCATGAGAGATGTCTGAACATTCCTTGGGTATTTCCCGGCTTTCCAAGGTAGATCAAGGCCTTCTTCCTCCCCTCCACCTCAAAACTAGAATCATCCCTCTTCCACTCCAGAAGCAAAAAGGATGGATCAGAGAATGATAACAGCCAAGTTTGCGAGAAGAGTTAGGCGCTAAAGAAGAAGATTAAAAATTAAAAAGACTGACAGACTGAGGCAAAGCGCTGCTTCCCCAGGAGAGTGGCCACATGCACATGGGAACAAAGACCAGGCCAGAGGACAGGGCAATGAGCAGCTAGTGTAGGAGCACATGCCTGACTTCTCACCACTCTCTTGACATGGTAAGGGTTTCACAGCATTGAAGGAATTAAAGTACAAAGGGGACTTTACGTGCTTCGGGGTTCTGTGTGTGTTCACCAGCAGAGGAAGAAAAGCAGACACGGCTTCTCTGCCATCATCTCTATTCCTTCAGCGTGAAAAACAGGTGAAAGGGACGGGCCATGTGGAACCACCTGACCTGCTGAAAGGTAAGGCTCACTTCCTCTTGACCGATTCCTAACTCAAGATAGGAGGACACCACCGTGCAGAGTTACATAAATATTACTATTTCCAGAGAAAATAAAAATCTGAAGAGCATGCCCCGAACTCCTAACAGGTGTTCTCTCTTGGGATGCAATCATGGTGAACGTTCACTTTTTAAATGACGCTCTTTTGTAAACAATGTTTTCTATTGAGCATGCTTTGGCTTATGTATAAAGCTTCTATGCTGTATGACTTTTGAGGGCCACCCTCTCTCCACTGCACCCACAGAGGACACCCTGAAAGGCCAGCAAAGTCTAGAAAGGGGAGCCAGTTGTTAGAGTCTTTCAAAGGATTCGTGTTAAACATTAAACGTTATTTCAGCCAGCCCTGGCTTAGTTAAAAGAGGGCTTAGAAGTACAGAGCCCACATGCAGAAGAAAGGCCTCTGTGTCTTTCCATTTCAGAACATATCCCGAGTATATGCCTGCATCTTAATTTTTGGCAGCCATCCTTTTTTTGTTGTTGTGACTATTTTTCCACACTTTATTTTTATTTACATCCAGGAGTAAATCTTCTAAAGATTTCACGAAAAAAATTTTTTTATTAAACTTGTTTCATAATGATACTCACAGATGAGTGGATGCAATAAGTATGCACTTTTAAGAAATGTTATTTTCAAAATTCTTAGCTTCTTAAAAATAAAAAGGAAAGCAAGCAAGCAAGCATCTCATTCTGGGGCACCTGGGTGGCTCGGTCGGTTAAGCATCCGGCTCTTGATTTCAGCTCAGGTCATGATCTCACGGTTCATGGGTTCGAGCCCTACATCAGGCTCTGTGCTGACAGTGCAGAACCTGCTTGGGATTCTCTTTCTCCTCCACCCCCCTCTCAGTTCCTCCTCTATTTGTGCTCTATCTCTCTCAAAATAAATAAATAAACTTAAATTTTTTTTTTGAAAAGAAAAGAAAGCATCTCATTCTCTTTGGGGAATGACTATCATAAATTAGAATCACGTGACTTTTCTCTCTGTTTTAAGTTTATTTATTATGAGAGGGAGAGAGAGCAGGGGAGGGGCAGAGAGAGAGAGAGAGAGAGAGAGAGAGGGAGACAGAGAATCCCAAGCAGGCTCCACACTGTCAGCACAGAGCCCGACTCAGGGCTCGAGCTCATGAACTGTGAGATCATGACCTGAGCTGAAACCAAGAGTCTAGAGGCCTAACTGACTCAGCCACCCAGGTGCCGCATGACTTTTGTCTTTTAAATGTACCTCTCCTGCACATGTTTTATAAAACAAAGAGGTCCACTAAATTTATACACAGAGGGTCTTCCCAGTAGAAGGGAGCATTCTCAGATGTAAACACAAACAGGTGCACTCTAAACTCCAAGTGGGCCCATGGATTTGAAGAGTCCTAATGAAAAGACAAAAAGTGGGGAGGCAAACTGAGCAAGTCCACAGTCTGTATTAAACTTAAGGCCATGAGGGGCGCCTGGGTGGCGCAGTCGGTTAAGCGTCCGACTTCAGCCAGGTCACAATCTCGCGGTCTGTGAGTTCGAGCCCCGCGTCAGGCTCTGGGCTGATGGCTCAGAGCCTGGAGCCTGCTTCCGATTCTGTGTCTCCTTCTCTCTCTGCCCCTCCCCCATTCATGCTCTGTCTCTCTCTGTCTCAAAAATAAATAAATGTTAAAAAAAAAATTAAAAAAAAAAAAAAACTTAAGGCCATGAGTTCCAGTATGACCCCTAAGTTACTCAAACACAATTCACTGCTGTTTTCACACCCGCAAAAGCGTCACAATCACAGTCGGCAAGTGTTAAGGTCTGGAAACTTAGATTCCACTTAGCAGCTTTGCTTTCCAGGAGGAAAAGAGAAGGCAGTGCGTGCAGACCCAAGGGAAGCCTGGGCTGCACTGCTCTGCCTCCCTGCGCTGATGCACTCATTGTTACAGAGCTGTATAAGCATATCATAAGCATACTGTTTAGGAGATCCCCTACTACACATCAGTGTCCCCTTTATAAAGACCCTACAGGAAAACAATTTCCCAAGGCTTTAGTTCCAGAAAAGTCAATGCTTCTTCTCCTGAGCAGCAGTAACATTTCTAACTCAGTGACTACAAGAATCCTTGTCACTACAGTTTTCATGCGTGTGCATGATCTTGACCTTGCGGACTCTACTCCCACGTACTAAATTCGTCCTGGCTTCCTCCTACTATGCCACTTCATATTCCTTTTGCCCTGCCTTCCTTAATTTTATCTTTCTGAATCTCATACAGTTATGTTAGTAGCTTCCTAGTCTTTTTTTAATTAGGTGGAATAGAAAATACATTAACTTAATAAAGACTGTCCTGCAGAAATAGATGTTATAAGCAAAACATATGATAGATAACTGACCAAGGAATGCAAACTTAAGGGACAGAGGCCAAAAAAGGCCAAAGGATCACTCCAAACAAGCAGCTAAAATGAATTAAGTGCACAACCTCTTCCTTGCAAATGGAGCCTCCCTAAGTCACTCACATAGCTGTTGAATGCAGCCCACAATGTTCCAATGACCACTTGGGCTTGAAAGCTTTGGGCTGGGGACAAGCAACTGGCCTCATATTTTAACACATATGCAAATGAGACAGGATGAGGACCGTAAATGCTTATTTAAAAAACAAGCCATGATGGGGCGCCTGGGTGGCGCAGTCGGTTAAGCGTCTGACTTCAGCCAGGTCACGATCTCGCGGTCCGACTTCAGCCAGGTCACGATCTCGCGGTCCGGGAGTTCGAGCCCCGCGTCGGGCTCTGGGCTGATGGCTCAGAGCCTGGAGCCTGTTTCTGATTCTGTGTCTCCCTCTCTCTCTGCCCCTCCCCCGTTCATGCTCTGTCTCTCTCTGTCCCAAAAATAAATAAACGTTGAAAAAAAAAATTTAAAAAACAAGCCATGAGTCTTCATATAATCGTTGAATCATGCAATCATTTTTTTTAAATTTTTTTTTTCAACGTTTATTTATTTTTGGGATAGAGAGAGACAGAGCATGAACGGGGGAGGGGCAGAGAGAGAGGGAGACACAGAATCAGAAACAGGCTCCAGGCTCTGAGCCATCAGCCCAGAGCCCGACGCGGGGCTCGAACTCCCGGACCGCGAGATCGTGACCTGGCTGAAGTCGGACGCTCAACCGACTGCGCTACCCAGGCGCCCCAAATCATGCAATCATTTAACTGATAATCTTTTAACTCATGGTGACATAATCACCATGTTTTGCATATCCCAAGGCCACAAGTGCCAAGTAAGCGCTGACTGGTTACGTCTAAAAGAAACCTTTCAGCAAAAAAGAAGCATTTTCCTGCCAAGGTGTGCTACAGCATTTTTCATTATGGCATATGCCAGTCTAAACTTTCCAGTTTCCCAGAAATGTCCTACTAGTCCTCTCCTCTACGATTTCAGCCCTGAATTGAACATGCTCCTCTCTGTGAGGTCTAAGAAGCTCCAGCTCACCACTCCCAGAGCATATCCAGGGACACTCCAAATTAATTATATCACAGTTTAGTGGTGTCTCCACAAGGGCGAGGAGACATTCTTCAGATGGCCTCATTTGTATTCCCAGGCTGGTACCACTCATTAAACACATACAGAAATAGTCTTGATGTGCATAGGGGATAACTCCTTGGTCTCGGGTATATCCGTACTCAAAAATTTAAGAGTCAATCTAAGAAAGATTGATCACATAATTAAAAACACAGCTTTTATATCCATGATATATTCATCCATTAATTCTCTCACAAGTCACAGGCACAGGGGTGGCGAAGAACAGGAGGCGGAAGAGGTGGAAAGACCTACTCACATTTCTCTCTTGCTGCTCCATAACCGTTATTAATGCAGGGGGCCAGAGTCCAGGAAGGCATAAGGACTGCCAACCTCTTACTCCAGGCCAGACGATACAGTGCAGCAAATTTCATTCTTGAAATGGAATGTACTTAAGTCAGCACTATTCCACTTGTAAAGAAATGAAATATCAAGGTGAGGCAGTGGTATTACAGCTATTGGTGAAGCACAAGGCTTCTCTCCGGGCAGACTAGCTTTGAAACCTGCTTTTCCCTCTTGGCACCTCAATGATCTTGAGCAGTAACTAATTTAATTTCTCAGTGCCTCAATTTTACAAAAAGGAAATAACATATCTGTAGGCATGCTTTTAACCAAAACATCTTGAACTCAGTAACTACCAAAACTCAACCAAAACATCGTAAACAATAAGAATATTTATTATTCCCCTTGTCAAGAAGTCCAAGGGCGAGAGGATTCCAGGACTGGTTAATTCGGCAGCTCAATAATCTCATTCAGGTTTTGAGTCCTTACACCTCATTTCCTCCCCTCCCTTGCCACCAGACTTGGTCCAGCTTGGGCTTGGTCCTCACTTTGGACCCAGTTTGCTGTTGGATGCCATACATTACTCACCAATGATCATATGCAGAGGTAGAAAGAAGAACATGTTTGCCTTGCATCCATGTTTTAGAGCCAGGAACCTCTTCTTGGAAGTTCCTACTAGCTCTTCCCTCAAGTTTCAAGACAGCATGGCCTGTACAGGCTTAACCAATTATTTGGCAAGGCAACTCAGAGTATTATTATTTGTTTAGACCAATTATAATTCACTCCTAGAGGAAGGATTGGGGAAAGGCAAACAAGGAAATGCCCTTTTTGAGAGTGAAAGAAGCAGGCACTGTGTGCCAAGGATGAAGGGATTAATAAGACTGTTGGATAGGGGGCACCTGGGTGCCTCAGTGGGTTAGGCATCCGACTTCAGCTCAGGTCATAATCTTGCAGTTTGTGAGTTTGAGCCCCGAGTCATGCTCTGGGTTGACACCTGGAGCCTGTTTCAGATTCTGTGTCTCCCTCTCTCTCTGCCCCTCCCCTGCTCACGCTCTGTCTCTTTCTCAAAAATAAATAAAGATCTAAAAAAAAAAACCTGTTAGATAGCCAACAAGCCGGCTCTGCCATCCTATTTCATGGGACTGTTGTGAGCTTTAAATGAGATAATGTGGGTAAAGCTCCTAAAAATCCTCAAAAAAAAAAAAAAAACAGTTAGCTTTTGTATTATTAAGAGCATTATTAATGACATCTATGAGTAACACACAGTCTGCACTGTGTTCATAATCCATTTATTTAAATACAAAGATGCTTAACACTTCCTTGTTAATTCTGATGAACATTTTTGCTAACATAACATGCACTTGCAGATGCTTCCAATCCATCCTCATAGCCCCCTGGATTATTCCATCTCAACTGTGGTCTTCCCTCTGCAAAGAGAGGGACCATTTCTATGTTGTTCACTGCCCAGCATGGCATTTGGTCCAGCAGAAGCACTCAATAAAAGCCCCTGCTCTCCTAGAAACATTTTCTTCTCATGGACCAAGTTTTATTGGTATACCCAGAAGTTTATCATTTTTTTTTTCTGAGAGAGTGAAAGCGGGGGAGGGACAGAGAGAGAGGCAGACAGAGGATCCAAGCAGGCTCCACACTGCCAGTGCAAAGCCCGACGTGGGGCTTGAACCCAAGAACCGTGAGATCATGACCTGAGCCATAGTCGGATACTTAACTGACTGAGCCACCCAGGTGCCCCAGATGTTTATCAGATTTAAATGATGAGCTAAAGCCTTTCCAAAGCACAAGCAAACTTTCTTTCCAATGCAGAGTAGTTACAGGACTATCACAGAAAGCAATGGCAGGGTGGGCTGTCTTGAAAAGTATTCAAATATCCTTGATGGAGAAAAGCAGACAAGTTAAGAAAGAAAGTTAAAGAATGAATCAGAGGACAAAGAGGAATTATGGTAATAAGAGTTGCTAAGAAGAAAGAGTACATAAACTGAAAACACTAAGGTTTATTAACTAAATGTTTCTTTATGCATGAAGAGTACACGAACATTTCAATGTGTTTTCATTTGACTTAAAAAATTGAGGAGTTATTCAAGGGAAGAATTCTTATTACCATTTTATAGTTTAGAAAATTGGGTGAGGTAAACATTCGTCATTTTTGTGGTTATATAGCATCCTGAGTTTAGGAGAAAAAATTGAACACAATCAGCTGAGGTCTCTTTGGGATTTTCTGTTCAGATTTGGTCTACCTTAGGAATACTGGAATTCTAAGTTCTATGTCTGTCTGTTAAATCTTTATCCTCAGCACGGAGAAGAGTATCTGGCACATAACAGATACTCAGTAATTATGGAAGAAAGGAGGGAGGAGGGAAGGGAATGAAGGGGAGGGGTGGGGAGGGGAGGAGGGAAGGGAATGAAGGGGAGGGGTGGGGAGGGGAGGAGGGAAGGGAATGAAGGGGAGGGGTGGGGAGGGGAGGAGGGAAGAGAATGGAGGGGAGGGGTGGGTAGGGAAGGATGGAAGGAAATGGAGGAGAAGGGTGGGTAGGGAAGGATGGAAGGAAATGGAGGTGAGAGATGGGGAGGAGAGGAAGAAAGGGAATAATCCCTGCTCTCTGGGACCCACAGTAAGGGGCCTGCCTATGCAAGATAGGTAGGTCTTCAGTTTCCATGCCTATCTGGTAATGCTGTTGAATTCAGGGGTGAGGTATTAGCAAGCCCACTTGGCCACTGGTCTAGAAGCTCCTTCTCTAATCAGCTTTGAAAGTAATAATGATGACATTATAATGCCCATTTGTTGAAGAGTGAGATCTCTTAATTTCCCTGAATTCAGAAAGATAAAAGTGTTTATTGATCCACCAATGCCAACATTTTACATTCAAAGCTTTCATGGTGTCCCTAACCCACCTTTATAACCTATCTTATTTTACTTCACTTGTAATGCCTGTGTTCCATCAAAATTCACAATCCACAATCCACAGTATGTTCCACATACTCCTTGCTTCAGGCTTTGCCTCATTTTGTACTCTCTGCATGGATTCCTTCCCCATCCACTTTAATATGATCAAATCATACTCATAATTCATTCGTTTATCTGAATGCAAAGGCCCAATGCAATTGCTAACTCTTGCAGGAAGCCTTCCCTGATGCACTCAGCTGAAGTAGTCTTTCCTTCCACTGAACTACCATAGCCACTTACCTGTCTCATTCTTATGATACCAACCATTCACTATTTGATTTATCTGTATGTCTTAAACCTTCCTCCCATCATGTCTTTAAACAAGATCTTAAAGCACTGGTAGGAACTGAATAGCCTAAGAGAAGATGACGATACTCTTGGTGAAATAAACAACCTGAGAAAAAAAGTAAGAGCCATGCTCTCTACCCCAAGTCTGTGTGGAGTGGAGGAGGCATGGAGGCAGGTCATATAAACCAAGAGTAAACAAGGACGTTGCACTATGAATGTAGAACATGCAGTCAAATGTGTACTTTAACGACCCTGGAAAGTCCATAAAAATTGAGATAAGGAAGGGACATAAAAGGTTATCTGAATGAATATTTACTAGGCAAAAAAAGTAAGCAACATATTCTACCACATCTATGATTTGGACTAGGACTTAATGACTTGTTACTTTCTCTACTTCTGTTTTCAACATCTTGCATAAATTAAGTCAAAAGTCTGAAATTAGGGTTGTCTAGGTCTAGGACACCTGCTCTCCATTTAAGAAGAGAACCCACTTATATTCCTGAAAGTGGCTCAATTTAGGATATGGGCTCCATTTAAATAAAATATTGTATCATATAAAATAAAAACAGTTCACTTACACTTCCTAAGATTCTTACCAAATACATTTTGCTTTTTCACAAAACTGTGGCAACCCTTTTATGAGGTACTGTGCCTCATGGTAACCCACTATTCTACTCTCTG